>NW_019154098.1:49545037-49683405 GCF_002288905.1 Enhydra lutris kenyoni
TGCTGAGTGAAATAAGTCAAGCCGAGAGAGTCAATTATCATATGGTTTCACTTATTTGTGGAGCATAACAAATGACATGGAGGACATGGGGAGATGGAGAGGAGACGGGAGTTGAGGGAAATTGGAGGGGGAGATGAGCCATGAGAGACTATGGACTCTGAAAAACAACCTGAGGGTTTTGAAGGGGCGGGGGGTGGGAGGTTGGGGGAACCAGGTGGTGGGTATTAGGGAGGGCACATACTGCATGGAGCACTGGGTGTGGTGCAAAAAACAATGAATACTGTTACGCTGTAAAGAAAGTTTAAAAAAAGATTAAAAGCTGAAATTATCATAAATGTGTATAACAACAAAGTACAGCCATAATAGTCAATTTTCCCCTTAAATTATAATGTTCAGAGCCAAAAGAATTAAGTAGACGGTTTTGAAATTATAAAAATAAATTTTCTGTAAATTAAAAAAAATACAAAGGAAGAGAATATGATGGAAACATTAATAGGAAGAATGCTAGATAAGCTAATAGCTTTTCTGAATTTTATGGTAATAGTCTCAATTCCTGTTTTACACAGTGGGTAATAGAAAAGAACATTGGACTGGGAGGCAGGAGATCGAGCTTTTATTCTGGCATCAGTAGTATATATACACAGACACATGTGTACGTGTGTGTATGCATAAACATACATATTTTTCAGTTTTATAATATGCAACTTTTTCACATTGTAAGATCTTTGAAATCACATTGCATTATATAATCAGTGGTATCTTTTAATAGGCAGTGCTTTTTTCTTTTTAGTGATAAAAAATGATATGTAGTAATTTTCATGGTATCTTAGATTCTGTGAAATGTCATAATTTGCTCAGTGGCATTAAGTAAATCACCTGAGTTATTGTGCCATAGTGTGTAGAATATATGACAAATATCTTCCAATATAAATCATGAAAAAATTGCAAAAAATATATTAGTGGAAACAGAGACTATAGATTATTTTTTAAAAACCAGTATTTTGGGGCACCTGGGTGGCTCAGTTGGTTAAGCATCTGCCTTCAGCTCAGTTCATGAGCCAGGGTCCCGGGATTGAACTCCACATTGGGCTCTCTGCTCAGTGGGGAGTCTGCTTCTCTCTCTGTCAATAAATAATAAAATCTTTAAAAAAAAAAAAATGGATGTTTTGCAGATCTCAAATGTGTATGTATTAAATATATTTTAAAAATGATAGTATTTAGTATTTACATACTAAAAAGATCATTTATACTATTATTCCTAATTCCATTATTATATTTAAAACCATAAGGAATTACTATCTTTGGGTTATTTTTGTTGTTTTTTTAAGATTTTAAGTAATCTCTACATCCAACATGGGGCTCAAGCATGGTCCTCTGACTGAGCCAGCTAGGTGCCCCTATCTTTGGATTGTTTTGAAAACAAACTAATGGCAAGAATTAAAAAAGAAAGTGTTTGCTTGAGAGTAGTCTCTCTCAACCCATCCCATAAGAAAATTAAATTCCCCAAGGCATCCACTGCATGTTCTGAATTAACTTCTCTCCCTTGCATCTAGAATGGGACTAGCTCTATACCATTCTTGGTAGATTGGAGAAAACAGTTATTCATACAATTTTTTGTAGGGTTTAATTTTCTAGTGGAATTCTAATTAGGAAAGGTTTCTTAGTGTATAAGTTGTGTATATTTTAAGACATAGTTTGCTATGACTCATATCACTGTTTAATGGAAAAGTAAAATAAAGTCAATGCTGATTCTTTATTCATATTAATGAAGCAAGATTTCTGCTAAGTCAGACCTGGTTATTAGCCTTATTCTAGCTATTACTTCTACTACTGCTACCATTCATCAGCATCAGTAATAAATTAAGTTGTACTTTTGAAAAGTAAAATTATGCTGGTTATAGAAAATATTAGTGTGTTAAGTACCTCCTGTTACTTGCTCATTTAATATTTAGCACAACTCTATAATGTAGGTATATTACTCTATCAATTCTATAAAGCAGCAAACTCAGGCATGACAAGAAGAGAGAACTTGCCAAGGTGAAAACTTGGAGCTGTGATCTGAACCCTGGTACTCTGGCTTCAGAGACCCTACTGGTAACCAATACAAATACTTCAAAATGTGTATCTCACACATTACTGACTGAAATGAAAATGTGGGTTTACAGAAAAACTTTACAAGATAGGAGGTCTCAGGTTTTTTTTTAGAAGGATCTCTTATTTTTAATAGGATTAACATTAATCTGAGATGTTTCTCAGACTTTCAACAAAATAATGGGTAAAAGGAGAAATAGTTGTTTTAAAGTTGTTCCGTAGTTTATGCTTCACATTAATTCACATAGGACTTTCATATAGTAAATTGAAATTAGGAAGACTATCAATGTATTACATTGTACATAATTATTTTACTAATAAATTCTGTAAGTAAGTAGTATTTATTTTTCCTTTGTTGAGTATAGATGGAGTTGAACAAAACATACATAAAGGAAGAAACTTTGTAAAAGTATTAAGTACTTTGTTCTCCTTTAAGGAAAGAATACCATTTAGTCAGTATTCATGTAGAACTTGCAAAAAAGAACCTCCTTATTTTTCCTCTAATCTAGAACATTGAGAACTATAGATTAATTTTCAAAATCAGATTCATTTAAAAATTTTATGTTTTTTCTCATACTGATAAATCCTGTTAGTTGCTGAACTTTGTAAGAGTTAACTCTAATACAAGTCATTAACAGTGTATTGAAATGAATTTAATCACATTGAAGAATGAAGAGGGGAAAGAATTGGTATTATCATAGAAGAATTGAAATGTAGGGTTGCCAAAAAAAATTTTTTTATCATGACTTTTTCAGCAAACATAGTACTCATTTGTGTTTAGAAAACAAATATGATTGACTTTCTCATTTCTTGTTAGAAAGCAATTGAACTGAACCCAAAAGATGCTACCTCAATTCACCTTATGGGTATTTGGTAAGAACATTTCTTTAAATAAATATTTCAGTGGTAGTTACTATGATCTTATTTTGTAGTATATAATACCAAGATGTAAAGTATTTAAAAGTATTTGGCATTCATGAGTGTTCAGTTCATTATATTAACTAGTAGTTGTGATGTATCACTAAGTTTGATTGTGATCATGTTAACCATTGTAACTCATTCAGAAATATATGTTAAAATGAAAAAGGCATTAAAATTTTTGCTAGACTGAAATTCCTTTTGTTAGGAAAGACTGTTTTTACTTACAAGGCTAAATGAAACTGGATTAATCTAACTATATGGCAATACAGTTCGATGCCCTAAGAGGGTCTTTGCATCTTCAGGGTCTGTCAAATACAGTCTGATTCATCTGAGGAGTAAAATAATCTGACTTTCAGTATCTTTCCATTTGTCTAGTGTATAGCATTATTTTGCTGGTATGAGCAGCAAACTTGAGACAGGTTTGCCGCTGTTTTCTTTGGGTGGGTGTAGTTCGCAGACCTGAGTATTTTATTGTCTTATAAATAAATGGTGTAGACAGCCCTGTATCTGATTTTTTTTTTTTAAGATTTTATTTATTTGACAGACAGATCACAAGTAGGCAGAGAGGCAGGCAGAGAGAGAGAGGAGGAAGCAGGCTCCCCGCTGAGCAGATTCGGGGCTGGATCCCAGGACCCTGGGATCATGACCTGAGCCGAAGGCAGAGGCTTAACCCACTGAGCCATCCAGGCGCCCTCCTGTATCTGATTCTTTTTTTTTTTTTTTTAAGATTTTATTTATTTATTTGACAGAAAGAGAAGGATCATAAGTAGGCAGAGAGGCAGGCAGAGAGATAGAGGAGGAAGCAGGTTCCCTGCTGAGCAGAGAGCCAGGTGCCGGGCTTGATCCCAGGACCCTGAGATCATGACCTGAGCCAAAGGCAGAGGCTTAACCCACTGAGCCACCCAGGGGCCCCCTGTATCTGATTCTTAAAAGGATTCTTAAAAAGGAGTTAAATATCCTTCAGGGCAAAGGACAATATTAAACTAACTAGTGAAAATGGCTAGACAGTGCTAGGGAGGAACCATGAATGAGATAGAGTTACTCCCTGAGGAATTCAGACCCTTAGTCAAAGATGCAGTACTTTTTTCCCTACCTGTATCAAGAAAGTTGTCAAGATCTTTGGATGTTAATCATTTGCCTTACTCTTTTCAGTAGGCAGACTTAAATTGTTTTTTGCCATTGTTATTTATACATACCATGTTTAGTTTTGTTGGTGTTTTTTTTTTTTAACTACTCTGAGTTAGTTTTTCTTACCTAAAAAAATAGGGGTGATGATCCTAACTTATTTAGTTCCTTGTAAGGAGTAAATGAGAGATAATCACCGAGCACCTGGAACAGAGTGAGCACTTAGTGATGAATGACAAATACTGTGTTTTCATTACTAGTACTGTTGCTTACTTAATCACAGAACACATCCTAATTGATGGATCAATATAAATCAGTCTCTGGGTAATTCATTGGGAATATTAACCTACTGGATGTTATGTAAAGGGCAAATTGTTTAAACATACCAACAGAAGAAACTATCTTTTATATCTGTTAAGATGCTTAGTTTTTCTGTAAGAGGAAAAAAGATGCAACCGAGATGTCTATTTTTTCTCTATAGGTGTTACACATTTGCTGAAATGCCTTGGTATCAGAGAAGAATTGCTAAAGTGCTGTTTGCAACTCCTCCTAGTTCCACCTATGAGGAGGTAGAGTGCTGTCCTTTGTTAAGTTAGTACTGATTTCTTAACTGCAGTGCCATTCTACAGTGTTCAGATCTACAGCTCTGAGCCGTGAGGCCTTTGAGCATGTTTCTAACCTACAGTGCAGCAATCTTATCACAGAGGCTTAATACTTATAATCCATGACTGGTGAGTGTTTTTTTTATTTAGGTGAGTGGCTGATGATTCTGGTATAATGTCAGCTGTAATAGCTCGTGCCAAAAATCTACCATTGTTTTCTATTTGAAATCCACACCATATAAAAGTCATAAAATAGAATAAATTCAGCAGCTGTTACTCAGCATGAGTTTTAGATATGTGTTCTACACATTAACAGTAATTTACCTGGGAAATCGTGTATTTGTATAGATAAAGGAAGAGTAATTTATAACTTTTTTAGAAAGCAGGGTTGCAAGGCTTATACGCTCATATTTTTAAGGCCTTTTGCTTTTCTTGTTGAAAATAAAATTTGAAAGGGATTTCTGGGCAAACACTAACTTACACCACTAAAATGTTCAGAGTAAGGAAATAAGGCCACTGAAAAAGCTTTCCTAGTATGACGTGACAAGGAGCTATTTTTTCTTCTGGCAGCCTATGGTGTAGAATTTGATATTAAAATATTTAGCTGATGGGCGCCTGGGTGGCTCAGTGGGTTAAAGCCTCTGCCTTCGGCTCGGGTCATGGTCCCAGGGTCCTGGGATGGAGTCCCGCATCGGGCTCTTTGCTCAGCGGAGATCCTTCTTCCTCTTCTCTCTCTCTACCTGCCTCTCAGCCTACTGTGATGTCTGTCAAATAAATAAATAAAATCTTTAATAAATAAATTAAAAAATAAAAATATTAACTGAATATTCAGAACACAGTTGGGAATATGTATTATTAAAAATAATGTATTCTAAGGAAAAACGATACAGTTGGCTCTACTATAACAAATCAGTTATGTTTCTAGGAAATCATACTTTATAAAACAGCTTAAGTGGGACAAAAAAGTTTCAGACTCAATAACATTTTATGTTTGAATTTCAATAATAAAGGACTTTTAAAAGTTTATTGGTACAACCTATGTATCACTGAGTAAATTTAGCTTTTGATTTTACTAAGTTTTTACGGGTAGTGACTGTTAAGACTTAAGAAGGATCAAAGTAGCTGAGTTGCATATGGTAATGTTCTTTCTTCTCTGCACTTGATGCTGGTTTGGTTCAAGTTCTAAACAGCAAACAAGTTATTACTAGAAGTTGTCCATCTCCTGTAATCTGTGCTCTGATGATTTAAAAACGTTCAATTTTGCTGTGTTAACTTTCACTGTTGATAAGTTGACCTTTATTTTAATATGTTTTAATTTACTTCCTGACTTTTGAAGAAATATTTTTTAAAATATTGATTCTGTTTTCATTATGTTTGGACTCTTCATGTTTTTAACAGGCATTAGGCTACTTTCACAGGGCAGAGCAAGGTAACATTTTTCTATTTCATATACTAATATAGTTAAAATTGTATGAGTGCTTTATAATAGGCATTTTTAAAACAAAAATGTTACTTATTCTAATATACTTCTCTTTGCACTAAACATTATCAAACAATTTTTAGTCTATTTTATAAAGATCACAGAGTAAGAAGTAGACTGCTACTGAGTTTAGAACTACAGTTCTGGAATGATCCTTTATTTGATATGATTCAGCTTTCTGAGAGGAGGCTTTGACAAGTTAACTGTGTTATTCAAGATTATACAGCTGTTTAGAATCATTAATTTATTTAAATGTTTAGTTAAAATTTTTTTGAGGTATAATTGACAATTAACATTAGTTTCAGGTGTACAGCGTAAGGATTCAATAATTGCACATGTTGTAAAGTGATTATAAAATCAAGTCTAGTTAATAGCTGTCACATTACAAAAAGTTTTTTTTCTAAGATTTACCCTTTCTCTTTAAAGAGCATTTAGATGAGAAATCTTGGTTTTAAAACAAGCCAGTTTTTGCTTCGTTGCAAATATTGTCTTTTATGAAGAGTTTCATGTCACTCTGGCTTTGAAGAAATGGCCAGTGTACAAAACTGACATCAGCCATCCTAAGTTCATCCTTTTTAATATTAGTAGCACAAACTAGAAGAGTAAAGGACATAAGCATATGTTATCAAATACACCAAAAAAACCACTGCAATTCTATTTCTGTAAAATTAGAAGAAAATTAAAGCCTGTGTATTAGAGAGCCTACTCATATGGACTTGTTCAGATGCTTTTAGGATAGCAAAGCATTTATTTTTTTAATTTCTTCTGAAGAGTGGTGTCTGAATGTTAAATCATGTTAGTAATATATTCTTGTTTGTTCTGTTACTGCCTTTTGCTGATAACCTCTTATGATCATAGTTTTTATATCATGAATATGAATCTGGGAATAAAATGTCCTCAAAGGGATTTAGAAGCATAACTGCAAAGTAGAAATAGAGCCTTAGTGAAGTAAGGGTTTGGGGTGTTAAGAAAAACATGGTCAGTAACTCCAGTCATCCTTGAGGTTTTAACACTGTAGGTCAGTTCTTCCAGGTGGTCTTTTTTTATGGACCAAATCTGGTTCAGAAGCTCCTCCTAGGCTCTTAAGTACCTGTTACTTCTCCCATCATAGCCCTTATCACACCGTAGTATGAGTATGTGAGTTGTGAATATTGTTTACATGTCGAAGACTAAATATGGGGATAATGCGGACTTTGTTGTTTTGCTCAGTTTTCCTCAGTGCTTAGCATAATGCTATTAAATTTGCTGAATGACAGTATTAAACAGATGAATGGATGAACCCTAAGGAAACCTTAAGTACATCTACACACCACCTCATAAATACGTTCAGATTAAAGAAGTAAAACAATTTTGGGTTAAGGAGCAAATGGAGTTAACCATAAATTATATCCAGGGAAAAGTATGCATTAAATATAGAAGGTCCCAGTTGATAAGAGGAATCTGTATAAAGAATTAATGAAGTTAGTGAGACTGTCCCATGCTTTCATAGGCTTTTTGTTCAGTTTTCCCTGGGCCAAGAATGTTCTTTTTCTGTTAAAATCCTGTTCAGCTGCCAAGGCAGCCCAGATGTAACTTCTTAGTTTCTCGTTGGTTTCTCATAGCACTTTAAAATGTGTACATCTGTCAAAGCATCCCTTTCATTTTTCTGTTACATTTTAATCTTTTGTCTCTCCTCTTCATGATGGATTTCAAAAGAACAGAGTCTTTGTTAAATCTGTATTTAAGTATAACCCACATTTAGTAAATATTAATCAAATGTATGTATGTACACCTGACCCTTAAACACTGGGTAAGGGGTAAATGGCCGCCTGCATAGTTGAAAATCTGCATGTAACTAACTTTTGGCTCCCCTCAAAGCTAACTCCTTAAATATTCTACCACTGACCAGAACTTTAAACAGTTGTTTAAAATGTATTTTGTGTGTTCCATGTATTATAGACTGTATTCTAGTATAGTAAGCTAGAGAAAATTAAATGTTAAAAGTAAGAGAAAATACAGTTGCAGCACTTTACTGTATTTATGGGGAAATACAGGGGAAAAACCCTGCATATATTTGGACATGCATAATTCAAAACTGCATTGTTCAAGGGTCAACTGCATATATATCATGATTTCATTTGCTCATACAGCAAGTATGTATTGGGTCCATGTTATGTCCTAGGTAATTAGGATATAGCAGGTGATAAAAGACATTAATAAAAAGAAAACCCCTGTTTATAGAGGATACATTCTGTCAGATACTTCAGTTTCTCATCTATTAAATGGAGTACCTACTTTATAAAATTGTATAAAAATGAGAAATGTAATAGAATGCCTAGCACATTAAGAGACATTGAATAAATGGTACTTTACTAATATTTGAGATTGGAATAGTTGAACAAAAGAGAATTCTAGTTAGCCTAATCTTATATGAACACACAAATATATTATTGGAATTTAGACTGAAGAAATTAACAACTCTATTCATCTAAGATAAATTTTTCTTTCTTATGTATAGTGGATCCAAATTTCTACAGCAAAAACTTGCTGCTTTTAGGAAAGACATATTTGAAGTTACACAATAAAAAGCTTGCTGCCTTCTGGCTAATGAAAGCCAAGGACTATCCGGCACACACAGAGGAGGATAAACAGGTAAAGTATCTCCAGTAAATTAAGGCAGGGGCACCTGGGTGGCTCAGTGGGTTAAAGCCTCTGCCTTCTGCTCAGGTCATGATCTCAGAGTCCTGGGATTGAGCCCCGCATTGGGCCTGCTTCCCCCTCTCTCCTTCTGCCTGCCTCTCTGCCTTTGTGATCTCTGTCAAATAAAGTCTTTAAAATAAATAAAGGCAGATAGGTTTCTGCTGAGGGACTATTAAGTAAAGGTGAATTAAGAACTTCTTTAAAAGTATAATTTGTCTAAATGTATCTTGTTGAAAACTGTTCATTTTGAACTCATTAACATTTCTGTCAGTTTCTATATAGTGTTTACTGTCATAGAGATTATAAATTACTTGCTGCCTTATTCCTGTTTGACATACGTGACAGCTCAAATAAGATTTCTACAATAAAAGGCACGTGATGTGTACTAATGTGGACGAATTCTCTCAAGAGTCTCACCCAGTTCCTGTTTAGTTTTATTCTCATAATGTGCTATCTCCTGGTGGGAACGCTTAGAAACCACAGCCCGCTTTATGAACTTATTAGGTTTTGCAAGTTGGTATCTATGCCGTACTGTTTATTTATAACACATATTTTTCCATTTTAGATACAGACAGAAGCTGCTCAGTTGCTTACAGGTTTCAGTGACAAGAATTGAGAATTTTTCAGAGAAGAAAGCCCACGAAATATCTAAGAAACATTGCCTTTTCATGAAATTACAAAGATAATATGTGAACTGTAACTGTTCTATGGCTGTTTTCTCGGTTCCTTTAATGTGACCACTTAACAAATTAAATGTACAAAATTCTAAGTGTCTTCACAGACAACAAGGCAAAAGAAATAATTACCAAAAAATTGGTAGAGACTTCTCCCTGGCTGAGAGGCAGAGATATTGCGCATTTAGGACACTAGCAATACAAAGTGGTGTAAAATTTCTGAGGAGGATGGATCACATCAGAATGGGAGATCAAGAAAAGAAAAAGCTTTGTGGAAGAGGCTTCATTGGGGGGTGTGCACTGCCAAATTGGACTGATGCAAAGTTGAGATCTTGCAGAGAAGGTGCAGTGAAAATTAGGAGGTTAGGATGTTGAGGGTTCTTGGTATAAAGTAGTTAAATGATGGATCTTGGAACCAACCTGTGTAAGGAAAAAACTTAAGTCAGGAGAGGACAGAAAATGGAGTGTGGTGTTTTTTTTGTTTGTTTGTTTTTTTTTAATGTGACATGGTCTTACGAGTGAAGGATTGATTTTGTTACTTGACAAAGCCCAGATTCTCTTCCCTAATGTGGTGAAAGGAACACAGAACTCAGGGTGAAATAGAAATGAAGATGTTTCACATAGGCAGGACTGAATTACTTGAGGCTGCAGAACTGTTTTATAAAAAGGACTATCTTGAATCCTTTGAATCACTTAGATAAATCAAGAGTGCATGCATAGGTAAGTTTTCCCGGAGTTGGGAATTGTAAAGTTAACAGTGAACCATGAGGGTGTGGGCTGTTTGTGTTGTCATGCATATTTTCGAACAAAAAGGAAAATCAAAGTTCTGGACTCTATATACCCATCTCCAATTGCTAATCTTCAGCTATATTTTACTGTGTGTGTGTGTGTATTTCTAAACTTTTGAAATTGTAGACAACATACTTCATCCCTAAGTACTTAAGCATGCATTGTCTCAGAATGACATCCTTCTAAACAAACAAAAACCCATTAGCACAACAAAAAGTTAACAGTAATTCTTTAAAACCATCTTCTGATACCAGCCATATTTGTATATTCTCAAATGTCCCAGGAATGTCTTACCAATTTTAAAAACCAGGATCCAATCAACCATACATTGTATTTGATTTTCGGCCTTAGTTTTTAAAAATCTAGAAGAATTTTCCCATTTTTTTTTTTAAATCCCACCATTCATTGACTTTTTTTTGAAAAGGCCAGTCATCTTAGATTCTCTCTCATTCCAGATTTGCTGTACCCCACTTTAGGAACCACTGTTTCATCTTTTCAGTGACTCTGATTAATTTTATGTAATTTGATCTTCTTTGCCTAATTTTTTATCACTTCTCTGATTTTTTACCTCTTTCCGTTTCATTTCCTTGGCTCTTTGAATTTCTGTCTTCCATGTCTCTATTGTTTTCTTCCTCAGATACCTTTTGTCTTCACTTGAGATGTTTGTCTTTTTCTTCCATTATTTCCCCTGATTTCAATCAGCAGGCATTTCACATTTTCATGTAGTTTGTCCAGTTCTGAGTTTAATTTTTAATTTGATTTTTTAGTTTTGATAGTTACTTACATTTAATTCATAGTATATTGTGTTAAAGAATGTTTTCTTCTGTTTTGAGTATCTTCATCTGAAATTTCTTCCTTTTCACTAGAGCGACTTTCAGTATTTTCTGGTGATGTGTGTGTGTTTTGTGTTACCTGCAATACCAGGTATCAAATGGGAGGTGAAGGATTTTGATTTGTTCAAGAATAACCTCTATGAAGGAGTTTTTGTGAAATGAGGTATCTTTCAGTAATAAAGCCTTTTATGGGTGGGGTCTGTCTTCTGATATTTTATAATGCTTTTAAAAAATTGTATTGCTTTGTAATCATTATAGATTCATAGGAAGTTTGGGAGTGGGGAGGAAATAGAGCGGTCCCAGAGGTAAACCTCTGCCTCCAAGTTGAAAATCAGGTTAATCGGTATAGCCCATAAATCTTACTCAGATTTTACTTCTAAGTGCCCTCACTTGTGTATGTGTTCTATGTAATTTTGTCAGTATGTTTTTTTTTTTTTTTTTTAAACTGCAGCTACAATCAAGATATGGAACTGTTCCACCAAATTGTGTAAATCCCTACTGCTATGCTAGCCCTTTATGGTCACATCCATCCACCACTTTTCCTCCTTACCACCATCCCTAATCCTGGCAACCACCAATTTCAATACTGTTATATAAATGGAATCAGATTATGTGACCTTTTGAGAACTGGCCTTTTTCATTTGATGCAATTTCTTTGAAATCCATCTGCATATAGTTGATTCCGTTATACTGTTGATTATATTTCATGGTATAAATGTACCCATTTAACCATTCACTGAAGGTCATTTAGGTTGTTTCCAGTCTTTGACTCCTATGAACATTGGATACAGGTTATATTAACACCCAGGAGTGCAATTGCTGGGTCCTAATTTATAGAGCTATTATCTTCCCTTTTTCCCCCCTTATAAACTAAGGGATAGCTAGCTCCCTTCACCAAGATGCCATACATTCCTAAGAGTCTGATTGTGTGCTCTTTGTCTCTTCCTTTTGACTTCCCAGGGGTCTGATTCACCAGGTCTTACACTGGTTCTTGGCATTTCCTCACTCACAGTTGAGACCTATTACTTCTGGGAACAAATCCTCGGACCCCATTATTCTCCCTCCTGTGCAGTCCCTACTTAACTGTGTGTGTTCCAGATGTGACTGCTAGCTGGAGATGCTTATTTCCCCACATGCATAATGTGAACGTAAGTTTGTAGTCGTCTGTCTTGTAAACATATTACAGACATGGGCTTTAGGTAATTATAATTACCTCACCTTGTGGATATGTTTACTTCCTTTGAGGACTGAGAATAAATTTGGATTTACTTTATAAAAAATCTGAAAGCTCTCCATTAATAGCAAAATTTTCCCAATTGAGAATTTAATGACAGACTGTGAACTATGAATTTTGTAAAAATTACTCACTTATCTATAAAATAAGCATCATTACAACGAAGAAAAAGCAAAAACACACCAAACCTTAGGAGTTGTGAGGATGAAAGAGAATACATAAAGTACATAACTGTTATCAGTAAGTATTTTTAAATGCAGTTATCTGATTGTATTCTTCTTGGTTGAGATTTGGGAGAGAAAATTTGGAATTAAGGAGATGCCACTTTTCCAGTTGTACATTTTTGCTTCTATGTTATTTGAGAGTTTTTTTTTTTTTAAACTTCATGTGGTATTTACCATACCACTTATTTTGGATTGTGTGTACCTGGGCATTACTATACCTTAAGTTTAATAGGAAGAAGAAATAAAAGGAGGGGTGGATAACTTTGCCAAGGGCCATGAACTTTTAATGAATGCCTTGTTCTGACCCACTGCACTGCCCTGAGAATAGTCAACTGTTTTATCCTTTGAGGAGTAAACAAGTCAGTAAAAAGCCTCTTTAATGTAGAAGGCTTCTCTGATATGGTCTGGGCTTTTTCCTTGAGACCATTTATCTTAAGTTTGACTTTAAAGTTCAAAAGATTAAGAATAAACTGGGAGTATTTACAAGACCACCTTTGTTCTCTCATCTACATATTTAAATGAGAGGATTTTTGACTTCCGCAATATCATCCACCAGGGTTCAACAACTACTCAAAGTCCATACTAGTCTTACTCGGAAGGCTTAAGATAGGAACCACAGCTGAACTGGCAAGTCAATGTCAGGACTCTTTAACATTTTAGATGATGAGCTTATAGCAGCAGTCTGTGTAACAGAGCATTCACACAGCTCCAGGAACAGGTCACAGCTCAGGGACCTCAGAAGGGACACGCAGTTATGGATTTCCTCTGGCAAATCCAAAAGTATGGTTTATTATCAAGTAGGAGATTTCCCAGTCCAGATGAACTTACCAGTCAGGGTCATTTTTAATAGAAATAGTACTGCCTAATAGTATTTTGACACATAACCATGCCATCTAGTTTTTAAAAAAACAGGAGGCAGGTGATTAACTGAAGGCTGTGAGGTTAAAAGGTTTATTAACTCTGAGCTTTAACTGCCACTTAGAGCTGCTTTCCTAGGAAGACAGACAACTAATCTGATTGGTGGAATGAGAAATTATGTTGTGCCCCTTACCCATTCATTGGGCTCAGTTTGGTGGTGGTGGTGAGTGAGTGTCACTGAAATAACAATATGAATCTGTCTCTGAGCCTCATTCTTTGCCTGTTTCTTCATTTCAGGCATAGTGAGCCTGTCTAGCCCAGCACAGGACAAGGATGGGAAAAGAGGAGAGAAGGTGAGAGGCAACCCACATCCTTGGTTTTCTCTCACCACCCCTTGAGTGTATGAATTAAGATATAATAAAATCCTGCCAGTAGGCTTGGTTTTCTATTGAGTTTGAAAGGTGGAACGCTCCGAGTTCTCCAAAAGAGCCTTCTTCAGAAAGCTGGTTTGGTCTCTGTGGGTTGTGTAGCCTCAACTGGTACATAGTAATTTCTTACCTGAAGTGAGGGGGTGGGGTGGACCAGCACCCTGAAAGCCTCCTGTCTTCAATTAAATCTGGTAAATGGTATGCTCACATTCTCACCTCCACTGAATGATGTTCATCAATAACTTCTGTCATGTCATGCATGAGCAGTGGTGCTTTCTACAGTAAAATTTAAGTAGCCGCTTTGAAGACTGGTCATCCTCTATCACATGATGTCATATACATTAGTATTTGTTTTTAATGCTTTATGCTTCAAGATAGCCCAGTGTCAGATGAGGATTTGGGAAAGGAGTCTATTCAACATAGTGGATCACTGCCTTTATTTCGTCTTTACTATGAACTTTGAATAGAAGTGCAGAACACGATCTAGTATGTAGAAAAATAAAATTTTGGCAAAACAAAAACTGTTTAGGGAAATTAAATTGTATACTAGTATTTTCCATATGTACTTAGCAGTTAAATATGTTACAGATAACATTGTAAGATGTCAGTTTGTGGTTATAAAAAAATTTTTAACTTCCTGAAATTTACACTGCATATTGAAATGATACAAATGGAAATTGCAATTTTTGTTAATAAGGAAGCCCAGTTTTGCTAAAATAGCATTAATATCATTCACATCAGATTTTAATGTTATACATCTTTGTAGTTCAGCAAATGCCCTTGATAATGAAAAATTAAAAAGTTATTAGGACAAAAATAATGATCTATGTAAAAAGGGGGGTGGGGACCAAAAGAGTCTTTAA
This sequence comes from Enhydra lutris kenyoni, assembly GCF_002288905.1. Lineage (NCBI taxonomy): Eukaryota > Metazoa > Chordata > Mammalia > Carnivora > Mustelidae > Enhydra > Enhydra lutris. The sequence continues at coordinate 49,559,839 of NW_019154098.1, forward strand.
TATGCCTATATAATTCAGATCATAAAATTTTCATGAATTTAAGAGGAATGAGGATATATGAACACTAATAGAAAATAGTTTTCATTTGCGTGTTCAAATGCTTATACAACTCTTCAGTCCATCTGGTTTTATAAAACCAAAACTCTGAACACAAAAGCAGAAATGTTCACATTACCTTATTATATGTTCCTAAGTATCAAACTGCATCAATTTATTATGAGTTAAATTTAAAGAACATCACAGATTTAAAAACAAAAGTACTTAAGTACCTGATTCTTTTTAACTCCACAAATACCTAGCATCCCAAAGTAACATGTAAACAAACCTCTTTGCTGCTTAATGAATTCTTTCCAATCTCTAGAATAAACTAAATGGCATCAGATATAGTGTATGACTTACATGTACATTATGGTTTCATTCATTACTTTGACTGTATTAGTGATGTAGCAAAGAGGGAAATTTTTCAACTATTGTATTTATTTAAAATGAGCTGACAGGTTCAAATGCCTGTCTTCAGAAAAGCCAGCAGCATTTTTTAACATACTCAAAGTAAGAGTTGGCCTAAGCCCTTAATACCTTCCTGAACAGCCATGCAACTAAACACCCTCAAAAGGTGTTATATAAGGGAGAAGATCATGAAGCAATTTGTACTTTTTCCTCTGGATACTAGAAACAAGGTAAAGCAAATCCAGATTATTTTTTGAATGAACGGCTGTCATGTTTAATATACTTGGAGCTCTATAAAACTAGAGCCACTATCTTATATGCTTATATAGATATATACTTATTTTTAATAAAGTCTCTTGCTTGCTTCAAAATTTAAGGATGATCTTTTTCCTGGTCAGTCACTTCAAGGGAACAATAAATAAAGTAGAAAAGGATGAACTGTTTTGCATATTTCTGTGGAAGAACGGAAAACATTTATACTTTGAGAGGTTCAGAAAATTCACTGTACAGAATGAACAGCTTATATATACACTATCTGTGCAATTTTTCTTGGCTGGGTTATTTAAATGCAAGAGCTCCTCCAAGACAAGAAGCCACATTCATTCTTGTCCAAATCCCTCGGTCTCTTCTATTGCAAAAAGAAGTTTTTCCTTTAGTTGTTCATAACTCTTATATGGTGGTAGATCCAAGCGATTAAAACTGAACAAAAACAAAAACAGATGTGTTTTCAATAAAACAAACTCGAGAAAGATTTCTAATACAATATTTTTTAAAGCACATTTGAAAAACTAAATGGATAGAGGAAGATACAAAAATTTTGCTGGAAGTATTCTAAAAATGTACTACTATATTATTTAATATTAACATATACAGATTTCTTATGGCAAGCTACTAAAATAAAGATGTACTCATAAAAATATTTTAACAATTCCCAGAGAACACTGGAATTACAAATTCACAAGTCCCCGTAACTTCTCTTGGGTTTTTAAGAGAGTCCATTTCTTTCATTCACTTACCAGTTATTAAGAATCTATCAGTTATTTTTCTGGGAGCTAGTGTAGTGATAGAGTGCCAATAAAGACAAACTTTGGTCTTTTCAATCCTGCCAGACTCAAAGAATTCCCTGTGCTGAGTTCAACTGGATTTGGGTTGACAGGGTGGGGGTAGGGGAGTCCAATTCCCACTCTTAAGTGTCCAGTGAAATAGCTCTAATGTAGTTACAATCTTTCTCTATTTTCATTTTCTCATACAGAAAGTTTTAGGTTATCCAGGTTCCCTCCTACCACCCCATCAGCCCCAACTCCTCTATAAGAGTCAGAACACCTGATGAGAGCCTTTTGAAACAAGGCAGCCAAATAAAATGGTGTTCTTCTCAGACCACTTTATTCTCTTTGTACGAGAAAATTATATTAAATGGTAGCAATTAAGCAGACCATGTAGTTTCTCCCCTCCCCCCACTTCATGCTTCAAGGTACAATGATAGCAGAGGTCAACAAAATATCTTTCAGTAGAGTCCTAGACTAAGAATCTGTCACTTTCTAGTTCTTACATCTTTCACATAAAGCCTTGTCAAATTCTGTCATTCTTTCATCACATAAAGCCTTGTCAAACTCATTCTTTCTACTGAATCTCTAGCCTTCTACCATGGCCAGAAATACTTTCCTCAAAAGACATGGCAGTTTAAAAAAACCTTTGCTGTGCTCTCTTTGGCAGCACATACACTAAAACTGAAACAACAGAAGTTAGCATGGTCCCTGCACCAGAATGACACGCAAGTTCGTGCAGTGTCCCGTTTAAAAAAAAAAAAAAAGCTTTGCTGCTTCTAATTCCTATGGATTGAAGGTATGGGGGAAGGAAGCCTGCCATGCTGTTTGGTACAGCCCCCTACCACTTATTTAATGTTCTCTAAGCATAACACATACTTTTTTCTGTCTTATGACATGTTCTACAGCTCTTTCATAATGTGGATACCTTTTCTCACTAAGAATCAGTCCAAATGTTACAACTTCCTTCCAAGAATTATCCTTTCCATAAATTCTTTTTATTTCTATTTTGGCACTTAGTTTACTCTGTATGATGACTGGTTTTTTACAGTAGGTTCTAAAACCCATGAGGGGCAGTCTTCCCTACTCTCCCAACATTGATCCATTTAGTAAATGTTGAATTGAACTACATAAGAAAGATTACTTGAAAACATCCAAAACAGGGTTCTGTTTTAAGACATCAGTGACAGGATGGAGACATACTAAAACCTATTCATCTTTTATTGAGTACTTACTATGTGGCTATCAGAATACTGTTTTAAGTTTCAGTTTAGCTTTTCGTTCCAGCTTTGAGTCAAATTTGCTATTTTTGTCTATAAAAAGGGAAGACACTAATACCTTTCCAGTGGATTAATGGATGAAGGAAACAGTACCCTGTTGGTTTGCTGTATCACTGTATATAGTCTAAGGGAACCACTGCTCTGCAAGTCAACCACCTCAATAAGCAGCAAAGCATTGGAGGTGACAGCAGAACTCCATCTGAGAATTATCAAGACTACTTTTCACCATAGACTGTAGCACTGCTTACCTTAGTCACTACTAAAAACTCAAGTGTCTCTGGATCATCAACAGTATTCCACCCATCTGAATGAAATCCCCACCTCTTCCCTGTCCTCCACTCAGATATTCCATCCTTCTAAACTTCTGTTTTATGATTTGCACTTTTCTACAGTCTGAGTAACTCCTCTCTTGCCTTAACTAAAAATCCAGCTAGTCTGAAACATAACATTTCTGCGGCCAATCAACAAAACTTTTCTCCTCTGAGGCATACACAATCTAGCTATGCAAACTTCTTTCTGAACTTTTTGCTATCCTCTCTTAACTTCTTCGTCATATTCCTTTCATTCACTGAAAGCTCTGGCACCTGGTTCATGTCTCCTTTCATTCTCTTGGATGATATGCAACAGCCACGCATGGCCTTCCAGTTCTCATCTTCAGTGACCTGTTCCTCTATTTGTTACTAACTTCAAGATAACACCTTGAACCTTGTAAAGGAAATTTCTAATTAAAAGAAATATCTAATTAAAAACTCTATTGTCTTTACAGCTTCCTTCAATTAAAATGGCAACCTATTAGCCCATTACTTTCTCACTGTCCTAGCCTGTCTTCAGACTCTTTCTATCCTTACTTTGTACTTAATCCACAGCCCCGCCTTATAACCAGTACCTTGCAAATACTTTTAAATCTGTCTGTCCCTCTTTTGAACTTACTAATCAAAACTCCAACACCTTATGAATTCAGCCTTCTAGTTTTTCATTCCTGGGACCTTAACAGCTGAAAGTTACTGGAGGGGAGAATACAACAACTAGACAGATGGTGTCACTTTATAAAGTTCCAAGTAGGCAGTCCAGTGTTGTGTAGCACTTTTAGTCGTATTTTGCTAATATATCTGACAGCTCTTTCTTTCTCTTCAAAAGTTTTTCTTTCTTCATTCTTAGCCAGTGACCTCATCTTACACTTTGAGAAAAAAGAAACCAACAGTGGTAACTATAGTTTACATCAAACTTTTCTTCCTCTCCTATTACAACAACATTAAGTGTTCCTGTTTGATATTTATCAAAGTCCAATTCCTTAGCTTATACTAAGCATCCCAATTCTTTTCATCTTTCTTGAACAACTATCTCCTTTGGTTATGGAACTCTCCCCTGCCTCAACAGTTTCTCTTATTGGATTTACCAGTTTAATCTAGGCTGTTGTTCTCAATTTTTCGTTGTTGTTGTTATGATCCCTTTTCATACTTTATGTGTGCATTTATTTTGTTGCATTGTATATGAAATTTTGTCCCACATAGATATGCAGTTAGAAAATAAAGATGTACTCCAGTAATTTTTTTCAGGTAATTGTGGCTATTCTTAGATACTGTATTAATTTGACAAGGTAACACATAATAGAGTTCTGAAATCCTATCAAAGAACTTTTTCTACCTACTTCCATAAAACCCAATGGTTTATCTTATACTCTGAATACATCTTTTACCTATGTGTGATTTTTTAACCTCATGCACCGGTCATTTGGAAAGAACAGTTCACCAAGTTATAAAGTATTTCCAAATGTTGACACAGTTAATTATGTAATAGAAAAAAAAAAAAAAGCCAACAAACTACATTGGTTAAATACCACTAATCTCATCAGAGAAGTTTTGAGAAGCTTTCAAGCTCATGGTGGGTGATATCTTTTAAGTTTTCCCAAATTTTAATTTTTACCCAAAACTTCAGCTTTCATTATAGCCAACAAATGCTGTCTGTTGTTTTCTTTGAAGTGATAAGCTTATTCATTACTTTTCAAGAAAATGTCTGCCAAGTAAACAGTTTTGGCAAAAACAGCATTCCATTAAAAAAGCAAGCTGGGGGCACCTGGGTGGCTCAGTTGGTTAAGTACCTGCCTTCGGCTCAGGTCATGATACCAAGGCCCTGCGATCAAGACCCGAGTAGGGATCCCTGTTCAGCGGAAAGCCCACTTCTCCCTCTCCCTCTCCCTGCTGCTCTGCCTACTTGCGCTATCTATCTGTCAAATAAATAAATAAATAAATAAAATCTTTAAAAAACAACCGAAACAGCAAACTGGTTCAGCTTTCAACTCAGCTGCTAAGATCTTTCCCCTCCAGACAACCACAATTCTCATGTGTAGAAGCGCTTTATGCAGGCCTCCCATTCTGTCTTACAGTATATTAAAAAGATACATACTCAAGCATCAAGATTTAATTTTTTTTTTTTTTTTTTTTTGCTGCTTCAGAAGAACAATCATGAAAGAAACTGGCTCCCCCTAACCCCTTGCTTTAAACTGCAGGTGTGCAGTGCTGAAGAACAGAGACAGCATTTTGGTGCCACTGTCTTGATTTTTGCCGAGGCACCAGCATTTTTAACCACTGTTGCTTTCGTACCTGTTAAGTTCAAGTGTCAAACAATAAAAAGGCAAGTAACTGCTTAGTATGAAAATAGTTCTGACCTCCTGAAAGAACCATGTATCTCCTAAAGCTATCCTCATCTTTTGCCTGGATGACTCTAAGAGTTCAGTCAACTTATCTCCCTGCCTTCAGTCTTGAATCTGATTCCCCCCTCCTCTGTTGCCAGAGTGATTTTTCCTTAATCTCATTAGTTGCTATTTAAGCCTCTTCAAAGGCTTCTAACTGCCCCTGGAGTGAAATCTAAGTTCCTTATAATAGCCTATAAAGCTCTACATAATTTAACCACTGCCTATGCTTCTGAATTCTTTTTATCCCTACCTCCCCTCACTGACTGCCATTCACACCAGTCATCTTTCATTTCCTTGAAAAATGATTTCTTACTCCAAGGTCTTTGGAATGCACTTTTCCTGTTCATTCCTGCAGCATGTTATTTATCAGACTCAAGCATTATCCTTTCTGAGAACTCTCCCTGACCACCCAATCTAGGAGGTTCCCTCTAGTTCTTTTTATTTCCTTTGAAGGACCTTCTTAGAATTCAAATAGTTGACTTGTCATCTGTGTTCCCTTCCCCCAGTGGAGTACAGACTTCATAAAAGGCACTTTATTCAGTCTTATTTTATACATAGTAGTTATTCTAAATACTTGTTTCATCAATGGATACATTTCTTACTATAGTAACCAAGTAGAAATCATTCCCAAGTTAAAGAATTCCATATTAGTCTATTCTAAAAACTGAAATTCTAGCTACTTTAATGAGTAGTAACTTACACTGGGTCTCACATATTTAAAAAAAAAAAAAAAAGTTTCTGTGGCCTTCGCCTTCCTAGTTAGGATTCATGAACTTACCATGTGTGGCTTCTTGGTAACCAGGTGTCTTTGCCAACTTTTTCAATGCAAAATTTTTGAGGCCCATTACTTCCTAAACCAGGAAAATAAGACAAAATTTATCTGGTTCTTTAAAGTTTTTGGTTTTGACAACAAGTATATAACACAGTATGTCACATATCCTATGACTAATACAGAATACAATGTAAATCACTTCTGTCTAGAGAAGCTTCCTAATGCTGCAGAAATCCAGCAATAAGAAATCAGGGGAAAGAGAAGTAGCTCTAAAGAATTTTGCTCCCTTCACAATCACCGTAAGGAGCAAAGCAATGGCCAACCAGACTAGGTAAGCAGCTTCCATTTTTGTCTTAGAAATGTAGTTGATAATAACCATTAAGTAGTCTTTCTTCTGGTAGATACCCTATAGAAAGCCGAGATGAATATCCTTAAATTCAAGTCTACTGTGTGTCTAAAGCCATTATTATCACAAAATTATCTACGGAGAAACTGCAGTAAAACTGCATTTACCCATGAGCTCAGCAAATCCTCCTAGAGGTAAACGGCAGGTTCCAGTGACAAACTGTAATAGTCGCATCCTTACTTCATTGTCTGTCTCCTTCACAAACTGTGTAACAAAATCAGACTTACTTTAATATAAATACTAAATTATTTCTAGTACTTAAAATAGTAGACACTTAAATTAGTCTTAAATTTCTTCAAGAATTTATTAAGGTTAGGCATATGTTAAGTGCACTATGAATCTTCAGTTAATCCTCACAAGTATAGCACTGGTTGTCCACTACTATTAGGTTTACATCCATCTTATGGAGAGGAAAGTAGGAGGTTCAAAAAGTCATACCACTAAAAGGTAACAGATGTTGATCAGCTATCATAGTATAGCTTACCACCTATTTGGGGCTACTGCCCAGCTCTGTACCTATGCTTTTTGTGTGTTTAGCACTTGCAGTAATATTTGGAGATAGATCATTAGCATCTCTACTGTATAAATAAGCAAACAGAGGCCTCAAGAGATAAAACTTTGTCTTTCTCAAACTGCTAGTAAGTGGCAGAACATCTGAACTCCAGTCTCATCGAGCTCTAACCCATTAATCCTGACCTGAGTCAACTACCCTCCTCTCCGATACGTTACCAAAAACGAACACCTCCCCAATTGCCATTCTCAATAGTCTGTGGCATTTTCTCCCACCAAATGCTATTTCCTCAATTCTCTGGATTCTTTGTACTTGGAAACTTAAACGATGCATTTTGTTAAAATACTTGGTAAATTTACTGTCTTTTCAAAGAGTGACATTAATGTGTAATGTAGTGGAATATAGATTTGAATTGATCTGAGTATCTTGTAATAGAAGACAAGTGAATTTATGGGCCAGTCTGAGAGTAGAAATGTATCTTAAAAAATAAAAATTATAAAAAGTAAAAATATAATTTAAGGATAAGACAAGTGCTAATGGTAATCAAAAACATTTCTGTATAGAACTGTGCTGAGGTACACACTGAATCCAGACATAAGAAACAAAGCTTATTACCATATCTGGCATAAACCAACCCTTCTCCTAAAACAAACCCGATCTGGAAAACACAACTATTCACTTGGATTTACATGACCCTAAGCTCAAGCTCCTCAGGTTCACAGATACAGATGTCCAAAGGGAAAGTCAGGGAACATGAAGGAGTGAAGAAGCTAGTAAAGAGCCTAGAAAGGAAAATTGTAGACACCTGCATGCATTCTGTATGTGATGCAATTCAGATATTTTAGGCCTGAAAATGGATCTATTCCTACTTTTTCATTTTTTATTCATTTATTTATTTTTTTTTTTGCAAGCTCTATGCCCAGTGTGGGGCTTAAACTCATAACCCTGAGATCAAGAATCACATGCTCTACCCACTGAGCCAGCCAGTCGCTCCTTGTTTATTTGTAACAGGTTAACAGATACACATAGTACACAGTACAGAATTCAGAGGTAGTAAAAGGTAAACAGCATCAAGAGCAGCTTTCATGCCTCGTGGCCAGTTTTTTCTCTACCTTTTCAGAGATAATGTATTCATATACACTTGACTTTGAACAACGCAGGGATTAGAGGAGCTGACCTCGGGTGCAGCTGCAATCTTCGGAAAACCCACATGCAACTTTTGACTCCCCAAAATTTAATTAATGGCCTATTGTTGACTGGAAGCCTTGCTGATAACATAAACAACACATTATATATATATATATTACACACACACACTATATTCTTAAAATAAGCTAGAGGAAAATTTACTAAGAAAATCCTACGGAAAACACACTTACTGTGCTGTACAAAAAAAAAAATCAACATATAAGTACACTGGCATAGTTCAAACCCTCAAGGGTCAACTATTCTAGCATACACTTTGAATATATAATGGCACATTATATACACACCTTTCTTTTCCCTTTAAATTGTATAGAAACATCACATTCTCCAACATTTTTGTTAATTTGCATTAAAAAAAGTAAAAGAATGATTACAAGGTTCAGAATTATAGAACAGGTATATTATAATTTATTTACTCAGTCCCCTCCCAGTGGACATTTAGGTATTTGAAGTCTCTGTTAGTATACCATTAATGGTACAAAAAGTACTCTATCTAGTATGTGACATTTTGCATATGTTGAAGTATATCTATAAGATAAATTTGCAGAAGTGTCTTACGAAAAGATTCCACTTCTGGAAAAGTCTTTCTCTAGTAATAAAATCCCAGGCTTAGTTTTCACTTGAAAATGAAAGTTTAGCATATGTGACTGAAGTTCAGTCACTGAATTGCTCTAATGAGTCTTAATTAGCGGATTTTTGTGAAGAATATCCCTGGCCTAGAGATTTTAAAATTCTTTAACACACAACATGCAAAATCTAATAAAGTGTGCTTCAAGATTAGTATGCAAAACTTGGATGAGACCACCCTATTATAGTTTAAGCTAAAATACCAACAAAAGAGAAAGGGAGTAAGGGAGAGAAAGAAAAAAAAGTAATTCTTGGGCATTATCCTCTAGATTATTCTAATGCCCTAGCATATTATCGCCTTCAAGTAACTGCATTGACTTTCTCATTAAAAAAACATACTACTGGGAGGCCTGGGTGACTCCACTTTCGATCTCAGCTCAAGTCTTGATCTCAGGGCCAATGGTAAGTTTAAGCCCCACACTGGAGTCCACGTACTTCCTCATGTACTTCCACAATTAACTAGAATTTATAGAATACTTTGATACTATTAGAAAAAATATGCTATACCTACAAGTATTACCATTGAACTACTACTTAAAGAAGATTCTGTCATTCATTCTCCCAACTGAGAAAACAAAATAAGCAATGGAAATTCCTTTAACAAATGTTCGCATATTCAACTTCTGATTTATAATTCAGAGACTAGAAACCCTGTCCAAAGGCAGTTTCAGTTTAAAAAATGAACTGTTTTTTAAACCACTGTCTCATAAGAAAACATTTTCTTTGAACCCTTTGTTTCAAAAAGATAAAAGCAAATACCTGCCAAAACCAAATGATTTGCTTGCTGTTTCTTGTATAATGTCGATACACAGTATTTCTCTGCCAATCTGCCAAGTCAACCTCCTGCATGCCACACAACATCACCTGGGAAATGAGCACAGTAGCAGATCAAGTACAACAGTTCGTGAGGAGAGTAACTGTATGACTCTGACTTTCTAATGAATGCCTAGGCACATGCCTAATTATGTGCAACTAAGTGCACAACAACTAATGATCACAGTAAGCAGGTCCAACGAAATCTGTAGCAATTTAGAGTAAGGATTCTTTGGTATACTTTATCTTTTCCATGTTTACTGAACTCAGACTGAAAGCATTGAAAGTTATTGTTCTTCAAGAAAAACATTAGCTATGCTAAAAAAAAATCTCTTACCAAAAAAAAAACCAAATTAGGTGTCCAAATTATTGTTAAGTTATAAACTTAAATATCTGGTTCTTTTTTTCTTTTTAATCTATGCTACCTTCTCTATTTAAAGTTAAAAATAATTTTTCCAGGCTTTGGGAATAAAATAGTCTATGTAAAATTTTCAAATAAGCCCAGTGTATTACATATGGAATGAAAGCTATTTTCAGCATAATGAGACAGTCTGATACTTATTTCCTTTCTCATTAACTTTGAGCTACAATTTATATGCAATAACATGCAGGTGTTTTAAGTAGAGTTAGATGCATTTTGACAGATACATACACATATTTAACCACCACCACAATCAAGATATAAGATGCAGAATATACCCATTAGGTCCCTTTTTGCAGTCAAAAACACCATCTTCATCTTTGGCTCTAATATATGTATGTATGTATATATGTATATGTATGTACATACATATGAATATTAGTGTTTTATTTCACTTGAGTAAATACCTAATAGAAGAACTGCTAGGGCATAAGAGGCTGATATATATGTTTAGCATTATATGAAACTTCCAACACCCCCAAGTGGTATTTCACTTAGTTTTTTTTGTTTTGTTTTTTTTTTTAAAGATTTTATTTGACAGAGAGAGATCACAAGCAGGCAGAGAAGCAGGCAGAGAGAGAGGAGGAAGCAGGCTCCCTGCTGAGCAGAGAGCCTGATGCGGGGCTCGATCCCAGGATCCTGAGATCATGACCTGAGCCCAAGGCAGCGGCTTAACCCACTGAGCCACCTAGGCGTCCCATATTTCACTTAGTTTTAAATCGCATTTCACCGATAACAAATGAATATGTTTCATATGTTTACTTGCAATCATTGCTTCCTTTGTGAAATGAGTCTTTGACCAGTCCAGAAAATTTTTATCTTTTTACTGAGTTGTAAGTTTTTACATATATTATATATATGAAATATATAGTAATATAATGAATATATATTATATACAAAATTTTTATATAAAATAAAATATATAAATCTAAAATATATAATTTTATGATACATATTATATATGAAATATATAAAAATAAATTATATGAAATAACTAATTTGTAATGAAATCTAATACTTAATTCCTCTCAACATTTAATGTAATAATATATGTAATATAATGTGTGGCTAATTGTTTTGTGTTCTTCCCAAGAAACTTCTGCCCATACTAAGATTTTTCTCTTTTTTTTGTAGTTTTCATATTTACATTTATGTTTTAAATTAATCTTTCTGGGGCGACTGGGTGGCTCAGTCGTTAGGCGTCTGCCTTTGACTCAGGTCATGATCCCGGGATCCTGGGATGGAGCCCTGAATTGAGCTGCGTGCTCAGCGGGAAGCCTGCTTCTCCCTCTCCCACTTCCCCTGCTAGTGTTCCCTCTCTCACTGTGTGTGTGTGTCTGTGTGTGTGTGTGTGTGTGTGTGTGTGTGTCTGTCAAATAAATAAATAAATAAATCTACCTTTAGAAAGAATTAGTCTTTCTTCCATGGGCTAAAATAGGGGGTCAAGGTGAATTTTCCAATATATGGACAGCTAGTTGATCCAGAAGCATTCGTTTAAAACATTTTCTCTTTCTCCACTAAAAAAATATTAGCATTTGTGTTGAAAATCATACACCCACATATGATAAATATATATGTGGGTCTATTTCTGGATTCTCTCAGTGTTCCACTGATGTATTTGTGTATCCTTTCAAAAATAGATTATCTCAATTACTGTGGCTTAAAAACAATTTTTGAAATCAGACAGTGAAATCCCCCAAGTCTATCCTTTTTCAAAATTAATTGTGGAATGCCTGAGTGGCTCACTTGGTTAAGCGTCTCCCTTCCATTCAAGTCATGATCTCAGGGTTCTGGGACTGAGTGCTGCAATGAGAATCCATGCTCAGCAGGGAGCCTGCTTCTCTGTCTGCTGCTACCTCTATCTGTGTGCACCCTCTCTCTGACAAATTAAAAATTAAAAAAAAAAAAAAATCAGCTTATCTAACACCTTCGTATTTCCTTGTAATTTTAGAATCAGCCTATCTATTATTACAAAAAATTCTTCCAGGATGCTGACTGGGATTGCACTGAACATACAGATCAATTTGGAGAGAAATGACATTTTGTAATGTTGAGTCTTATAGTACATAACATGATGTATTTCTTCATTATAAAGTCATCTTTAATTTTTCTGAGCAATGTTTTGTGTTTTTAGGTATAGAGCTCTTGCATGCTCTTGTTTAAACTTGTTTATTTTTTGGATACTTTATTACATAAAACTTTAATATTTCAATTTCCAAGTGTTGCTGGTACACAGAAGATATACTTGATTTTTAAATTACTGGCCTTCTATTCTGTACTCTTGCTAAATTCACTGTTATTTCTAGTAGGTGGTTTTGTTTGTTTTTTGGGTTTTTTTTTTTTTTTTTTTTTTTTTGGTAGGTTCGTTAGGATTTTCCAGGTTGACAATCATGTTATCATCCATGAATAAAGGCCACTTTTTACTCCTTTCCAGTCTCTATGCTTTTTATTTCTACTATTGTCTTACTGCACTGGCTGGGCCATCTGGTACAATGGGGAATATAAAGGATGAGGTTAGGTTGCCCTCTTCCCAGCCTCAATATGAAATATTCATGGTGTCACCAATTAGAGTGATGTCAGGGTGTATCTTTTTTTGTTGATGCCCTTTAACAAACTGAGAAAGTTACCTTCTAGTCCTAGTGTGATGAGAGTTTTTACAAAGAATGATTGTTACATCTTCTCAGTTTAAACAGATTTTAACTCGTAAAGAGCCAAAACTATGATAGCCATTATTTGGAATAATGATATGCATGTCCATTACTGTGATATTTTTCATAGTTAAGAGAGATGATGACTGGAAGTAAAAGAGCAATAGACTAGGAATAACAATCAACATAAAGCAAAACAACAAAAACATCCATATTTTCTCACAGCTCTGTACTATGAGCTAACGCCAGATCAGTAACCTATAAGAGCTTTAGTTTCTTTATGTGTTAAAGGAAATTATCATATGGCCCAACTATTTTACAGGGTTATGTGTGAGGCAACTGTAAACTCTACCAAAGGCTATATAAAAGTATGCGCCTATTTATATCCTTTTACGTCTACTGTCTTAGTTTCATCTGTGCTCTATGTTGGACTCTGGCCATGACGTTGCTCTTTAACTAGGTGGGCCTCTAAAATAGGAGCTTTTAATGGGTGTATGGAATATTTTAGGTATATGTATTTTGAAGACAAAAATTATTTTCTTCAGATTCTTAATTCTGTGATTAAAAAAAGATGAATAGTACTCTAAAAAATATCTTCCATTTTATTCTTCTGATGTGTTTCTGCTAATCTTACAGTCAAGCTATTAATAGAAAGAGACGTTCATTAACCAGATTTATAGAGTCTACATCATCATCCAGTCTCAGAGTCCTGATTTTCATGTACTTGCCGGTTTCCAGAAGGCTAGTTTCTATATAGGAATATTACTGTATATAATATGTAATGCTAATTTTTCATATGCACATTTGAGTATATGAACAAACCAAGTTTCTTAACGGAGAACTGAAGATGGCTAAAGTTAAGATAGTGCATCCAAAGGAGGCAGAGAATACCAAGGAAGACCCTAACGGCCCTGCCTATGTTCTAATCTATATGGCAAAAGAAGACTTAAAGAATTCACCATAACTAATCATTAGAGAAATACGAATCAAAACCACAATGGGGTTATCACCTTACATCCATGAGGGTTGGCTATTGTAACAAAGCAAAGCAGAAAATAACAAGTGGGGGCAAAGATGTGCAAAAATTGGAATCCTTGCACACTTTTGGTAGGAATGCAATATATGGTATAGCCACCGCGGGTAACAGGGGTAGTTCCTAGAATAAATACAGAATTACTTTATGATCCAGCAATACCACTCCTGGGTATATACCCCAAACAACTGAGAACAGTCTCTAAGAGATATGTAAAATATCCATGTTCATAGCAGTATTATTCACAATAACCAAAAGGTAGATGCAAACCAAATATCCAGTGACTGATGAGTGGATAAACAAAATGTGGTATATACATATAATGGAATACTATTCAGCCCTAAAAAGGAAAGAAATTCTTACATATGCTACAGTATGGATAAACTATGATGACCTTAAGTGAAATGAGCCAGTCACAGTAAGATGAATACTGCACGAGGTCACTTACAGATTATCAACAGTAGTCAAACTCATAGTAAGTAGAATGATGGGGCCAGGGAAGGAGAAAAGGGGAGTTGCTTAATGGATATAGAGTGGCTGTTTTGCAAAATGAAAATCCTTGAGACTGGCTGCACAATAATGTGAGTAATCTTAGTATTACGGAATTATACACTTAGAAATGTTCAAAATGGTAAAATCTGTTATGTGTATTTTTACTCTCTCCCATCCCCCCAGAAAAGAGTTTCTGATATACTTCTAAAAAGTCTAAACACAATTAAGACCACTAAGAACTTATGACCTAAAGAAATAATCTTTGGGGCAACTCATCAGAAAACCAGAATTTCAGTAAGTTCCTCAAGTTATTAATAAGGTAACACTCTTCAGGCTCCCTAACAACAGGCACTGATTAGTGTTTTTGTACCCATGACATCATTATGATTCAGAGAACTTAAGACCATCACCCCATGCTAGGATTTCAATCCCCCCTGAACACTGGCATGAATAAGAGGATTCAAGACTATGCCACATCATTTAAAAATGTGTGGACATCCTCCTGTAGAAGCACAAAAACAGTTCATCCTCCCAGTAACATTTCCTAAATAGCATAATAAAAAAGCCTCACCTCTAATTCTTTCTCATCAAAGTACTGCAGCCATTGAAGAGGGACAACTTCATTGAAACCATCAAGGAAAGCTTTGGTCTGTTCCTGCACTCCTCGAGAAAAACGCCACTCTGTCATTAAACTGAAAATAAAAATGTTATTTAAAAATAATTTGTCATGAGAGGTGAAAGCTTAGAAACACCAAGTACTTCTGAAATTCCTTCTCTTTTTCCAAGTATATATATATATATAATATAATACATATATATGTTGATGTTGTATATGTAAGTAGTTTTAAGCGTTAACACATGCTTCCCCATGAGGAAATCAGTTCCAGCACATCAGTAGCTAAAAAGGATGCTCTTCAAAATAGGAAGTTTTTTATCTGTCAGTGAAACAGCCACATTTGAGCACTTATTTCCTGTACGTGTGTAAACAAATAATCCCAAATAGTGTGTGCTGACACAGTAAGGGAAAGGCTACAGTCACTCAACAGGTTCTCATTCCATCACCAAGGAAGACCTGAGAAGGTCTGAAGCTGGAGAACTGGTTCTCTACATGCTCATTTTATTAGAGAAAACATGAAGATTTCCTAACAGAACAGAAAAAAGAAGATGAAAATAAAACATTCTGAGGAGACATAAAAAGCAGAGGTCGAGGAGGGAAATGTAATGAAGCAATAAGGAAGAGAATCTGTATGGCAACGCAGAACCTCCACAAGGGGCCTCTCACTGATAGTAGTGAATGGGTCTGGAGGTCCCTCAGAGGAGCAGCACAGGCTACTGAGGAGGAGAAGCCAGCAATACCAGCAGATAAAAGAAAGGCAATTTATCCACATTCCTCTGCTTCTTGGGTCATCTTCTCTGCTAAGGCAAACCTTTCATCCTTGCCGCCTCCACAACTGTTGTTCATCAAGTACTCGTCCTCTTTTGCCCATGCCCTCAACTCTACCTTCCTACCCTCTTCCCATTTACCCACATAGGTGCTCAGACTATTATTTTCCAAAACCCTTCCTTCAACCCAGTATTTTTTTTTAATTATTCTCTCTCCTCTCTTTACCACCACTCCAATTAAAAGAGTACTCTATATGTCACTGCCTCCACTTACAACCTCCTGTTCACCCAAATTTTAAACCACTGTAATGGTCTGGGACTTTCAACATCTTTCCCAGGGGGAAAAACAAAACAACTTTCTTCATAAATGTCACCAAAGAGCTCTAAATTGTCGAGATGCCCTCTTCAAAATTACTCCCACCGCATGAACTTCCTGAACACTGGGCGTCAGCATTCCCAAGCCTCATGTAGTTCTTCCCTGGTCAGTATCACCATTCCTGATCTGATCTAACTTTGGCTACTCCTTTGTTTTCTTTACTGGTTTCACTATTCCAGAAATATTTATCACTGAGATCTCTGCCTTCTTTTCTCACTATTTACTACTTGAAGATGCTATCATCAATTACCTAAGTTTTAACTATCATAGAAAAGCCAATAATTCTTAAATTCCCAAATCCTGCTTTCCTCCTAAGATATTAAAGTCCTCTCTCCTTGGATATCCTGCTAAAACATGCAACTATTAACCAATCCAGAAACCTCAAATACTTCATTTGCTGGTATTTTCTCTACTACATGTAATTGGTCATGGAATCTGAACTATTCTATTCCTGTAATATCCTCAAAACTCCATTCCCTCATTTTCATCTCTACAGTGTCTTGTTTCAGGCCTACGATACTCAATTTCTAGGAGAATGAAAGAGCCTCTGTGTTCTGATCTCTGAGTACTTCTTCCATTCATTCATTTATCCCTCCCAGTTTGTCCTCCACAAAGATACCAGAATAAGCCTTCCAGAAACAATTCTGATCATCCCATCTTGATTGTGGTTACTTTTTGATCACTCTTATATTAGAGCACATTTAGGAAATGGAAATTTAGATAACCATCATTACACAGTAAGTGAAGAAAATCCATATGGTGCAGGATCATGGAATTCAAGGGAACAAAGAGTTTCAAGACAGAGGCTGTGGCAGGTACTGTGAAAAGACTAAGTTAAAGAGGAAAAGTGAGCTGGAAGAGGAAAAGTGAGCTGCTGGGCACAGGCTGGCTGAGGAATGGGCTTCGCTACTACCTGACAGAGCACCCTGGGTGCTTCATTTAGAAATAAAGAAACTGCACAGTCTTTGCAAAGCCCTTTTTAGCCCCACAGTTCCATAAATTTTGATCTGGACAAAGGTTAGAATGCTTAGAGCAAGCAGAAGTGAGAAAGTGAAGGTCACCATACTGTCTTATTTCAAGAACACTGATACTGTCGAGAAGAACTTAAATAAGGCAAAGAAGTTATTTTAGTACATTTGAATTTTTGAGTCCTGTCAGAGTAGAGAGCAATTGACAAAAAAGGATAAACGGAAGGAGGAATGAATGTGCAACAGCATCCCAGAGGAGTGAACATGGGGTCAAATTAAAGGCACAGATAGAGTTAGTTCTGACATACCCCAGAAGCTCTAGAGATTAAGGTCAATCAGGTGTACCACCTTACCCGATATATTCATCTTTGTTCTCCTCAGTCACCAGGATATTGGAACCTCCTAACTTCAGGTCATGCGAAGTAACCTTTCCCAAAATTTCCATGTCAACAGAAAAGTACATTTCTAAGCCACATTCTTCAATGTTGTTATCTCTGGGTGATACAAATGTATATCAACTAATTAACATGGTATCTAAATTGGCTTCAAGAAAATGTGTTATTGAAAGATAAATCTTCAAACCTTATCCAGATAAGGGAGTTGTAAAATTCAGTATCAATAGATTCCAAATCCTTAATAGTCAATTTTTTACTTAGCATACGCTTGTAGAACGGTAAAGAGAAACCAGTATCAATAAACTTCCCATGAAAAAGTGCCTGCCAAGAGAAATAAAAAATTTTGCTTAAAAATTTATAAAACAGTATTTTTCTTATTCAGAGCACAATAACAGAAATCATGAGGTTTCACAGGCCAAAATAAGCACTTAATAAAAGTAACCAGGATAAATCATGAAAACCAAAATATTATGTAAAATGCTAAGTATGAAACACAAATTACAGAGTTAAATGACTTCAAACACTTAACTCTATCATGTCCTATCAATAACTGTCAACGAGAATGGTAAAAGAACAGTACCAAAACCGCACTCTTTCTAGTATGTTTTATAAATTAAATTAGCCTAAATGGATGCAGAAATACAGATGGAGCTTCTGGGCTCCCGTGCATGCACCTGGCAAGACTGACCCCATTTGCCTTCCTTCTGCTCACAACAGCCAACACAGGAAGCACCAGACCCCCTCACACCCCGACTCTCACCATCAACTGCCCATCCATCTCAATATCCAATTCCATTTCTCACACCTTCCTAACTCCCAAACCATCTCTATGCTTGCCTTCTAAAGCTCGTGATCCATCATTAACAAAATCCCCCACACACTCCTTCCCGGAAGATACTTTAGCAACTTGATTTAACAAACATCTTTGCTTCCACCCCAAGTCCTCCCACAGGGGTGCTGTTTCTCTCCCATCCCCCTCATGTCAACAGGCCTGGAAGTAGGGCAGGTGTTGCTCATTACTAATTCCTTCTCCCCAGATCTGCCCATCTTAAAGCTCATAGCTTCATACTTCCATGAGTGGCTCATGGCCACATCCCTGCACCCACTTTGCTGCCATCAACCCTAGATCTCTGAGTTTCTCCTTATTACTCCCTCAATGCTGTGTTCTTCTACACCACCATCATAATTTTAGACATTTCAATATCTACAATGATGATTTGCTTAATACCCTTTTTAGTCCTTTCAGTAACCTTGGTCTTTCACTTAGCTAAACATTTTTGACATCAGATACTGTTACTAGCAATAACAGCATTCTTTCACAAACTCAATTTCAACCATCACCTAATTTCCTAGCTTACTGCCTTTTGCAGTGATATTTGCAATTTCTGATCCCCCTTGGATCTAAACAATACATGCAACCTTATCACTATCTCTCAGCTTCTCAACAAAGTTATTCTCTCCTTATTCAGTTTTGATTCCATCATCAAATCACTAAAGTTACTCCAGTGTATACCTTCAAACCCAGCCTCTCCTCAAATTCTGGCAAAATCCAAAGCCCAGGTAAACACAACCCTTAACCTACTGCATGCCTATGCCTGGGTATTGGAACATGCTAGAAATGCATACACAACCATGCTGACTAGAGTTCATGACCAACAACCTCCAGCAGGAACTTACTGCTGCCTGATAACTGTATTTCCCCACTGTACTCTCTCTCCCAGGTGACTATTATTCCTCAAATACTTTTCCCTACTCTTCACTCTGAGCTAATGATCTTGCTTTCTATATCACTGAGGAAAAAGAAGCCACCAGAAGAGAATTTTTGTGTTCCACCACATCTGCTCACTACTAGCATCTGAATCTACATACTCTATTATCTCATACTTCTATGTGTGCCACACAGATCTCTTCAGCTCTCCTACTCATTGTCACTGCTCCCATATTCCCTATCCCTTTGACTTCATCAAATTCTTTCTTCTTACTTATCATTATCTGCATGTAAATGTTTTATTCTCATGACATTCCCTGCTCAAAACCCTTTTGTGAATTTCCAGAAGTCCCACACAGTACCTTTCAACCCCATCTCCCACCAAATTCTCTCTCATATACTCTGCTCTACACATGCCATTTTTCAATCAAAAATATAATTCTCAGTCATTAAGCGGCTGCCTTCAGCTCAGGTCATGATCCCAGGGTCCTGGGATCAAGTCCCCACCAGGCTCCCTGCTCAGCGGAGACCCTCCTTCTCCCTCTCCCTCTGCCTCTGCCTGCCACTCTGCCTACTTGTGCCGTCAAATAAATAAATAAAGTCTTTTAAAAAAAAACAAAAAGAAAAATATAATTCCACACTGGAACCTTTTTTTTTCCTTCCTTTATGTCTAGAATGTTATTCTCCAAGATATATGCATCATTCAATCCCTTGCTTTCACGTTTCTGTTCATGTGTTACCCCCCCCAAGAGTCCACCTCTAATCATGCCATATAAAAAAGCAACATTCCTTTTCCCTCAGCACATACTTATGTGTTAGTCTGTCTCCCTCTGATAGAATTTAGATCCCTGAGAGCAGGGACTGTGTCTTTTTATCATGGTCTCATCTCTGTCATACAATGATACCATAGTCGATGCTTCATAAATATTTGCTAAGTGAATAGACAGAAAGTACAAATAAATACAACATTTCTGAAAAGACAAGAGTCCCACAAGAGTTTCTGCAAAGCTCTAAGAACTCCCAAAACATCAGTCAAGTGCAATTGTTAATACAACTCAGATTTTCTTTTTATTCAGAAGTAGTCACACCATAATTAAACTTTAATTTATAAAATAAAAGGACTCTTAAAGACTAAGTGGCTGCATTGATAATCCTTGTATTCATAATCTTGATTTCATACAGGTGCTCCAAAAATATGGCACTCTCCTTTCTAGGCAAACTTCCTTGGTAACAAAATGTGTGAACACACATAACCAAGGATAACATGGATCATTAAGTCCACTCCAAAATACTTCTGAAATAAGTTTAAATAAATAAATGAATAAATAAATAGAAGAAAATAAGAACTTACCATAGCAATAAAGCGACCAATAAAACAGAAGTATGAAAGATGGTCTGGGTTAATGGTTGATGCTGGATTTATTTGAAGACAATAGTTGTTCTTGCCAGCATACTCAAATAAGCAATACATGGGGTTCAAAACTTCATGTGAAAGCAAGAAAAACCATTCTCTAAAAGAAAATAGTATTATTTTTTAGCATTCATACATACATGAATTTAAAAACAAATCTTAAATACACCCATACACACATCATCTCTCTGCTCAACAGCCTTTCGTAACTCTGCTGACCAATTCCTTAGCCCTCCAGTTAAGTCCTCCTAAGATCTGGCCCTCTACTCAGTTACCTGCAGTTCCTATGATACCCAACTACAAACTTGGTGCTACTCACAGGTAACAGGCTTATTTCTCTGCCACACTTTTGTTTGGGTATGTCTCCTCAGTGTCAACTCAGCCTCGGTAGGTCCCACTTTTGCTTTCAGTCCAACTGAGACTCATCCCACTTCCATCATATTTGTTTGTATCAATCACTGAACGCTTTGTGGTACTGTGATAACAATCACAATATTATTCATTTTCCTGCACATGACCTGCCCATCAACTAGACTAAAAGCTCCTCAAAAGCAAAAGCCATGTCTTCATATACATTTTTGTATCCTTTTTGTATCACAGGCATTCTAGGATCTACCTGCAGTCGGTTTTAGTTAAGTATCTGCTGCTGATACTGACATACACAGCACTGCTGCTATGCAACGGTTTTAGTTTTATTGCCAACAAATGACAAATGGAACTAAAACTAAAAACATGGCATCTTTAAATGTGATAAGCATTCTGTAAAGTATCACCACCTACTTCCCCTTATTTAGCAAAGTCTAATAATGAAATCCAACTAGATAAAAGATTAATAATTCATATCACAAAATAAACCCAATCTGCAAGACTTTCAACAGTAATTTCTTCTAAGCAGGGTTCCAAGCTCAAATGCTTATAGTGATCAGTACACACGGCTTCTTTCTCTGTATGGGCTTCACATTCTCTACTTAGCCACAGTCCCCTCCATTAAGGAAGAATCCTTTCTAGGCAGATAATCACCATCCTTAGATGACAGTGCCGTGGTGTGCAGAGTGAAACAGTGTATCTCTCCCACAGGGCTGAATCAGCTATGCAGATTCAGCCAACTGATGCCATGTGAGAAGGTGGGAATATGGGTCTAGGGTTTTTAAAGAGAAGCCAGAAATCTTGATTCTTAAGCATAATCTAGTGATTTTCTTTAATGCTGTCAAATAATGGAAAAAAATTTAAAATCACAATGGGAGCCATTATTAGGCAGGCTAAATCTGGCCTGGAAGCCCATTCACAAAAGCTTTTCTAAAGCTTTAAAAATACCATCTCAGAAACTGCCTGACAGGTAGAGAAGAGAGTCTTTTCCTAAACAAAATCAACTAAGAAACGATAAATACCAATTCACAAAAACTAAATCTAGTCCCAAAGTAGTAGTTGAACCAAGTGACTTCCCACTGTGACAAGGCTCAGGTTAAAACAGGCCCCCAGGGGAAAGGACTGACAGATCTGTGATAATGGGTTCAGACGCAAAAACAAAAACAAAACAGAAACCTAGAAATAAACTTTCTAGTTGCTGCAGATCACTTTTAGCAAACAGCAGCCCAGAGAAAACTGATTATATTCAAAAGAAGAAAGCCTATACTTGGTATCTGACCTATATACCCTGACATTGAAAGGAAAGAAAGAAAAATTATAACAAGAAGTGGAAGAGTTCACTTTCAGCATATCCTTTACTGTACTCTCAAATAAACTAAAGAAATAGTAGAGGTTAAAAAAATTATGAGACAACAGATGAGGTAGCAGAGCCTAGAGAAGAAAATGAAGAAAACAGTAAAGCCACTAATGAAAAATCACATTAGAAGCAACAAAATGTAGGGCAGTACTGCATACAGTGACATGAGGACAGTTTTGAGAAAATTAAAAAAAAACTGAAAAGAAAGATAAAAATAATCAGAGAAAAGATGACAGACATGTAAGACTGACAAAGAAGATTCCACATACCCATGACTGATGTTCCTGAAGAAAAATGGAACAAATGGAACAGAAAAAATATTCAAAGACATAATAGAAGAAAATTTCCCTTAACTTAAGAAAGACCTTAATATGTTCCTAAGAAAAGATACAAAACAATCAACAATGAAATTAACGAACTTCAAAGAAAAGGACTGTGTGGGCATCCAGAGGAAAAAAAAAAAGTTTCCTACAAGGGGCTGGCCTTCTACTTCACCTGCTGTAACATTCAGTGCTAGAAGACAGGGAAGTAATGTCTACAGAGCAGTCGAGAAACTACTGTTGCATAAGAAATTTGTATCTAGTGAAGCTGTTTATATATAAAAGCAACAGAAAACACATTTTCAAACATGCAAAACTAAAGGAGTGTATCACCCTTGTGAACTCCTGAATAAATCAAAACATGAAAACATGAATCAAAACTTAAGAATTCGGGAATAAGAAAATCATGTTACCGAGTAACTGAATATACGCATTAAAACCCTCAAAATATAAAACTAAACCCAAACAGATGAGGTAACTGTAAGTACAGACAAACAAACGAATGTTACAAAGTCAGACACTGTAAAAAATAAAACCGTATTTCATTTCTAAGGTAGATCTTTTTAATATCTGAACATTCCTGAAATTGAGATAAATCACAATAGATGTGATACAATAGGTAGTGTTTCTTTTCTGAAAAAGCTTAATAATGGACTAGCGAAGAAAATATGCTAATTAACCAACTCTGATAATTCCACAAATATGCTCCCATCTATCTCTTTTTGCCCACTATACAGAAATTGTGATTTTGTAATTCTGTACACCTCTGAAATATTAGTTTAAAAAGATCTGTTCCTATGAAAAGGTTTAATTCTTTTAAAAGGTTTAATGAGGGTGTTCTGCTAAAAAACAAATTGTTGTCAAATTATATTTGGGCAAAGCAAAAATTTTTATATAGTTATTCATTAAAAAAATTAAAAATTAAAAGGATTTCCCACTCATATTGCTTCCCATTTTCTACGGTTAACAATGTATTTAATGAATGTGAAAAATTATTCTCAAAAGGACTCAGACTGGATTAAAACACAAACATAAAACACTGTTACATAGCAAAAATTCAGAAACAACCTTATGCATGCTGATCCATTAATTACGGTATCTACATAAAACGTATTATTACACAGAGAGTATTAGCACCATCAAATAAAGGAGTATTATTAGCTCCATATAGGATATGAAAAGATGTCCATGAAATACAAAACAATAAAATGAGGTTGCTATATTGTGCATATTGTATGATCATTTGTTTCAAAAAACCAGCAAATATGTATTATATTACACATACATACAAATTTTTATATATGCACAGAAAATGTATAGGATAGGATAACCACGATAGTTATAGTAATGCTTACCTCTAGAATTGCACTAATATTTTTTGTTTTTTAAAAATAACTTTGGATTGCTACTGAAAAAATGTATGTTTTCAAGAATATATCCATTGCATACAATGGAGACATACTTATTTCAAAGCAGATGTGTGTTTTTTATTTTACCTTGCTAGACCACCATAATCAAGTCCTTCTTCTCCTCTAAATATTACATATAATCGCCTTCTCAAGTCATAGGGTTTTAATGCCATAATCTAATTAAAAACAAAAACATGGATACTTAAAACACTCATATACAGCATAAGCTTCTTCCAAACAATTCAATTTAAATTTCATCTGCATTTCCAAAAATATACATTTCCTTATCTCATACAACAATGCCTTCAACTCGAGATCAGCTGATGTGTTCCATAAACTAGTAGAGATATTATACCTTACTCTATTAAGCTTTCTGTGTCACTCTTTCTCTCTTGCCACTAACCCAAAGTAGAACTACCGTTTAATAGTAGAAGAGGGGAAAGAGATTTTAGAAGGTGAATCACAGAAAGCTTTTAAGTTTATAAAATATTCCTTCCCCTGTTGCTCCTCAAATTTTACCAAAATCTTGTAAAAAGTGATTTGCAAATTTTTCAACATTTGATGAGAAGCAAAAGAGCTTGTTTTGGGCCCTGCTTATACCACTATTCCATTTCTCAGTACTAAAGGAACTCAGCTAAAGCAAAGGATTTATATAATATGTAAACCCAATTTTCATAATCCTTAAAAGCTTACAGTAGGATTCTAGCAAACAGGCTTTACTTCTGGATAATGATTACTTCCACCACACATGTCAAAACCAAAGCCAAGACCGCCATGTCTGAGTGAAGCAGAGCTGACCAGCAGGACTTCGCCTCATAGGCAGTCACGCTTGTCAAACAGACCATGCTTCTCCCCACACCAGAGAACAAAGCAAAATAAAATCTTTCATGAATCTGGATGATATACACTTACTACAAGAAAGCTCAAAGAGCTTATAACAAGCTAGGAATTTATTAAAACTCAAACCAAAAAAGTTTGGTAACAACTGTATTACGTATTTTGCCCAAATTCCAACAGCTAGTAAAGTTAAGTTAGGATTCGAACATCTCTAATTTTTGAGTGCCGCTATTTCATTTTGGCTTGTTTATGTAAAAATCCCTGTGTACCTGTATACACAGGGACTTTCAGTTCATCACTGTAATACTTTGTGGGGGGGGTGGGAATGAGAAGACTTAGGAAAATTCTCCACAACATCAGAAAAAAAGAACTGATAATATTTTGATTTTTTATCTTTAAATATTCTGCAGATGATTCAGGAAAGGCAGACACATTACATTTAATTCATTCACCATTGTTTACTGAATACCTGCTATGTGCAAGGCACTATTCTAGATACTGAGCATAACAGCAGTAAATGAAGTGGCTGGTGTTCCCATGGGAGCTCTAGTAAGGGAGACAAAATGCGTCACGTGGTGCTACATGTTACTAAAAAGAATACATAAAGGGCTAGAATGGGACTATGAGGGAGGTGAGCAGGGACTCCCATCTTAACTAGAGTGGCTCAAACGAGGTCTCTCTGGGATCATAATCTTTAAAGTGAAAATCTTTAAAATGAAACCTATAGGAGGTAACAGTGAACATTAGGATTACTGAAGGGATACTTAAATGGAATAGACTATCTATACTGATTTAATTTTAATTTGGTAGTATTATCAAGACTTAAGTTTGAGTTAATGAAGTCTTAGAAAAGTAACTGTCAGAATGTGTCAACTTGTTCCAGAAGCTGTTTAAGCTTCATTTAAAATGGACTTAATGGTAAGAGTTATCTCAAAGGAATGTTGTGAGGATGAATTAAATGAAATGATACTTGTTAAGAAGCCAGTGCCAAATATATGGCAATCACTTGCTCCATGATGGGGTTTATTATGACTATTATTATAAGGGACACTCAGTAAGTGGCAGTCATGGTTTAAAATTTCTAAACCCTAACTCCCTTTATATATATAGAATATAATTGTTTATTCCAATAAAATCTTCCTTACCTGTTGGAAGGAATCTTCAAATAGTGTCTGCCGGGATACATTGATCTTTACATGACTGGGTAGTGCATTAGACTAAAAACAAAAATAATACTATGATATCATGTATGGTGTAGTAAAGGTAAGTATAAAGATAAGACTAAATGATTATGAACATAAGATTTATTTACCACTGTAGTACCTGGCACAAATAACGGAAGTGAGCAAGTTTCCACCTAAAGCTGCGTTCATAAGCAATCTGTGGACCACCTTTAGTTCTAAAGGAGAAAAAAAAAAACAAAAAAAAAACCCATTTATTAATCTGAAATAAAATTGGGATATATAATATTCAGTATGAAACTGGAGTATACCAGAGTCCTAGAAATGACCACAGGAAAGTTATTTGCTGGGAGAGCAGATACGTTTGGTGGGCCAAGAGGCCTGCGCAGCTCAGACACACACAAAGAGCAAAACTGCATGCACGTATGGGTCTTTTGTAAAGAAGTCAGTTAAACGAAATATTAAAGTTTATTACTGACTATTTAAAAAAAAAAAAATCAAACCTTTGATAATACTTAAAACTAAGGAGGACAGAAGCTCTAGGTAGAAGAGACAAGAAAGGAAATTCTACCACAACTTATACCTAACCTCAAACTGAAAGAAACACTGCTGAGATGGTATGCAAAGCAAAAGCAACTTCTAAGAACAAGTGACATCCAGGTCACACAGCTCAACTGATCGCTGAGGGAAGAGGCAGAGTGGGTAGTATGGAGGGATAGGTTCGATTCACATTGAGAAGGCCTGGGTATTCTGCCTTTTGAGGGAGAACCTAAGACACAAGCACAAAGACCTTTCATGATCTTAGGGAACATTTTGGAATGGATGGAAAATGTTCTCTTATGTTGTTAGGTTCAAGTGAATTCATTGAACAAGTATCTGTGAAATATATAGTATTACCTGACATTCTTCTAGTTGATGAGAGTGTTATTTGTTAATAAAATAGGTAACAAAACCTGTTTTTGTGGAGGTTATATACCAGTGAAGGGGACAGACAAGATACAAAATAAAGAAGTAAACTATATATGCAGTGTGTTAGAAGGGGATAAATTTTTTTTAAAGATTTTATTTATTTATTTGACACAAAGAGATAACAAGCAGGCAGAGAGGCAGGCATAGAGAGGGGAGGAAAGCAGGCTCCCGGCTAAGCAGAGAGCCTGACACGGGGCTCAATCCCAGGACCCCAAGACCATGACCTGAGCCGAAGGCAAAAGCTCAACCCTCTAAGCCACCTAGGCACCCCAAAAGGGAGTACATGTTTTATCACTCCTGCTCCTCAAAGAGGAGGAGGAGGGAGGGAGAGAGAAAGGGAGAGACAGAAAGGCAGTGTAAAAAAGATATGGAGTGGTACAATGAGAAGTTTAAATTTCTGAAATGGGTGAACAGTGCTGAGTTCACGGGCAAATTAATATTTGAGCAAAAACATGGAGGGCATTAAGTCATGTACATATTTGGGGAAAGAGCAGAATAAAAGCTAAGACCCAGAGGTAAAAGCCCAGGTGCTTGAAGTATAGCTAGGGGGCCCGTGAAGCTGAAGGAGAGTGAATGAGGGGAGAAAACAGAGATGAAACTGAAGCAATAACAGGTCACATTCTGTAAGGCTGTGGAGGCCACTGTGAGGACTCTCCTTTTCACTCCGAGATGGGAAATCGCTGAGAAGGTTTTGTGTGAAGGAATGACTTTATACTCAATAGAGGGGGGAAAAAAAAGTGAATCCAGTTGCTGTATGGAGAATTACCGTATAAGAGGTGTGGTAGAAAGCAGAGAGACAGAGGCAACACTCCAGCTGACCATGTGGTAGCAGTGGATATGGTAAGACCTACGTGGATTCTGGACATACTCTCAAGCTGAGGTAGCTAGAAATGTATTGTGTCAAATGCTCCTAAATTAAATGAGACAGGAACACAACCAACCCCTGAATTAACAATTAACAATGGTGATGGAGATCACTGGTGTCCTTAACAAATTCAGGGTCAGTGGAACTTCCTTATAGTCTGTTTGAAAAAGAAATTAGAAACAGCAATGTAGAGATAATGCTTTCAGGTACTTTAAAGGGCAGCAATAAAATGAATTTTCAAAGAATTAATTTAGAAGGTAAAATGTTGTGTTTTTATTTGTTTTTTAATCTAGGAGAAATACCAGTTGATGAGATTTAATTCAGTAGAAGAAAAACTGATGATGGAGGACAGCAAGATGGTAACTGCTGGAGCAATTAAATGGGAAAGAGAGGGGAAATAATCTAAGAGTGCCAGCAAAGGGACTGGTCTTTGATAGGAACAATGATAGTTCATCTATAGGATCAAGAAGGAAAACAGATGCTGGGAGGTAGGCAGATGTGACAGTAGGAATTAGCAAAACAAAAAGCAAACAAAAAAACCTTTTATGGTTGCTTCTATTTTCTTAGTGATGCAAATATATCACACCTAAAAGTAAGGATGAAGGTGAGCTCTATTTTAACATATTTTTATCTGGAAAATTCAAATGTGTTAACATCTCATTCCTTTACGACTTATAGTACCATAATATGCAGTTAAGAGCACAGACTCTGTGAACAGACTGCCTTGGTCTGAAACCAGCTCCATTCCCTTCTGTCTGGTTTTGCACAAGTTAGTTATGCTCCATAAGCCTCAGTTTCTGCACTGAAAAAGGGAAAATAATAGTATCTCTCTCAAGGGGTCGTTGGGAGATAAAATGAGCTAGTTTATACAACACTCTTAGAGCACTACGCTGCACACAGCAATCATGAGATAAATATTTGCTAGCGTTACTATTAACACATTATGTGCTACAAATTCATTCTCTAGTAATGTAAAGCAAAAATGGGTATACCAGGCTATTACTTACATAGGTTTTCTTGATCCACAAAATACAATCTGTTGCTAAACTTGAGGCTAAATTTTTAGTATATGTGCTGCAGAAGTGAGCACTTGAGGCTAAATTTTTATGTCCTCATTAAATAGCATTTAAGAACTTCAGGTTTTCACTTACACAGATGATTTCCCATTGCGAGGATCTTTGAATGTTGTTGTTCTTGTATTATGATCAACAAAGTACCTAACACCTTCCCGAGTATACCTAATTTCCCAGCCTTCTGGCAGGGGTTCTTCATTCTGTAAGCTAAAAGATAACGTTACAGTCAGAAGGTGAACATCTTCTACGTACTAAAAACATTAGAATCAAGGTTTACTTGATTTTATCCGTAGATCTATGTAAGATGACTTAGTTAAGGCCTTAGTACGCACATACCCTTGAGTTCTGGGATCTTCCCACTGGGTTGTTTTTGTGTTATGATTCACAAAGTAAACCCTGTCGGTTGAATCCACTCTTTTTTCTAAAAAATAGAGTGAGCACAGCATTTAATCACTCTTTACTATATATACCTTCAGATATTTTTACCAACAACATATCAGCTTACCCCAGCCTGGTGGCAAAGGCCCATATGGGTCATTTTCTGCAGCTAACATTGAAGCCTGATTGGAGAAATGGTTGGAGGGAAAAATAAGAACATTAATATAAAAGCAGAGATAAACTAAATACTTGATAGAACCATATTTCATAGTAATTTTCTAAAAAATATAATAAAGGAATGCAAATATAGTGATTTCAAGATACAAAGTACATTTAAAAATGTCATGAGTTAAGAGGGGGCCCATCAGTTGATAAAATCATTAGTTTTTCTAAGATGATTTAGAAATAATATACTGAGATTAATATTTTAATTCTTTAAACATTTTAATTTAATTAAATATCAATCTAATAATTAATTTTTAATTTTTTTAGCCCTTCTATAATAACTTGTTGGGAGTGAAATGAGAAGAGCATATAGAAAATTGTGGTGTTTAAATGAAAAATATTACTTGTTTAAAAGTAACAACAATAATCACAGTTCCCTTTAAGACACACCTATTAATAAAATCAACATTAAAATCCAGTATCATCTTTGTACAAGTAAACTTTTATCTCAGTATTATATCTTTTATATATTTATAAATAAACATTCATGCCTACATATATTATTGCCCAGAAATATATTCAGAATATAAACATTGCACTATCAATTTAAAAGAACGATAAATGTAAAAATCATCACCTGAAAAATTACATCTTAATGACAGTTATACATAATATTTTATAACCTTATAATAGATGCTGTTAATTTTACCTAATATCCACTTCCCACACCTCCTTCCATGACACTCAAATCACTGTTTTGTTCGAGACAGCAATGTGTCCATCTAATATTTCACTCCCAGACTTCCTCACAGCTGAGTTGGTAGAATGACCAAGTCTAGCCAGGGAGTACTGGTTGAAGTCCCTGGTAAGGACACCCCTTTTCAAGTAAAAAGGCAGGGCTTGCAAGATAAAAGCCATCTGCCCTTCTCACTCCCCTTTCCCCATCTTCTTGTGTACGCTGGGGAATGAAGCCCAAAGGGCAGCAGCTCTGTATGACTGAGGTAAGCATGAAGCATGGTAATGATGCACAAAGAATCTGGGTTAACAGGTGGCATTACTGAGCTAATGTATGCATTAGCCTGGACTTTCATCCCAGACTTGTACTCTACTTAGATAATTACACCTCAACCCATTTAAGGATGTTCTCTGCAGAACACACTTCTACTACATCCCTATGACCCGATCTGCCCTGTTTCACCGAGGCTTTCATGTATACAGCTAAGATGACCCAGAACAAAAGCACACAGTACCTAATTTCTTGTTTACTACATACAGCTAAACAATGAAACCTTACTACAGATTTCTCTACAAGTTACCAAAGAACCAGCAGGTGGCAGCAGGAAATGCTATGTAAGCTGGGTTGGCCCCCTCCCTCTCTGCTGGCTATAGATCACCAGGAGAATGGGTCAACCTGCAAATGAGAACTTACTATTTAACCAATGAAGAAAATGGAGCTGAAAGAGCCAGCCTGAGGCAAGATAATGGAAAAGAGTTATTTAAGTTTTCTTTTTGTGTCTTTCCTATTTCCTCCTTATCTGCTAGCCTCTATGTTTCAGGTTTTCAAGTTGCCTCAAAACACTCTCTAGAGTTGTCCGGTACTTAAAATCTGTATTTTCCACTTCCTGTGATCAAACCTATTTAATGAAGATTTCCCTTTACCCCAAGTCTTCTTGTGGATGTTTGCTTTGGCAATAAATGAACCATCTATTGGTCAAATTTTCAAATAGCTTAAATATTTTGGACAACACTATCTCCAATCCCAGGAATATCTCTGGTATGTCAAACACATGAAGCTGTTTCTGACAATCTGGAATGGGAATCAGAACAGCTGGAAAATGGCAAGACTTGTCTTAAATAAAATCAGGAGCAAACAAAATGATTATAATTAAAGGCAAAGAACTGGGAATTAGTAAAGCCATACTGTTTCATTAAGAAATTTCCCTTACGAACTACCACTTAAAAAAGACAAAAACTGTAATATTGCTAGTAAACCAGAATTAAAAAAAAACTTAGTATGTATGTATATCAGAATTATTTATTAAAGAGTCAATAAAAAAATACCTTGCAGTGCAATCAATAACATTTAAAAATCACCAAAGTAGAAAAGAGCAAATGCCTGGAGCAAAGAGCTGTACTGACATCTTACAATCTGCTATTACCGAATAGAGGTATCTCTGGTTGAATTGTTGCATAGCTCCTTGCAATTGGTTCCGCTGAGACTGCCACTGCTCAAAGTTTCGAACAGACTCCATGGTAGGCCGCTGCCAGGTTGTTGTTCTGGTGTTATGATCCACATAATAAACTCTGCCACGATCATCAACTCTTCTTTCCCAACTACCACAAACAAAACAAGCATTAACAAAAATTAAACAGAAACTGGTAAGTATTTAGTTAATACTTCACTCATATAATTTAAAAATCAGAGACACAACATCTTTAAAATTTCGAATATGTAACCTGCTTTTTGAGGGGCTAAATTGCCTTCCCATTCTACTATTATGATTTCTGAGAACTATCTAAAAAAGGGGCCAAAGACTGAATAGTCCCAGTTATCAATCTGGCTACCCTCTCTCTTTTTCTGGTTAAGAAGCTACTGAGTGTTCACTGTAGACCTAGCAATCTGCCCCTTAGCACCTGCCCAAGTTCAGGGCTGTAACTCGATTCTTACAGGTCTTTAATCTTCCTGCTGTTATCCGGCTGCTGAACACAAATGCAGATTCAATCATGTCATTCCACCTATCACAGCTCTCCCACATGGCATTAAAATGAAACCCTTCACCATTTCAGCCTCCTCTACCCTAAGATCTTTCAAGGGACCTACATGAGAGTCAAATAACTACTTGCTGGTCCCAAGTGCATCATATGTTTCCCTTTATCATCTCTTTGTCTGAATATTCCCACAAAACAAAATGCTCTTTCCTATTTCACCACCAACTGAAGTTCTCCCCATCCTCCCGGATTCAGATAACTGTAAGTCAATTTGTGCCATTGATCTTGTTATGTAGCTTATTCGAGGGACAAGGCAAGCCTATAGGGTTCTACTTGCCCCATCTCAGCTCCCTTGCAAACACTTCTCTGTGCCATTAACTCATACAATGATTTAAAAATCCTTTCAGCAACAAGTCGCACAAAAATAACATTTATGCTTTGAATTTTCTGGACTTGGAATGTGTGCTACATTCGTGAACTTTAGGTTACATCTGGAAGGACAGATATTCTGAGTGAGCAGCAAAGACAATAAGGAAGATACTGTAGGAACAGGCAGAATGGGTTTTTTTTTTTTTTTTGGTACGTATGTATATATGCATGTATTTAAAAGATTTTATTTATTTATTTGAGAGACAGTACAAGCGGAGGGCGAGGGGCAGAGGGAAAAAGCAGGCTCCCTATTGAGCAGGGAGCCTGATGCAGGGCTCCATTCCAGGACCCCAGGATCATGACCTGAGCCGAAGGCAGATGCTCAACAGACTGAGCCACCAGGTGCCCCTCAGATAGTGTCTGAGAAGACTATAAATAATATAATTCAACTAGTTATCAGCACAATATGTATAAGGAGTTACAAAAGATAAGAACACAAATGAAAAGGAAGGTCTGTTTGTGAATGACCATGAATGACAGCCTAACAGTATGAATTTATTTAGCATGTAATAGAAATGTTTTTATTCATTTAATTTAAGCCATAATGTGATACAATTTTACTTAGAGTAATCTTTTAGATAACTTTGAAGCACTTTCACATCTCTTGTATCATTAAATGTCATGTAACATACCTTAGATCACTATCTCTGGAGAACCATACATACAAATTTTCCTAAATACACCTTTCATTCCTTAAAATCTAATGACAAGCACTAAAACTGGATCAAAATTACAAGTACTCTCAGTAACTCTTGCCAGTGTTTGACAATCTCTTGAGGAAGCCCCTTCAGACTAACTGTAGAAGAGATACAATATAACAAATCTCATTAACTGAAATGATTCACAGAAGTAAATGAAGGAAACAGAACATGCACAATGAAGAATCATTAATAAATACGTTTAAGAAATCACATGTATGATAAAACACAACTGGAGATGCATAAAGCTGTCACATTACCCTGGAGGTAAAGGTTGTGGCCTCTCCCATGTAGTCGTTCGAGTGTTATGATCCACGTAGTAAGTTCTACCATGAGGATCTTTTCTCTGTTCCCACCTTTAACAAAAATGGAAAACAAAAATATAAGATAACTAAGATAATCTGAAAAATCATTCCTTATATATGATCAGGAAAATTACCATAAGTCTTACTTTAAAAGGATACATATACACACACACCTTAAAAGGTGTGTATATATATATATATATATATATATATATATATACACACACACACACACACACACACATAAAGTTTCTTTTCCCAATTATTAGTACCCTTTAAGTTCTTATTCCTTTTCTATTAACAGTATTGGAAACAATAAATATAGTTAGAAAATGAAGATAAAGTATTACCTAAAAGTTTTAAAAAGTTACTAATTCATAGAATTTATCATAGAAAAGTTATCATCAGAAATTTATCATCAGAAAAGACAAATGTAGGTAGGGGTGCCCGAGTAGCTCAGTAGCTAAAACGGTTGCCTTCCACTCAGGTCACAATCTCAGGGTCCTGGGACTGAGCCTCGCATTGGGCTCCCTGCTCAGCAGGGAGTCTGCTTCTCCCTCTCCCATTCCTCCTGTTCATGCTCTGCCTCTCAAACAAACAAATAAATAAATAAATAAATAAATAAATAAATAAAAGACAAGTTTAATCACAAGTAGAGGAATTTCCAGCCCAGTATCACACTCAAGGCACAAAATGTTAATGAGGTAATTATCCACTTTCGCTGGCAATTTAAAAAATGCACATCTAAAAGATTTTAGGAGAAACTGCATTAAAGAAGTACGTGGTGAAATTGCTCCACAATAATTCTTCTATATGCATACAGTGTCTTTTTGTATACAACTATCTCCCTCTTGTTTTTGGTAAAACTCCTCAGTTTTTGACATCCCAATTTCATCTTTTCCTGTTCCACCTCAAAGACTCAATCTCTTATTTTCCCTACTCTTGTTTTCTCCTCTGTGATTCCTGTTTCCTCCTCTCCTTTCTTTCTATAATATGGTATAGAAGAAAAATGTTAAATATAAAATATAAAAACCTGCTTATTTCTGATTTTAACATTGTTTTCAATTGAAAGTAGAAGAAATTGAAGTATTTTTCTTTCTCTTAAACCCAGGGACCCAATTTAATTTGATTCTTTATGGATTAGAGAGGTCTTTAATAATTAAACACCCCCTTTTTAATTTAAAGATGTTTATTTATTTTAGAAAGAGAAACAGCAGAACAGGTGGAGGGGCAGAGAGGGAGAGAGAATCTAAAGCAGACCCCACTGAGCATGGAGCCTGACACAGGGCTGGGTCTCATGACCTTAGCCAAACTCAAATCAGACACTCAACTAATTGAGCCACCCAAGTACCCCTAAATTATTTTCTTACACATCAATTACACATATTAAAGGTATTCCCTAAGCAAAGTGCACACATATACACATACTTTAACGTAAAAAAGGCATGTAAAAAAATTAATAGTTTGCTTAAGCTGCATCCAGTAAACATAAGTTATAAAATGCTTCAAAACTAACTCAGGATCATGCAAGTTATTAAATTTATCTATTAAAAAATTACTACTGCTCTCTGCCCTTTTATGGCCACCGCTGAAGCACCAGGAGCCAAATGAAGTTCAATTCCTTTGTGATTTCTGACCAGAGCAAGACCCAAAAAAGGCATTTCAATGCACCTTATCACTTTCAGAGGAAGATCGCGTCTTCCCCTCTTCCCAAAGAGCTGAGTGAGACAGAAGTACAGTGATCGATCCATGCCCATCCAAAAGGATGACGAAGTACAGGTTGTGTAAGGACACTACAAAGGTCAGCAAGTTAACAAAGTCGTCCAGGTTTACAGGAAGAAATACATCATCTACACTGAACAAGAATGGCGAGTAAAGGTGAACAGCATGTCCATGTGGGTATTCACCCTAGCAAAGCGATTACCACTAGATGAAAACTGAACAAAGACCTCAAAAAGATCCATGAACGTAAAGCCAAATCTCACCAAGTTAGGAAAGACAAAGGGCAAATATAAGGAAGCAGCAACTGGGAAGACACATACGTAATGAAGTATGCTTACATAGGACTTTAAATAAAAAACTGTTGAAGTGGGGGAAAAAAAAAACCACTGTTGTATAAAATCCTATACTGGAACAGTCATGCTACCCTGTACTACAAAAAATTAGGTATTTCTTACAAAAAAGGATTTCACTAAGAAACTCCTGAAATTTCAGATTTTATTTGCTTTAAATAATAATATAAGTTCATGGGAGGGCAGGATTCAAATATGGAATTTCATTTTAAAGGCATTTCAGGAATATTTGTAACACATAACAATGGGCTACTGATTTGTATGAAAGGTTAACAGCCCAAAACAAATACCTTCAAAATGTATGAAGTTTCAAGAACTTCCTGATAATGGTACTTCTGCTATTTTTAGATATTAATTCTAGTAATCAGTCCTTGGGTTTTTGTTGCAATTTCAAATTTCTAGGTTCCCATCCTTTCTTTACAAATACTTGTTACCATGTTTAATTCAGCTTTAATTTTTATCAAAATTATATATACTTTTACATAGCTGTATACCCTCATAGCTGCATACATCTTCATACATAGTCTACAGGACTCACTACAAGAATCAGTGCCTGCTGTCCTCTTAACTTCATTTCCCACTCCACAAATGCAACATTTTCAACTGTTTTTAGCCAATTCTTTCAATATTTACCTCTTTTCACATTAGTAAGCTTACTCTACAATATTTAATTTCAAACAAAATATATTGATTTCTCACTGTGAAAAATGAAGCTGGAAGTCTCTTTTCTGCACACATATACATACACACACACTCTGTAACACTTAGCCCTCCTCTGACTATTCCAAACACATACACATATTGTGTCCTTCCCCTTACGGTTATGTGATATAAAACCCTCCTGGCAGCTGAGTCATGGAACACATCATTTTTGTCTCCTTTCCTCCCATTTCCATATTTCCTGTATTTATTAATTTAACTTCAAATGCTTTTCCAGCCACATAATGTCCTCTCAAAATATTCAGGCTCATCAGGCATTTATCAATCACAGTTGCCATTTGATGAGCTGCTGGTCTCGCCCAGCCAACTGTGAAAACTGAGGTACACCTGCCCTCTTGGGTTTCCTTTCACCATCATGCTGGTGATCCCTTTCCCTTCCTTTCTATCAAGACACCTAAGATTTGGAACCCACGTCTTTTACATTTAGTAGCTAATTTTAGAGAAACAAGAGTCCTGTCAGCTTCCTAAGAAAGAATACACAGGAAATAAACTTTGGAAACCAAGGATGTCTGAAAACGTATTTTTCTATGCACACACTCAACAGTGTGGCTGATTACAGAAATTTAGGTTGCGTTTAATTTCCCTCAATGTAAGTCGCCTAATAGCTTCCTGTGTTGCTTCTGAGAACTCTAATGCCATTCTGGTAAGTATGAGATCTGTTTCCAGTCCCTTTTTAAAATCTCTGGAAATGTAAAAAATTTTTTTCTTTGGCCCCAACATACTAAAATTTTCACAACAAGGCATCTTAATATAGATTTATTTTCACTCGTTAACCTGATTTTGGTGGGCCCTTTTAATAAGAAAATTTATGTCCCTCGTATTTGTTACAGTTTTAAGGACTTCCTCCCATTTTCTCTCTTTCTGGAACTTTTCTTACCAGACCCTTTGAACTGGTACTCTAAATTTTCAATTTTATTTCATTTTAAAAATCTATCTTTTTGTTCTTTTTTTTTTTTTTGAAATTTCTTTACCTTTATTACCCAAGTCTTCCAATGAATTAGATTTCTAAGAGCTTTTGGTTCTTGAGGTATTCTGCTTTTACACCTCCTTCTTTAATGTATATGTTCTATCTACTCTTATGTCTCTTGAGAATATGAAAACTGACTGGGACCTTTGTGTGGCTGGGCACAGATTGTGGGATTGACTAAAGAAGTAGAGAACAAGGCTATTTCATTGGAGGACAAATAGGTATCAGTATTTTTAGTCTTTTTAGGATAGGGGTTTCAATAGAAGATAATTTCAATCTGGATGAGAAGGTAAAATCTTGGTGTCAAAATATTTTGGGATTTGAGTAGGTAAGAATGCTGGGGTTTGCAAACTCACTTATAACTTTATTCACTTACTAATCTCCTAAAGGTTCACTTATGTCCCAATTTAGCACAGTCACTGCCCTCAAGTGTGCCTGGTGTTCCCAAGGGTAGAGAACTTTCAGAGAAAACACCTGTAGGCAAGATACTAGTCCTGGCTGCAGAGAGGAGAATTAAGAATTTATTTCTCAAAGTGACTTTCAATCTTGCTCTTTGTAGTGCCATCTTTACTACCACTTCCTACCATATCTGATGGTGCCAATGCAGAGACCAGGCCTGTCCCCCTCGCAGGCCAGAATTCAGCTCTCCTGGGTTTGCTAGGTCAGCTCCACTTAATCATTTTCCAGGTGACCACAACCTCATGAGAACCTGCATAGAAGCATCCAGTTAAGCCACTTCCAGATTCCTAATCCTCAGAAACTATTTAAGATGGTATGTTTTGCTGTTTTAAACTGCTAAATTTGGGGATAATTTGTTAAACAATAATACACAAGGAAATACTATAAATCCATTCAACTCTTGATCTCAGCTCCAGTCTTGATCTCAGAGTCTTGAGTTCAGGCCCCACGTTGGGCTCTACACTGGGTGTGCAATCTACTTAAAAACAAATCATTAAGAACTCTGAAAAGAATTAAGGTAAACCTACAAATTTAGAGCGACAAGCTTCATGAAGGTTTAGGTTTAAGTCTATATTGCTCATCAGTGTAAAAATAGCACAGTGCCTGCAGAAGTGCTTAATAAATACTTACTAAATATGTGCTAAATGTGAGTTGTACTGACATGGACGTACAACCAAATTTTAAAAAGCACTACCAGGTATTTACCTACAGGCTACAAAAGCACCTGGGTGGCTCATTCGGTAAGCATCCGACTCTTGATCTTGGTTCAGGTCATGACCTCAGGGTGCCAAGATCAAGACCCACACTCGCTCCACGTTGGGCATGGAGACTGCTTAGGATTCTACCTCTGCCCCACCCAACACTCATACTTCCTCTAAAACAAAAACAGACTTGAGGGGATACATACATCCTGATGTTTACAGCAGCATTATCAACAATAGCCAAATTATGGAACAAGCCAAATGTCCACTGACTGATGAATGGATAAAGAGGAAGTAGTAAATATACACAATATTACTCAGCCATCAAAAAGAGTGAAATCTTGACATCTGTAACAACGTGGATGGAGTTAAGATGGTATTAGGCTGGGTGAAATAAGTCAGTCAGAGAAAGACAAATACCACATGATGTCACTCATATGTGGAATTTAAGAAACAACTGTCCCCAGACGAACAGTGGGGGAAAAGAGAGGCAAACCGGAAAACACTCTTAATTACAGAGAACAAACTGAGGGTTACTGGAGGGGAGGTGGGGGAGAATGGGTTAAGTGGCTGATGGGTATTAAGGTCAGGACTGTTGTGATGAGTGCTGGGTGTTACATGTAAGTGATGAATCACTAAATTCTATACCTGAAACTAATACTATACTTTATGTTAACTAACTGGAATTTAAATAAAAACTTGAAGAAAAAAAAAAAAGGCAACCAAAAAACACTGTGCAGAGTATTTTCTTAAAATAATTATACAAGTAGGGCGCCTGGGTGGCTCAGTGGGTTAAGCCGCTGCCTTCGGCTCGGGTCATGATCTCAGGGTCCTGGGATCGAGTCCCGCATCGGGCTCTCTGCTCAGCAGGGAGCCTGCTTCCCTCTCTCTCTCTCTCTGCCTGCCTCTCCGTCTACTTGTGATCTCTCTCTGTCAAATAAATAAATAAAAATCTTAAAATAAATAAATAAATAAATAAATAAATAAAATTATTATACAAGTATATACATAACAGTAATTTACATAGCTACTCACTAACCTTTTCACCTATTTCTATCTCTCCTCATAGAACCTGTCACTATATGACATTATGTAATAGGTTGTGTATGCAAGGCTCCAGGCTGGTCAGCCTGCTGTTACACATACTTCACAGCATCAGAGGCTTGGCCTCTCTTGGCCCTCTGAACACCCAGGGCCTAAAGTCTGACACAGAAAAGCTCTTAAATACTTACTACTGGAATAATATATAGACACCATTCTCTGAGTGTTTTTTTTTTTTTTATGACTTAAAATATTTAACTTGGTCCATGTCTTGGCTTGTGAGCAGGAATACATTATATATTAGGGGGGGAAAAATAAACATAACCAAGTGTTCCATTTATATAATGAGCTAGGAAGCTCTATTCTAGTTTTATCTCAGGCAAACTGCAAATATTTCCAACTTAACATTCAATAAATATTCAGTAAGCTCTCATGTTGGAGCCCAAAGTTGGGCTCAATCTCACGACCCTGAGATCATGACCTGAGCTGAAATCAAGAGCTGAACACTTAACTGACTGAGCCACCCAGGCATCCCTAGCCAACTGTTTTTAATTTTTCCAAAATAGGGGTTCACTTCCAAATTTCAGTGTTTTTGCTCCTAACAGAATTTATCTTCCTCAAACTTTTTCTATAAAGTGCCAGATAGGAGTATTTTAGGCTATGCAGGTGAAAAGACAAAATCAATAATATTATGTAGGTCCTTACATAGTAAGAGCAAAAACTCCTGTCATGCCCCACCTCATTTTTCCAACAGCTGGTCCAAGAAGAGATTAACTTGCTGAGCTGTTACTCCCAAAGTGAGATTCTACCTCTTGGGGCACAACAGTTGTCACAACTGAGTCCCCAATGTATAAGTGGTAACCAAGGCCTTGGGCAGCAATGATGGAAGAAGGTACTGGTAGGGGGAGGGGTGGTGCAGAGCAAAGGATGATACTCTGGATTGGTCTGGGTGACTCACAGTGACAGCTTACTAGAGCTATACCCATGGATCCTAGAAAAGTGGTGGGCTGGAACTGACAAGAGATCAAAATATCCCAATAGTGGAAATTCATGAATACTTCCCAGTAGGTAAAAGTTACTTGGCTGAATGAGACTTCGCAATAAAATTCTTTAATTTTATGGATCTACATGCTAATTTATAACTGCTACACATCTCTTCAACCGTAATACTCACCTTTCTAGTATTTAGGTATAGTCTCTCTGTCTCACTAGAACATTATATATAAATTTTCAAAATCTGCTACTGAACTAAGACCTTGCTTTAAAAAAAGTAAATGTGGAAGAATTTGGTTAAACGTATTATAATAAAAATTACCACATTTAGTTACTGACTGAATAACTAACTATTGGTTTCAAACTTGGATAATGGAATAGATAGGAAGACCTGCCTTCTCATAAACTACAAAGGACGGTTACCTCATTCTCTTCTCTACTGCTAACCACTGTGTCCACAGACTCCTCACATCAGAACCTGATTACCCTTTAAAGTCTCTCCAATTTAAACAAATAAACAAACTTTAAAATCTCTCCCATTTTATAAAACAAAAACTAACCCTCAGTTCTCTATCTCCTCTTGCACGTTTCCACCAACCAAGCATTCCTTACTCTGTGTGTTCACTGGTAAGAAAGCTTTACATACTAGCTCTCTTTAAATGTTTTCTACACACTTCTAACCCTCCCATTCACCCCATCACAGAGCACTCTGAATACAGCTCTATTTCCCAGAAACTGCTTTGTCAAAGGTCAACAATAAATCATCTCTTTGTTGTTAAATTCAATCGGTGCCTTTCAGTTCTTATCTTACTTGAATTTTTTAGTAGTTTTTGACCTTGTTAATCGTTTCCTCAGAAACATTTACAAGCCAGGGCCTCTGCCCAGTTGCTCACTCACTCAAAATCATTTAATCAGGCACAAATTCACTTATTTAACAAAATTTATTGAGTACCTGCTATGTGGCAGGCATGGTTTTCGGAACGAGAAGTACAGAAATGGACAAAATAAAGCCAGTGGAGAGAAAATGGACAAGACACAACTATACGTCATGTGGTGATTTAAGTGTTATAAAGAAAAATAATGAAAATTATGCTGATTAGAATAACCCTACTCCAAAGTGTTCATGCTGGTTCCACCTATATTAAGTACTGTAACAGGGAAAACTGATCTTCCATCTATAGTGGAAAAAAAATCAGAACGGTGATTGTTGAAAAGGTACTTAG
Organism: Enhydra lutris kenyoni; assembly: GCF_002288905.1. Lineage (NCBI taxonomy): Eukaryota > Metazoa > Chordata > Mammalia > Carnivora > Mustelidae > Enhydra > Enhydra lutris. The sequence goes on from NW_019154098.1 coordinate 49,601,708, forward strand.
AGAACTTTCTGGGATGATGGTAATATTCAATATCTTGCTAAGGGTTTGGGTTAACCAATTTATGTGTTTGTCAGAACTCATGAAAATGATATAGTTAAGACTTGTGCATTTCCTTCTATGTAAACTCTACCTAAAAAAACTTTAAAAATACTGAACTCTAGGGATGCCTGGGTGGCTCAGTTGGTAAAGAGGCTGCCTTTGGCTCAGGTCATGATCCCACCGTCCTGGGATAGAGTCCCACATTGGGCTCCTTGCTCAGCGGGGAGCCTGCTTCTCCCTCTGCCACTCTGTTTGCCTGTGTGCTTTCTCTCTCTCTCTCTCTCTGACAAATAAATAAATAAAATATTTAAAAATACTGAACTCTAGTTAATGATATACAAGCTGAAGTACTGAGGGGCAAAATGTACTGCTGTCTGCAAATCACTGAACTCCATCCAGGGGTACAGGCCTGTGATTCATCAAACTTACACAATTCACAGCACTCATCGTAGCACATACCCTCCCCATCACTCATCCACCCCATCCCCTCCACCCCCCTCCCCTCCAGCAACCCTCATCTGTCTCCTGAAATTAAGAGTCTCTTATGGTTTGTTTCCCTCTCTGGTTTCAACTTGTTTCACTTTTCCCTCCCTTCCCCTATGATCCTCTGTCTTGTTTCTCAAATTCCTCCTATCAGTGAGGTCATATGATAACTTTCTCTGACTGACATATTTCGCTTAGCGTAACAGCCTTCAGTTCCATCCACACTGTTGCAGGTGGCAAGATTTTTTTGATGGCTGCATAATATTCCACTGTAAAAAATACATCTTCTTTATCTATTCATCTGCTGATGGACATCTAGGCTCTTAAAAGTTAGATGGACAGAGATGAAGACACAGGATAGCAAGCAAACAGTAAAAGGTCAATTACAGAATCTACTGGTAGACATCGGGGTGTTCACTGTCAAATGCTTTAAATTTTTCTATAGGTTTATAAATTTTCCTAGCGAAAAGGTGGGGAAAAATAAGGCAAGGTAAGGGGATGGGTGCAGAGGGGCCTGATTTAACCAGGGGGAACCAGAAAAGGCCTCTGGAGTAAGGTAACATTTGAGCAGAGACCTGAACAAGTCATGCAGGTACCAGAAGAATAACATTCCACACAAAAGTCTGAGCAAATGCAAAGGTCTTTGGGTGAGATAATGCTTGGCCTAACACTTAAGCGTCATCTCCAGACTGAAATACTCTTCTTTCAGAACACTCGTGATTCCACTGGTAATTAGATATACAGCTGAGTAAGTTACAAAGAAAGGAAACACAGGAACTAGGAAAGCTTTCTTTCTTTCTTTTTTTTTTTTTAAAGATTTTATTTATTTATTTGACAGACAGAGATCGCAAGTAGGCAGAGAGACAGGCAGAGAGAGAGAAGGGGAAGCAGGCTCCCCACCGAGCAGAAAGCCTGACGCGGGGCTCGATCCCAGGACTCTGGGATCATGACCTGAGCCAAAGGCAGAGGCTTAACCCACTGAGCCACCCAGGTGACCCCTAGGAAAGATTTCTGAGGAAAGAGAGAAGATGATGTAAATTTGAAAACTGCTAACTTGGACAATTACACAAAGACCTGCCTAAGCCAGAAGAATCAACCTTGGTTCCACTCCTCTAGTCTACTACCTCCTCACAACTAATCATCTTACGAAACTAGCGTCCACCTTAGTGCTAGCTATTTTAAGTTTTCACCTGGATCAAAAGCTTCTACTTTTCTTTGTTTAAAGCAACTTTTTTTTTTTTTAAAGATTTTATTTATTTGAGAGAGAAAGAGCACGCGAGCAAGGGTGAGGAGCAGAGGCAGAGGGAGAGGGACAAGCAGACTCTACACTTAGCACGGAGTCCGATGCAAACCCAGGACCCTGAGATCGTGACCTGAGCTGAAACCGAGAGTCAGATGCTTAACCAACTGAGCCACCCAGGCACCCTTTTTTGATGACAGTTCACAGAATAAGAAATATGTTTTATATAAATATCTCCGTGTATACTAGACTGCTATTTATTTGCAGAATTTATACACACAAACCCACACCAGAAAAACAAACTTTCTGGAAACAATGTTTACTCTTACTACAACTAACACTTCAGTATTTCCTATTCTGGTCTACATTGATTTACTTCAATTATGTGTTCAAATGCTGGCCATAATCTGCTAATGGGGTACAGCCTACAACTTGAAAATCACTTATCTAGGTTACCACAAAAGTCTCCTAACACAAATATCACATATGGTGGCTACAGGCATGGTGAAGCATTTATTTGGACTCCAGAGAATTAAGTTTCTGAGCTTATTATCATTTTAAATCATAATGCCTGCTTCTCTCATTTATAAACCAGCCTGGCTGCTATCCTAACTTGTCTCCTTGACTCCTAAAATCTGTCTGTACCACTGCTAGAATGAACGACCTAACTAAAACGCAAAAAGGACAATGCCACGACCCTGCTTAAAATTCATTATAATGTTCATTCATGGTTTTCAGGAAAATACTCCCACACTCTTAGAAAAGTATACGAAATTCTTCATAGGACTGCTTACTGTTTAGTACTGCATATGTCAACTTCCTCGAATGCTGAACTCAAGCTGTAACAAAATACTATTTCCTGAATTCTACTTACACATTTTTATGGATGCCAGAGATCTGAACATGAGTTGGCTCTACTGAGAATGAAGCCTTTTACCACCAGCACTTACTTACATTATTGCTCTGCTAACTCCTAACCCTCTTTTAGACATCCACTTAACCGTCACCTCTTTCAGAAAGTATTCTTTGATCTCAATAGTGTAGACTACTCCCCTCAAAGATCTCTGGGTATGTTCCCACCCACAGCCTGCTAAACTTAGGTCTAGCCCAGCTTCAACTGTACAGTATAGCTGCTGCTTACTTATCTTTACCCTCCCATCAGACTATGAGGTTCTCAACAGCTTCTTAAATGTACCTGTCACAGTGGCAGAAACATGAAATGAGTATAAATGATTAAGCTGCCAAAGACTGAAAACAAAGAACAAGGAGAGATTTTTGAGAGAGGTCTGAAATGCTGGCAGGAAAAGAGGGGATTTCCAGAAGCAGTTGAAAATGAACTCTGAAAAAGGTCTGGCTCAGACATACAGATTTGATAGTTACATTGATGGGAAAGCATGACCGCCAACAGAGGAAGACAAACATGCAGGCAGAAGAACAAAGGCTAAAAAACCACTATTAGGCAGTAGGCAAAATAAGATGCAGCAGCAAAAACTGAGAAAAACAGTTCAGAAAATAAGACAGGGCCATGAACACAAGGACTATGATGAGAAACAGAGGACAGTAAGATTAAGACCTCTAGCAGTGCAGTTTCCACAGCTCCAAGATGAACCATGCTAACTGCTGAGAGCTGTGCAGGAAAGCACTGCATCCATACGTCTATCACAGCACTGTCCAACTGTACTGCATCTATGGTTATAAGTCTGAGCCACGAGAAATAAACTTTTTGAAGTCAGAGACAAGGAATGATTAAGTCATATTAGTATCATCAAAGCCAAGTAAAGAGTCAAAAAAACCTGTTCAGTAAATCTAGGAGAGATGACCAAATGGAATACACACATAGAATAATTCTTTAAAGGAAATTTGGGGAAGCTAGATATTTTCAATGGGAAAATTTAAAGGGAACTAAGAATTATTAAGCAGCAATGAAAACCCGAGTTTGTTAACAGAGGTAATCAGAGAGTTAGCTGACTTTTCCAGCACTCAGTACTAACTGAAAAAAAGGATGGCTATATTGGGGGCTGGGGAGCAGACCATAAGGGAAGCTAGAGAACTGAGGTAATTATGTAGTATTATGGTCATTCTTCCCTAGAAGTAAAAATAAACCAAGAATCAAATCAAGTGTGTCTTGCACATTAACATTAGGTTTTTTCTTTCCCCTTCATATTGCACATACTTCATTAGTAATTGTTCTCAGTTTTAAATAGTACTTAGTTTGTGGCAAGTAAATTTTATCAATCAGATTCCAACTTTGATTTCAAATTACTAAACAATGGAAAAATTTTATATACATGTTCAACAGTCATATTATTAAAAAGTTGCTATTCAAATGTAAGTCAAACTTCTAAAACATATATTTAACATACCCTGATGGCAAAGTTTCTGTGCTGGTACTTCCAGACTGTTGCCGTACAGGTTCCCCACACCCATCTGGCTGTCTTAATTTGGCTGCCTCAAAAGCAGAATTATTTCCAGAATTAGAGGCAGCAAGGTCTAAAGTACTTCTAGTTTCAGATCCAAATGCTGCACTGTTAGAAAGAATACATTCATTGTTTTCTGAGGATGTCAGTATTTCTTGAACTGGAGGATCTTCAACAGTAGTATTAGTGCAATTTGAAGACAAGGCAGTTTCTTCAGATACTATTGCAGTACCCGTGGTGGAAGCATTATCGGTTGGTGCAGATGAGGATGATTCTCCATTAACTGAAAAGAGAAAAATCAGTAAGACGAACTATCAAAGAATGACAAAGCAAACAATTCACCACTTACACTTATTTGGTACCTAATTTACTCTGAGTAATGTATCAGGTACTGATGAAAATAAAGTAAGATTATATTTTTTCTTGCTCACATTTTAGAGATGAACATATAAATAATAAAAATTTAAGAATAAAGTTGACCCTGGAACAACACAGCTTTGAACTATGTGGGTCCACGTATATGCAGATTTTTTCCAATTAATACAGTACAACTCTTCATGATTTTAACATTTTCTCTACCTTACTGTACTGTAAGAATACAGTATATAAGATATATACAAAATAAGTGTCAATTGACTATTTACGTTACTGGTGAGGCTTGACAGTCAACAATAGACTCTTAGCAGTTAAATCTGTTGGGGGGACTCCGAAGTTATACAAAGACTTTCAATTGGCAGGGTTAAAGGGTGGGGTGATGCTGGTGCTCCAAATCCCTTGTTGCTCAAGGGTCAACTGTGTATATACATACACTAATAGCTTTAACTTAAGGAAAAGAGAAACCAACATGAGTATAACATGTTCTTCCTGCAAATGATCAATTTTCGAAGTCTGCATGGTTTATATAAAAACTTTAAATGATCCCTTTCAATCTCCCTTTTCATATGCAAATGGAGCGAATATCAAACAGGTAGCTGATATAAAAAATGCCAATGGGGGAAATACATAGTGGCATTAATTTAAGTACTATAGGGGACTGCCAGAAAGATCCAGGAATTCATTCTACACTTTCTGAAGAAATGACTCAGTACTGGGATCCACTAATACAATTTTCTTAATATTCTTTTTAAATGTGACTGCTGAATTTCAATTATGTATCACTACTAAAGTGAGCCAAATTAAAACTATAAAGAGAATAGATTATTGGCCAAAATGAAAGAAAATTCCACATAAAATTCTAAATGAAATGGGGGAGGAAGACCTAATTAAGAGTAATGGACTCATCAGGTAGATTTTTAAAGAAAGAAAAATATTTAAACACTGGAAAGGAAATGTATATTAAAGGAATCAAACTATAATTACAAAAAAAAAAAAAAACACCAAGAGAATGAATTAAGTTCTGTCCAAATATGGGGGAGAGAATGGCTTTGGAAGAAAAAAAAAATACAACAAATAAAATATTTATAGTTACCCTGTATCAAACACTGTTAGATAACACAGAGAAATGAAAAGAGAATGTGTACAGAGAGACTAAGTTCTGGTATCCTGTATATGATGCTCACTTAAGAGAATTATTTCATTTAATATTTACTCTTCAACATTACAGAAATTAATTTCCAAAACTGGAAAAGCTTAGCAGTAGTCTCTTCAAAGCAAAATAACACTAAATGGGAAAAGAGGAATAATTGAGAAAAGATAATCCAGCCCAAGGAGAGTCATAAACCTTTATGCATACTAAAACACAGCACACAAAACACAAACTGTTAGCAACAAAGGAAAAAAATGAAATATTAAATAGCACCATTCAGTTGTTCATGGCAGAAACTTCTCTCCTACAGTAATAACTCAACAGTAAGTGCTCTCAGCTCTTCTATTTGGACCACTACCTCCTGGTCCATCATTTTCTGCTTTCAATACCGCAACAGCCTCTTAATTTTAGTCTGCCTGCTTTTTCTTTTGCCCAACAACAACTCATTCTCCAAATGACAGCCCAAAGAAATCATTTCCAAAACATGTAACTGATCTTTCCACTCCCCTACTTAAACACACCAGTGAATTCCTACTACTACCAGAATTCCGAACTCTTTAACCACAGCCTATACAGACTACATTAATCTGCTCCACAGCTACCCTTGATTTCTCACAATGGCCTTCCTTCTGTTCCTTGAATAGAGCAAACCCCTTCCCATTCTGAAGATGCGCACTTGCAGTTCCCATGGTCTCTGAAATATCTCATGACTGGCTTCTCCTCATCATTTAGAGTTAATGCTCAACTCCATCTTCAGAAAGCACTTGAGGCAGTGCATGAGTACCTTACTTAATGCTGTTCCTAACCTGTTTAGTTTCTCTTGTTCTGAAATCGTTTTATGTATTTGTTTTTATTTCTTTTCATTAAACTAAGAGGGTGAAAACTTCATCAGACTTGTTTACTCCTGTATCCCCCAACTATTACAAAAGGCCTGGCATATGAAAACAATAAATATTTGTTGAATCAATAAATTAAAGACAAATCATAGAGGAAGAAATGAACTGAACATATCTCCCTCAAAACTATGCAGATTAAAGAGAGTTAGTAGAAATGTTAAGTACATGAAGATTTAATAACACAATATATCTGACTTAAATTATAGTTAAAAAGTTTCTTACATACATATTCTATCCAAACACTAAAAATTTTTAGAAAAACTGACATGTCAAAGACCAAAAGAAAATCCCTAACTACACAATAAGGAGGCCACATCCTAACTACCATAAAACTAGAAACAAGTAGGATGCCTGGGTGGCTCAGTGGGTCAGGCATCTGCTCAGCAGGAAGCCTGTTTCTCTCTCTGCCTGACATTCCCCATGCTTACGCACGCTCTCTCTCTGATAAATTAAAACAAACTAGAAATAAACAATAAAAATACAACATATTAAAATGTTTACCTAAAGTCTGACATAACTTGCTAAACACTTTTTAAGGGTTATCTTATTGGGTCTTGAAAGAATAATGCTGAGACAGATACCAGCTTTATTCCCATTTTACTAGTGAGAAAACTGATACTTTTACGTCCATAAAAATTATAGTTCTCCCCCAATCCAGAATCAATTTCCTTAAACAATAAACTACTGAGTTAAAGAGGAAGTAGTAATGAAATTATAAACTTTAGGGAAATTAAGGGCAATGAAAACACTTGAATCAAATGCTAGTGGACAAAGCCAAAGAAGTATCCAAAGATACAAGAAAGAATGGCAATAAATGAGCTTAACAGTCAATTCCAAAGCCAGGCAGGAAAAGTGGTACAAGGAATTAAAAGAACAGTAAAACAGATCAGAATTTCCAAATTTACCTGCTAAGAATCAGTTGAGACCTTGCTGAAACTATAGATCTCAGTTCCCATTCTAGACTTAATGGATTTCTGGGGGAAGTCTCTAAGGAAGGGTCTGAGAATCTGTATTTTTTTTTTTTTTGAAGATTTTATTTATGTATTTGACAGAGAGAGATCACAAGTAGGCAGAAAGGCAGGCAGAGAGAGAGAGGGGGAAACAGGCTCCCCACTGAGCAGAGAGCCTGATGCTGGGCTCCATCCCAGGACCCTGAGCTCTCGACCAGAGCTGAAGGCAGAGGATTTTACCCACTGAGCCACCCAGGTGACCCTGAGAATCTCTATTTTTAACAAATGCTTCAGATGACTCTCACCAGTAAATTTGGAGAAACCATTAAGTATACCTTTCTGAGTTTTATAAAGAAAACCATGGTATGAATAACATTAGGAATGCCACAAACAGCTTTATATCAGTAAGTCTCAAATATATAAACTACAGGGCACCTGGCTGGCTCAGTTGGTAGAGCATGCACCTCTTGACTCCTGAGCCCCACTTTGAGTGCAAACATTGCTTTAAAAAGAAAAAAAAAAAATCTTAAAAAAAAAAAAAAAAAAAAAAATTTTAAAAAAAAAAAAAAAAAGCTAAGCTTTGAAATACATTAACTAAATCAAAAGAAAGAAAAATTGAAAAGACTCCTCATAGGGCACCTGGCTGGCTCAGTAGTGGGGCATGTGACTCAATCTCAGAGTTTGAGCTTGAGCCACACAGTGGATACAGTGATTACTTAAAAATAAAATCCTTAAAAAGAAAAGAAAAAAGAAAAAGACTCATCACAACAGAAATGAAAAAGGTGATATAAGATCTAATATTATTCCACCAAAGAGCACAAGACTCACTTGAGTTTTCTAAGAAAATTCTATGTACCCTTCAATGAACAGATCACTCCCATGTTACTTAAAATAGTACATTAGGGGGGCACCTGGGTGGCTCAGTGAGCTAAAGCCTCTCTGCCTTTGACTCAGGTCATGATCTCAGAGTCCTTGGATCAAGCCCCACATGGGGCTCTCTGCTCAGCAGGGACCCTGCTTCCCCCTCTCTCTCTGCCTGCCTCTCTGCCTACTTGTGACCTCTCTCCTGTCAAATAAATAAAATCTTTTGAACAATAAATAAATAAATAAATAAATAAATAAATAAATAAAAATAAGATAGTACATTAGGGAAGAAAAAGAAAAATTCAGTTTCTTAATTTATTATGGGGGAGTAATACAACTCTAAGGTTGAAACTAAATAAATTAAAAGATGGTTCAATATTAGGAAATTATGTTAGGAAATCAACTATGTTATTAACACATTAAAAAAAAAGCCACATGACTATTTTCAATACAAACAAAAAAGCATCCAATAAAACCTTGATAAAACACCTGATAAGAGGAATCAAAGAGAATTAGTAATCTTGGTTATCCATCAGAAACCCACAGTAAGCATCATATATTAAGACACTAGGAGAATTTAAGACATTAGGAGAATTTCCATTAAGGTCAGGAACAAACCAAAATCAGAAACAACAAAGAGGATCATAATCACCACTCTAATACTGCTGGGAAAAAATATTGGAAATAAAATGATGAAACTCATTCACAGAGGTTAAGTTTATTTGGAACACTACAAGAATCAACTGAAAAACTCTTAGTACCATTTGACCAAAAGATTTTAACACAATAACCCTATGCAAGTTCAACATTAAAATTACACTCAAGACCTACCTAAACAAAACCAGAAAACATTACTAAGAGACATTTTAAAACACAGAATGGATGGAGAGAGACATAATCTTCCCTGGATGGGAAGATTCAGCACTGTTAAAAAAAAAAAAAAAAAATACTAATAACAATTAACTCCTTAAAATGCAAATACTGGTAAGGAAGGAGAGCAAGAGGAATTCTCATTCATTGCTAGTGGGAAAACAAAAAGGTAGAGCCACTCTGGAAGACAGTTTTGCAGTTTCTTACAAAAATAACCAAACTCTTATTATATAATCCAGCAGTCACAGTCCTCAGTGCAGTTAAAGTAGAAAATTTATGTCCACACAAAAACCTGCACATCAATGTTTATATCAGCTCTCTATGTAACTGCCAAAACCTAGAAGCAACCAAGATGATAAGCAAATTAGAGTATATCCACACAACAGTATTATTCAGCAGTCCCAGAAATAAGGTATCAAGCAATGAAAAGATATGAAGGACGCTGAAGTGCATATTGCTAAGTGAAAGAAGAATCCTAACTATGTGACATTCTGAAAAAGGCTGAACTATAGAGACATTAAAAAGATGAGTGGTTCCTAGGAGTGTGGGGAAAGGGATAAACAGGTGGTGCACAGGGAATCTGGGGAATGGTAAAACAATTCTGTATGATACTGTACTGGTGGGTACATGACAGCATTTCTTTTCTTTGCTTTATTTATTTTTAAAGTAGGCTCCATGCCCCAGGGTGGAGCCTAACACAGGGCATGAGCTCACTACCCTGATATGAAGACTTGAGGTGAGATCAAGAGTTGAGCATTTAACCCACTGAGCTACCCAAGGGCCCCAACAACATGCATTTCTTAAATGTCACAAAACCCATATAACACAAAGTGTGAGCCTTGATGTAAACTATGGGCTCTAGTTCATAATAATGTATTTATACTGGTTCATTAATTATAACATATATACCACAGTAATGCAAAATGTTAATAGGGACAATTCTGAGTAGGCATATCTTTGATTGGAGAAATTATTTTTGATATATATCTGTGGTTCTCAACTGCAGACAAATTTGTCCGCCACTCCAAAGACATTTTAGCAATGTCACAGCTAGGGGAAAGAGAGGATATTACTAGCGTCTAGTGGGTATACGTCAGGAATGTGCAATACATTAGACAGCCACCCACAACACAGAATTATCTGGCCCAAGAGGTCTTAAGCCCGATAGGGCTTAAGTTGAGCAACTGTGATGTGTATGTAAAGAGCCGCAAGCAGTGCCCTGCAAAATAAACATCTGTCTACACTAGCTGCGAAATAAATACCTGTCAACAAAAGATGAAAGGATGAGTGAAAGGACAAACTACCAAAAAGGCAAAAAGGAAAGGGAAGGCAGAGAGAGAAACAGAGGGAGGGAAGTCAGGATCATAGGCTCTTTGCTCATGAAAGAATGTGGAAAATTTTATGTAAGCTAGTATTTAAAAATGTGTGACAGGTAGGATAGAAGTTCATGCAAAGCATTTCCTTCTCTACAGATATAAGACCATACCAACTGACTTGGGTGTTTTGTTTTTTTTTAAGTTTTTGTACATTTTTTAAAAAAGATTTTATTTATTTGTTTATTTCTTTATTTAGTGAGAGAGAGAGAGAGTACGGGGTGGTGGGGGGGAGCCAGAGAGAGAGGGAAACCCAAGCAGACCACAGGCTAAGTGCAGACAAGGGCTCAATTCTAGGACCCTGAAACCACCACCAGAGCAGAAATCAAGAGTCGAATGTTCAACCAACTGACTGAGTCGCCCAGGTGCCACCCACTAACTTGGTTTCTTAATGAATGCATCCCAATCCTTACTTTCAGCTGTTATAACATTTTGTTTACAAGACATATCACCCTACTTTCCCATTTAATCCTTGAGAAGTTTCTCTTGTCTTTTATGATAGGCCCCTCTCAAAGCACCATGCATCTGTCCTTACTATAACTGTTCAAGGGAAGTAGAAAAAGGCAGAAATGCTGGAGTACTTGAGTATCATTTTTAGTCCCTTTTAAAGGCGTGACAAAGAACTGCTTCTATATATGAACCTTAAGTTTCTTTGAAGTCAATTCATGCAAATGTTCGAGGGGGCCTTTAGGGATGATGTGGTTCTTTATCTTGACTGCAGTGGCAGCTCCATGAAGCCAGACATGATAAACTGCACAAAACTAAAGGCACACACAATGCAAATATAACTGGTGAAATGCAGATTTTGTCAATGCCAATTTCCTGATTTTAATACTGTATCATAGTTATATACTGTATGTTAACATTGGGGGAGGCTGGTGAAAGGAACATGGGACCTCCCTGTACATTTCTTGGCAACTTTCTGTAATTATCCCAAAAACTATAAACAAAGTTTAACAAACGTAAAATCAGTTAGTTCTGCCTGAAACTTACCATACTGAGCACTGATCTATTTTATTAATAAGAGAATAATTATGTATTAGAATAAGTCATTTTGCACTAGAAGTTTTGGGACAGTGGGAAGTTGAGAAGAAAACTATTTTTCTTAAGTACCTACCACCATTCAAAGACTATGGCAGATATTTTAGAATATCTCATTTACCGTTTGAAAAAAATCCTACCAGGTAGTTAATTATTACCTCCTTTTTATAAATGGAAGAGCTAAACTTTGATAGGAAATTTGTCCAAGATCACACAGTTAACACATTAAATGATAGACCTGGGATTTGAACAAAGTCCTATTAGAAGCAGAATCTAATCTTTTCAATCATGACTGCTTCCTTTCCTAGCTTAAAATAACTAATATTTACAGCAACTAAACTTACAAATGGACCCTGTTAATCAAAACCCAAACGAACAGGAGGGAGGAAAAAAAATCCCCCCCAAAAGTCCTCTTGTATAATACCATCTCCGGTAAAATGAAATTATTTGTCTTAAAACTCCTTAGTACAGGCCCACAATCCCTTATCTGAAAACCCTGGGGCCGAGTGTATTCCAGAATCTGTAAGTTTTCAGAATTTAGAAAATTAATATGGCACATTTGTTCTATATTACATTACTATGTGAGGAGATTTTGGGGGCTACACATTGTCATCACACAGTAATATTTCTGTGGCAAAATAGAGAGATACACCACGCATGATAAACTATGAATACCTTCAAAACAGTTCTAGTCATTTTGCCATCAAAGGAGTTTACCAAAACATCCTGTTGGTTTTAAAGATTTTAGGACTTCGAACTGTAACTAAGGGATTAAAACATGTAACATGTTATACACAGAATATGCACACTCCTACTCCGTACCCACACTCCAACATGAACACTGATTTTAAAGTTCTAGATTAAAAAAGGAATACATTTTTGCACTGATGTCTTAAAGACTGCTACCCCATTCCTTGAGAAGTACCTGAATTCATCCTCCTAAGAGATGACTGATCACACAAAACACACTGGCAGAATGGTTGCTACCAACAGAGGAGGTTCCGGAAGTCTTTGTAAACTGGCCAATAGAATGATGACAGATGGGATTGTTTTGTCAGATGCCACCAATTATCAGAGGAGGTGAAAACACAGTCACTAAGTTGGATAAGGGAATATTATTTGAAGCCTATCATAGTATGAAAGATGAACAGTACAACTTTGCGACACTATAAAAATCACACACATCAAAGTGAAGCAGAGGGCAGAGAGCTGAGAGAGCTCTTCTACTCCCTAGCTGTTATCTCTCTGTGCCTCAGTTCCTCCTGGGAGAAAGGGAAAGACTTTAGTATCTATTTCAATTATTATGGTGAGCACTAAATCAGTAAACAGACATACAGTGTTTAGAACATATATAGCACAAATATTAGAGATTATGATTGTCCTATGTTTCCTAGCATTTAATGTGAATGTTGTGGCAATTACTTACAATGGAGCCTTCAATTCTAGTTCCTTATGTGTTTTAACTTCACCTTGAAATTTCAGGCAAGGATAAATAAGAGAAGAATGGGCCTAAAATTAACTGACAAGCTGTGGAATATATATATATGAATGGAATATATATATATATTCATATATATATATATGAATGATCCTTATTTATATCTCTGGGGAGATATAAATATCCCCAGCTTCTAATATTATAGCAATGGGGGTGGGGATCCTCGGTAAGTATTCCCTCCTTTTGCATCAGCATCTGAATATACCCAAACACTAAACTATGCAACTAACCAGTGGTCAATAGATATTTTCACCAATCTACTCAAACAGCTAAATATTTTAGGAAGAAAAGCTAACTTACCAAATTCCACAGAGTTTAAATGGAGGATGATGACAAGAATGAAACATAGTGGTGATACAAGCCTTTCTGAAATGAGCATTCATCATTCTTGTATATTTCATGAATCAGGAGTGAACTTAGTAAGTAACTGGCCCTTTATCGAATTACTTCCAGAAATACCTGTGGTATAAGCCTAAGAATCTAATTATAATATAAGTGCATGCTTAGTGAAATGTACTATTACTTCTAAACTGAATATGTATTTGGAATACCCTCCTAAATAATCTGGAAAAATTGAAATTATTCAAAAATATTTCAGGTATTGTGATCTTTAAATTCCTAGCATAGAACTAAAGATTAAGAAAGAATATACAGTAGGAAGTGTAGGCACAGGTTCATAAAGTTTTAGTTTTCATTTAAACAACACATTATAGGAGCGCCTGGGTGGCTCAGCCCCTGGATGTCTGCCTTTGGCTCGGGTCATGGTCCCAGGGTCCTGAGATTGAGCCCCACATCAGGCTCCCTGATCAGTGGGAAGCCTGCTTCTCTCTCTTCCACTCCCCCTGCTTATGTTCTCTCTCTCACTGTCTCTGTCAAATAAATAAAATCTTTAAAAAACCCCAAAAACAATGAGTCATAAATCACCATGCTTACCAGTGTCACTGGCGGGCTCACACGTGAGTGGTTTTGGAGCTGGTGTGGTTTTGGGTCTGGCAGCAACCTGAGACGGAGATGAAGGTGTGCTGTCTCCATTAACTACATATGAACAGCGTGAGTTTTGAACTAGAGTGCTTGTGGGTGCATGATTATCTGCTCCACTAGTACCTTCAACAGCCAACCTTAAAAAAAAAAAAAAAAAAAAAAGATGCTTTCTTTAACAAGTAAAATTAAATAACTTTCCATCAGAATTGTCATTAAGAAAGATTTACCAAATTCTTAATATTCAAATAAAGTGAAAGGTAAGAAGAGTAATGAACAAATGATATAGCATGCTTTTATTACATTAAAGTTTGCATTATTTTCAGTTCCAAGTGTATCCACACTGGCAGGTAACTGTACACTCAGATACACAAATACACTAAATCAAAATGAATTCAGTCCCTCACAGTAATGATCAAGTCATACATTTTAAATATTTAAGTCTAAGATTAATCTTTTTTTTTTTTTTAAATGCTCTAAAAGTATTTTCGAAAAGCTTATGGAACTTTAAAAAATCAATTCCAGGGGCGCCTGGGTGGCTCAGTGGGTTAAAGCCTCTGCCTTTGGCTCAGGTCATGGTCTCGGGGTCCTGGGATCAGCCCCGCATCAGGCTCTCTGCTCGGTGGGGAGCCTGCTTCCTCCTCTCTCTCAGCCTGCCTCTCTGCCTACTTGTGATCTCTGTCTGTCAAATAAATAAAGTCTTTAAAAAAAAAAAATCAATTCCAACCTATTATAATTTTTAGAATCCTGGAAAATAAACTGAAAGGTCTTCAAATATTGATTAAAAATTACAATGTACTGGCACTAAAATAATGAGCACTTGAGAATCAGAAAAGCTAAATATTATACTGCAGAGTTAGAAGGATCTATAGTACATATATGAACTGCAAATAAATAAATAAATCTCCAGTTACAAAATCGAACATTTTAAATCTTACTGGCAGTGGACAGGGAGTTGGGCGGTATCACATAAGTTAACCGTTTCTCCAAATACACAGGCTATCCTATATGCACCCCCTCCACAAAGCAACCTTAATGTTTTTTAAAAAGACATAAATCAGGAACACCTGGGTGGCTCAGTAAGTTGAATGTCTGCCTTCAGCTCAGGTCATGGTTCTGAGATCCTAGGATCAAGCCGCCCCGCACTGGGCTCCCTGCTCTGTGGGGAGCCTGCTTTTACTTTTCTCTCTGCCTTCACTTGTGCTCTATCAAATAAATAAAATCTTTAAATAAATAAATCAGATCAGATCATGTCCCTAAGCCCTGCCCATAATCTATCTCAAATCTCTTTCTCTCCAAGGTTCCCCCTGGCTCACCTCGCAGCAGATATACTATGTATCAATTTTACTGAGTATGAAAACATGCTGTAAAGTCTTCAAATGTTTATGAAAAATTATTAGACATAGGCAGTAATATTATAATGATTACAGGATTATCAAAAAAAGGTTAAATATTATATTCTAGAGCTGGAAGAATTTGTAGAGCATAAATTAACTAAAAATAAACTCATGGTCTTTGCACTTGCTATGCCCTCTACCTAGAATAATGCTCTTCTGTCAGAACTCTGCATGGATAGTACATTTTTGGCTTTTTAATTGTAGCTCAAATGACATTTCTTTAGAGATGATTCCCCTGACATATCTCTTTAAAATAGGTTCTCTTCCATTCCTGTCACCTTGTCCTATTTCAAGGACTTCACAGTTCTTATCACTATCTCCAATTAGTTAATTTATTTCTTCACTTGTTTACTCTCTACTTTATCCCACCAGAATGCAATTTCACCGGAACAGGGCCAGTACAAACATGTAAAAAGTATCTGATGAAAAATTAACAAATGAATAAATGCCACTCTCCCTTCCTTTGTCACTTATATATCTGGAAGGGGAGGTCTTCAGGAAGTTTGGACAGGTGAAGTCTGAAGGAAGCTCCCAAGTGATTCCTACGATTTGCACAGCCCTCCCCGCCACTCAGCAAGAATCAGTGACCCAGGAGTCTAAGTAAAAAGAACTCATGTGAAGTTCTCCTGGTGCTGTAGATCTAATCTTTCCTTCAAAATGTCTTACTATATGCAGTAAACAACATTAGGTTTCAGACTGGTGGTGATTCAAGCTCCTTTACCCATCTAAAATTGTATTTCAAAAATTATAAAAACAGATGTGATTATAGATACACACACAAAAAATTTTAATCTACCTAATTTTTTCACCCTTTTAGTTCTTAATTTCCTCATATGCTAAGTAAATATATTTATTTAAGCCAAGTATATTTTCAGAAGATATATTCATCTGTTCAAGTGCTCTATAAGAAATTCAGGAATAATGATGTTAGTAATTCTGTGTATTAATAGAAGCAACACTTTGTCATACACCAGTGTTTTTTTTTAAAGTATTCCTTTTTTTTTTTTTTTTTTGAAGATTTTATTTATTTGAGAGAGAGAGAAAGAGAGAGAGCACAAGCCAGGGGAGAGGGAGAAGCAGGCTCCCCACTGAGCAGGGAGCCCAATGTGGGGTTTGATCCCAGGATCCGGGGATCATGACTTGAGTCAAAGGCAGATGCTTAACTAACTGAGCCACCCAGGTGCCCTATTTATTTATTTTTTTTAAAGATTTTATTTATTTGTCAGAGAGAGAGAGCACAAGCAGAGTGAACAGCAGGCTGAGGGAAAAGCAGGTTCCCTGCTGAGCAAGGAGCCTGATGAGGGACTTGATCCCAGGACCCTTGGGCTCATGACCTGAGCTGAAGGGAGACGCTTAACCGACTGAGCCACCCAGGTATCTGGGTGACGCTTAACCGACTGAGCCACTGAAACCTAATGTTGTTTACTGCATATAGTAAGACATTTTGATACCTGGGTGGCTCAGTCGGTTAAGCGTCACCCAGTTTTTTATTAACTGTCATCAAATGTGAATGCAAGGGAGTTTCTGAGATGGCAGGGTGAGTTCTGAGGAAAAAACTATAATCTGTGGAGCATGTATCTTATAGTGATCTACAGGAAGTAGACAATTGAGACAGCAAAAAGATATCCATTTTCCACATTATCTGAGTCTATCTATTTACTGATAAAAATATGCCTAAATACAGATTTTAAGAAGCCATTACCAATAAAAAAGAATGAAGGACTGATACATACTACAACATGGATGAACCTTATGCTAATTAAGAACAGCCAGTAAGAGAAGGCGACATATTGTATGAATCTATTCTTAAGAAATGGCCAGAATAGTCAAAGCCACTTGGGACAGAAAATAGATTAGTGGTGCCAGGAGATGGGAGGAGAGAGGAACGAGGAGAGATAGCTCATGAGTACAGTCTCTTTTTGAGGGTGATGAGAATTTCTGAAATTAGATAGTGGTGATGTACCAAAATCTACTGAAGTATATATTTTAAAAGGGTAAACCTTTTGGTGTATGTATTGTATCTCAATGAAGTTCTTATTTCTTTAAAAACTACTTTAAAAAAAAAAAAAACTACTTTAAAAACTATTATTTCTTTAAAAATTTTTACAAGAATTCAAACAAATGACAAGTTTAGATAGAAATTTTAAATTCTATGGCAAACCCTAAACTAAGGTTAAAATGTAAAACTTTGTATTATGGAAAATGTTACATTACCTTGCCACAAATACTAAAATAAAATATTCTACCTGGAGGTTGGTCTTGTTGAAGGGTCTCCATTTTCATGTAAGGCATCACCATTTTGCTGTATTTCTACTGAACAACAAGAAAACAAGCAAGCAGGTTTTTATATACGTCTTGCTGGGGTTTTTTCCTCTTCAAATTTTAAGAACACATAAAATTATCTTACTGGTTGGAGATGAGCTGCAGTTTGTTAGATTTTCTTGCTCAATCACCAGTCCATCGAGCACAACTGTTAATTCACCAGTTTGCACTATGCCATTCTTGTTTTCCAAAGAAAGTTTTAATTGTTCTTTCACTCTTTCCACTAGGGAAAAAAAAATCTTAAGTTAAAAGCTTTTGCCACATCCAAAATGATGTGTTAGAAATCAAAACTACACATCAAGAATTACTCTAGTTCAGTACTTGATGGCTACATGTGGGAAGAATTATTCCACTTTTATCTGTAGACCCTTCTATATGATATCAGGCTCACTCCCTTTCACACCAAGTTGAAAAACTCCTTGCCCCTCACCCAAGCTCTCAATGTCATCTTTAATTGCTCGTCTGCACTGTATAAAGCACAGAGAACATATAAATATATGCAGATAATGCACACAACAATTACCTAAACTTACTCTTCAGCCCATAAGACTTGTGGTTAAGGCAAAATTTCTGTATGGAAGCCAGGCAGTCTGGTTTTTGACCAGCTACTACTTTGAGTAAGTAGTCAAATTATAAAAAAGCCTCAGTTCCAGTCATGATAAAATGTAGATAATAAAGGCATCAAACTAAAAAGGACTGTCAAAAAGCCTAAATGCAAAACCACACAAAGTTCTTCGTACCACACTTGATACATGTTAAGCACCCAATAAATTATAAATACTATGACAATAGTTTATTATTTCTTTTTCATAGAAGACCAAATATTTCCTTCCTGTTTTAGGATTCCTAGTTCTTACTTAAACTCAAGGTCATTTTCTTTTGACTTCTATTCCACAGAAATACAAGTTTTTACTGATCCCTTTACTATTCAAAATGAAGCCAATTACTTCAGTCTGATATATATTTTTTTCTTTTTTTCCGTCTGATACTTACTGGCTCTCTCTGCAGCTTCTTGAGCCATGGAACATAGTTCTTCTTAGATTATGTCCTTAACTTTGTTCTTTCCTATATTTAACAAATTTGAGTCCCCCTACATTGATCAAAATGTCCAGCATAAGCATAATTATCCAAATACAGAAAAGACAAAAAAAAAAAAAATCTGGAACCACTATAATCACTGGACAGAAATTCTTTGCAAAAAATTTAAGATCCGTATAATAAAAGAAGACCTTTTAGATTGCCTACCCCAAACTTTATACCATCATAAACCTCATTTCCACTGTGCATCACAAAAGTATTAATAAAGGCGATTAGAGACTAAATACAAAAGTGTGGAAAAAAAAAAACTACAGAAGCATGAATTTCATCTTTACCTAGATTCTAATAATCTATATCTGAAGAAAACTACACTGACCACCATTCTATTTCATTTTTGTCATCACTTTATTTTAAGTATCTGGAATGTGGAGATTTAGTTCTTGTTCCTAAAATATTTAGCTTGAGTAGATTCTTAAAGAATACCCTTTCCAAAATCCCTTTAAAAAGCGTAGGTCTCTTGGTGGTAAATTCTCTCATTTCTTAATCTGATTCTCATCTTTAAAAGATTTGTTGAGCACACTATTTTATATTGATGATAATCTCTCACTTTTTGAGAATATTTTTACCACTATCATCTTCTTTTACTGCTAATTCTGTTATTCTAATTTATAAATCCATCCAAATCATCTCTTTCTCTAAAGCTGTTTTTTTGTCTTTGGGGTCATGCATTTCACTTGCTGAAATCATGACTTGCTCTTTATCATTTTGCTTTGGATATAATGGACTGAAGAATTTATTTTTCACTGGTATTCAAACATAGCCACTAACTCGTAAAATATCTCCTCTACTCCATCCTCTATTGCAGGGTTTAGCAAACTGGCTGCAGGCCAAATCTGACCACCTACCTGTTTTTGTGAATAGTTTTATTTGAACACAGTCATATTCATTAATTTACATATCTTCTACGCCTGCTTTCCCACTACAATGGAAGAGCTGAGTATGTAGGAGACTGTATTACCTGCAAAGCTTAAATACTTACTATCTTAGCCATTTAAAGGAAGTATTTGCCAACCCCTGCTTATAATGGCTTCTTCTTAAAATTTATAATCTTTGGTGGTGGGTTCATTCTCTGATATTAGACTAAGAGTCATATTTGGGCTTTAGTACTGTCAGGGTCTGTTTCTAATTCTGTCAGTGGTTTGAGGGCACCCCCAAGAGTCTAGACTACAGGAGTCCAAGCTCAGCTCCCCTATCTGATTAGCCAAAAGCCCAGTATCCTGAAAACTGCTATCAGCATCATCCACTATTCTAATTCCAGTTTGTAAGATTTTCCTTGCCTTTATTTATTATTATTATTATTATTATTAGGAAGAAGAGGGCCTTGAAGAACACTTTGTCTCTTTGTAAAAATCGTTAATGCCATAAAAATTTGTTCTATCCGGGACATATTTGCTCTGCAGCAGGAGGTTGTTTACAACACCTAGGCTTTCACAATTCTGAACTACTGGACATATTCACAATTCTCGAATACTGGGATATAACATTTCTGAGTCATAAAATTGGGAGGACTATCACATAAATAATTCCCATCTATACGTGCATGTATGTTGGCAGGGGGAATAAGTGTATTATTCTAACATATAAACAAACCAATTCAGACATACTCATCTATTCAATATATAAATGCCCAATGTGTACCAGATACTATAATGAAAAAGCAGGATAAACACTGACCAGCCTAAAGTAAACCTCCATACTATTACTCCACTTAATTCTTTTAACAGATGTATCACCAGAATTTTGGGGGAGGCGGAGAGGACCTGACCTCCCCAACTAAACTGAAGTCTCTGAAAGAGCAGAAACTGTGTCCATCTAATTTAGTGATGTATCCTCAGTACCTGACAGAGGTAGGTGCTTAATAAATGTTGTTTTTTTTTTTTAAGATTTTATTTATTTATTTGACAGAAGGAGATCACAAGTAGGCAGACAAGCAGGCAGAGAGAGAGGAGGAAGCAGGCTTCCTGCTGAGCAGAGAGGCTGAGGCAGGGCTGGATCCCAAGACTGGGATCATGACCTGAGCCGAAGGCAGACGCTTTAACCCACTGAGCCACGCAGGCACCCAATGTTTTAAAAAATTGTTAAGAAAGGACTGTCCTCAGGAAACTTACAATTTTACAACTTTTAATCTATAATCTGATTTTTCCTCTCAGACATTCTTTCTTAGTTTTAGTAGGGCAAAGAACAATCTAAGCCTCTGAGAAGCTAGGTATACAACAAGATGATTTATTCTTCTATCACCAATTTGTAAAAAACAAAACAAAACAAAGCTTACACTCATTCTTTCCCCAAGGAAAATAAAGTATCTCCAAAAATTTGTTTTTTAAGGTGTTTCACATATTTAGATTTAACTCAGCCATATTCTGAAGCCATTTTAAAAAACTGCTATTATCTATTACTAAGTAACAAATTACCCTTCAGTCACTAAAAATAACAATAATCATTTATTACAGCTCAGTTTCTGAAAGCTAGAATTTTGAGAGGGGGTAGAAAATCTGCTTAATTGATGGCTCATACACATAGCTAACAAGCTGGTGCTGAAAGCTGAAAAGAGGACTCAGCTCCTCTCCATTTAGCTGTTTCTATAGGGCTTCCTGGATCTTCACAATGGTAATTTCTAGGTACATAATCCAAGAGACCAAGGCAAATACTGAAATGTCTTTTATAACCAAGCATAGGAGGTCCTATACCATTACTTCTTTTTTTTTTTTTAAAGATTTTATTTATTAATTTGACAGAATCTCAAGTAGGCAGAGAGGAAGCAGGCTCCCTGCTGAGCAGAGAGCCCCATGTGGGGCTTGATCCCATGACCCTGGGATCAGGACCCCAGCCGAAGGCAGAGGCTTTAACCCACTGAGCCACCCAGGCGCCCCCGTCCTATACCATTACTTCTATCATATTCTGTCACAGACCATCTGATTCAATGTGGAAGGGACCATCCCAGAAGGGAATGCTTGGGGAAGGTTTTGAGGCTGGCCAACACACACATGTGTAAGAAGAAAGTAGATAAATGAAATACAGGGATTGAAAACCATTCTCTGAGCATAAAAAATGTAAGTTGGATAAACTTTAAGGATGAAAAAAATTATAAACTTCTGTCAACCAAAGCTAATAAAAAAGTGGCAAATGATTAACTGGGAAAAAAAAGAGCTTTTATAAGTCAGTGAGAAAACAAGGAACAATGAATAAAAAAATGTAAAAGGAATACAAGACAATCACAATTGATGAAATACGAATGATCAATAAATGTGACTTTTTTAATTATTAAAGAAATGCTCTGATAAAAATAATCTCCATTTTTAAAACCCATTAGCAGGGGCGCCTGGGTGGCTCAGTGGGTTAAGCTGCTGCCTTTGGCTCAGGTCATGATCCCAGGGTCCTGGGATCGAGCCCCGCATCGGGCTCTCTGCTCTCTAGGGGAGCCTGCTTCCTCCTCTCTCTCTGCCTGCCTCTCTGCCTGCTTGTGATCTCTGTCAAATAAATAAATAAAATCTTTAAAAATAAATAAATAAATAAATAAAACCCATTAGCATGGCAAATATTTACAAATGGGCACTTTTATACGCTTCATTGTACATACAAATTAGAGTAATGGTTTCAGGAAGGCAATGAGACAGCTATGCACAGCTGGAAGCTTCAAACTGCTCACTCCGTCTGACCTAGTCATTTCAATCCTAAAAATCTTTCTAAAGAATAGAAATGCATTTATATCACTGGGTATGAGAATATTATTTGTTCAAAAGCTTGGTTTTAACATATTTTAGTCTGTGCTGATATGAAGTGAATTTAAAAAAAGAACTTAAGACTTAGCAAACTAAACAAATTAGTATTACCTAAGTAAGATGAAAGCAAATTTTTAAATAAAATTAAATTTGACTTATGCTCTGTCCTCTGTCATAAATGACATTTCTCTGCTGTGTCTCCCTACCATTCAATGTAAAGGGATAATTTTCAAATTATCTGATTACTATAAATCACTTGGGACATAATTCAATTAAAAGTGAACTTAATGGATTTCAAAATGCTTTCCTCAACAAAAGCTAAGTTCCTGGTTCTACTAAGACCATAAACAAAGAAACAAAAACCAACACAATGTAGTCCCCAGGATTTGAGTGGCAGCTATCTGACTCCTCCCTCAGGTGTTTAAAGTGGCTCCATCAGTCTCAAAATTGAAATACCAAGTTCTATACACACTCTGATGTGGATATTAGCTATGCTACTCTTACATTTTTCACCCATGAATGGTGACAAAGATTCTCTCCTTAAGTAAACTCCAATCAGACTCCTCTAAGTCATCCTCTTGAGTGGGCCTCAACCTTGGCCTATAAAAACTGCAAATGCTCAGCACAAATGATCTCATCCATCACTTCTCCCCACATTAAAAAACTTGAACACACACTAACAGAGCTGTAACAACGCAAGGATGATCGTAGCCCCACTTATACTGCCTACCTGAGAAAATTCAGGGCTGTTAAAAAAAATTTCATGTTTGTTCCAGTCTACACCTGTGAGAGGACTCTGACACCCCGACCTTAGAGCATTTACTAAAAAGGGCTTAAAATGGTGAATTCTTCCACTCTCCCTTTGTGATCTACAGCTCACCCTTGAACAATGCAGGGTTCAGGGGCATTGACTCCTGGTGCAGTTGAAATCCTCCTTTAACTTTTGACTCCCCCCAAATTTAATTATTAATAGCCTACAGATAACCAGATGCCTTACTGATAACAGAAACAGTCAGTGAACATATATTTAAAATGCTATATATGTATTATATACTGTAATCTTACAATAAATTAAGCCAGAGAAAAGAAAAATATAACTAAGAAAACCATAAAGAAGAGAGAATGTATTTATGGTACTGTAATGTAAAAAATCCAAAAATATAAGGGAACCCGTACTATCCAAACCTGTGTTGTTCAAGGGGCAACTGTAATGTTATCCTCTATAACTTGGGAGTATCTTTGTCCACGATGTGAAAGCCACTCCTCGGAAATGTAATCATCAGGAAGGACAGGGCTTAGGACTCATTGTCTATGTGGGAGAAGAGAATTCCAACCAGCAGAAAAAAAAACTGGCCTAATCACATTTATACCAATAAACCCTTCATCATTTTTTACTTCGCTGACTCTACTTAGCTTCCACCCATACCCACCCACTCCCCTCTTCCTCATCGTCCCTTTGAAATGCCCAGTTACCGCTATACAAATACAAGTTTAGTTCAGATCAAGCTGGACCGTCTTCCTTATTGCAACAGTGTATTACTGATTAAAATCTGTCCTTATCATTTTAACTAGTATCAGGCTTTATCTTTAATAATGGAGGGATTCTTCCTTCAGAGTTTAAGAAATAGTGGAATTGAAAGAAAGAAATGTATCTCGGATATCAGTATCCACAGCTGATGACATAACACATACCTCTGCAGAGCCAATTAAATAACTTCTATAATTTAGAATGGCATCCGCATGATCTAAAAACATAACTAAAGGTTGGAGTGCAAATAAGGGCTTAAACCTACATAACTTCTCAGACAATGTATCAGAGGACTACATGAGCAAAAACTCTGGTCATTATCCAACCAGGTTATGACAAGGAAAAAAATGAAGGTTCAGGACTGGAAGGCCTGCTGGGATTTAAATGTGAAGAAATGAGAACTTCCCTAGTAAGCTCCTACTGGGTATTTTTGGGGAAAATATAAGATGATTTTAGATTGGTTTAGTTGTGGGTTTTAAGGCTATAACAACTTAAAACAACCATGAAGGCCAAAGAAGTAAGTATCTTCAAAACTGGGAGATATATCTATTCAAATCAATTAAGCCTCTACTCTCACCTCAAATTTATCAGGAAAAGGGATAGAAAAACATGAATTTATGAGAAGAAAATGTCAGGGCCTTAAGTACAGAAGAAATTAGGCCATAAATTTGAAGAGGGACAATGTCTGAGTGCCAAACCAAGAGGCTAAATCAAAGGCACCCAAGAATTTTATCAGTTATGAGTGCATTTTTAAATTCTACAAGGCTATCTAGAACTACACTTTTTTTAATTCTAATTAAAATTAAAAGCTAAGGTTCAGAAAACCAGTGTTCTAGTCAAAACTTCTGTTCTTGAGCAAGCCACTTACATTAAAAGTTACTTAATAAATAAAATGAGCCACTCGGATTAATGCCCAAAGGGTTCTTTTACCTTTAAAGCACTACGATTCACAAGCTTTAAATTTACTTACCTTCTGTTATAAGCTGAGTTATGTTCTGCTTCCCCCTCCCCCAAATTCATATGTTTATGAAGTCCTAACCCCTGGTACCTCAGGGGGTGACTCAATTTGGAAATAGCATCTTTGAAAAGGTAATTAATTAAAATGAGGTGCCTCTTCCAATAATGACTGGTGTCCTTTTACAAGGAAGAAATTCTGATATAGACACATGCACAGAGGGAAGAAAATGTGAAGATATAAGAAGATGGCCATCTATAAACCAAAAGAGAGGAAGTCCTCTGAAGAAACCAACACTGCTGACATCTTGATTTCAGCCTTCTAGCAGCCAGAATTGTGAGAAGATACACTTGTTATTTAAGATACGCAGTCTTTGGTATTTGGGTATGACAGCCCAGGCAAACTAATATACCTTTCAATAATTTAAAAAAAAAAAAAAAAAAAAAAAAAAAGATGGACTGCCAGGGGTGTATAGGATGCTACTACTAGCATTCCTGAAACCATCAACTTCAGACATGTATGAATGTTTACAAAATTTTATTTTTCCTCTGAGCATATTCTCCTCAATTAAATTCTAAGAAATAACTTCAAGTTAATACAATTTATCAAAGTTTCCTTTCAAAGAATACTGACATTCTGACCTTCCTACAAAATTACTTCGGCAGATAAATATCATAATCTTTGTAGGGAAAATAATTTTGCAAAGAATACCACTGAATGATACGGGAAATGCACATAATATTAAGAGAGCTAAGCACAATATGAAATTGAATAAAGTCCCAATGTTATACTCATATACACACAAATAAAATTCATCAAACTGTTAGCAATTATCATCTCTGGGTTGTGAGTTACAAGAAATAATTATGTGTACTAAAAAAGAGGTGCCATGCACAGCTAAACACAAGACCACTCCTTCAAGTTAAGGAGAGACAGCTATATTAATTTACTCATAGAAATTAATGAACAGAGAAGGTCAAGCAAAACATTCTAAACACAGAAGGTCGAGCAAAATGAGAAGACAGGAATATGCTCTAAAAAAGAAAGAGACAAAGCCTCACAAAAAATCTAAATGAAATGGAATCAACCAATCCACTTGATAAAGAGTTCAAAATAATGATCGTAAAGATGTTCACTGGACTTGAGAGGAAAGTGGATGAACTTACTGAAAACTTCAACAAGACATAGGAAATATAAAGAAGGACCAATCTGGGATGAAGAATACAAAAAAAACCCAAAACACAAAATATATACTAGAGAGAATAAACAATTAGATAATGCAGAAGAATCAATCAGTGATAGGGAAGGAAGGGTAATACCACCCATGCTAAACACCAAAAAGAAAAAGAAAAAAAAAGAATTTTTTACAAATGAGGATAAGTTATGGGATCTCTTAGACAAGATAAGGTAAACAAACATTTACATTAGAGAAGTCCCAGGAGAAGAGGAAGAAAGGGACGGAAAACTTCATTTGAGAAATAATGGCTGAGAACTTCCCTAACCTGGGGATGGAAATAGACTTCGAGGTTCAGGGAGCACAGAGTTCCAAAGAAGATGACCCAAAAGGGTCCACACCACAAGATAATAATTAACATAGCAAAGATCAAAGATAAAGAAAAAAATTTAAAAGCAGAAAGAGAGAAACAAACTAGTCATGTATACAAGAAAAGCCACAAGGCTATCAGTTGATCTTTTTCAGAAGAAACTTTGCAGACCATTAATTAATTAATTAATTAATAATATTTTACTCTTTTTTTTATTCAAAGTGCTGAAAGGGAAAAAATCTACAAGTAAGAATATTGTACCTGGCAAGGTTATTAATCAGAATAGAAGAGTTTCCCAGACAAACAAAAGTTAAAGAATTTATCACCACTAAACTGGCCTAATAAGAAATGTCACAAGGACTTCTTTAAATCAAAAAGACAAGACTATAATCACAAGTAAGAAAATTATGAACAAAAGATGTAAAATAAGACAATATAGACATAAAACCTGGAGGGGAGGATTAAAAAAAAAAGTTCTTTTAGAATGTGTTTCAACGTAAGTGACCATCAATTTAATATACAGGCTGCTATGTACTTAGGATTTATATGTGAACCTCACAGTAACCACAAACCCAAAAACTAATAGCTACACAAAAAACTGAGAAGAAGAAAGCCAAGCATAACCTAAAGAAATACATGAAAATAGAGACTAAAAACAAAACAAAACAAAACCAACCAAACAACAACTTCAACAAAAAGAAAAGATCAATAAATCTAAATGCTGGTTCTTGGGGCACTTGGGTGGCTCAGTGGGTTAAGCCTCTGCCTTTGGCTCACGTCTTGATCTCAAGTTCCTGAGATCAAGCCCCACATCGGGCTCTCTGCTCAGTGGGGAACCTGCTTCCCCCCCCTCTCTCTGACTGCCTCTCTGCCTGCTTGTGATCTCTTTCTCTCTCTCTCTCTGTCAAATAAGTAAATAAATAAAATCTTAAAAAAAAACCAAAAGCATAAACTAAATGCTGGTTCTTTGGAAAGATAAAACTGCCAGACTCATCAGGGTCTGATGAGTAAAATCACAAATGAAAGAGAAGTAACAACCAACTCCAGAAAAATACAAAGGATTAAGAGAGACTACTAAAAAAATTATATGCCAACAAATTAGACAACCTAGAAGAAATGGATAAATTCCTAGAAACACCATCTTCCAAAACTCAATGAGGAAGAAACAGAAAATCAGAACAGAACAATTTCTAGTAACAAAATTGAACTGGTAATCAAAAAACTCCCAATAAACAAAGTCAAGAACCATACGGATTCACAGATGAACTCTATCAAACATTTAAAGAAGAGGTAATACCTATTCTCCTCAAACTACTCCAAAAAAAACAGAAGAGGAGGGAAAACTTCCAAATTCATTCCATAAGGCTAGAATTACCCTAATACCAAAACCAAAGACACTATGAAAAAAGAAAGGTCAATATTCCTGATGAACACAGACGCAAAAATCCTCAACAAAATACTAGGAAACGGCATTCAATAAAACATTAAAAGGATCATTCACCACTATCAAGTGCGATTTACTCCAGGGAGGTAGGGACGGTTCAATATTCACAGATCTGTCAATATGATATACCACATTAACAAAATGAAATATAAAAACCATATGATTACCTCAATAGATGTAGAAAATGCGTATGACAAAATTCAATATACATTAATAAAAACTAAACAAAGTGGGTTTAGAGGGAATGTACCTCACTATAATAAAGGTCATATATGAAAAACCCACCTAACATCATACCCAATGGTGAAAAACCGAGAGCTTTTCCTCTAAGATCAGGAACAAGACAAGGATATCCATTCTTGCCACAACATAATATTTAAAAGCCTTTGCTTATCTTTTAAACTTGCCTTTTCCTCAAGTCTTTAACCCATTTTGAGATGGTTTTTGTTAAGTCGTGAAATTAGTGTCTCTTATCATCTTTTATGTCTATATCTACTTTTCCCAACACATTTTGAGGAGAATATCCTTTCTTTGTGTGTATTCTTGCCTTTGAAATGAAACATGATGTATATGCATGGGATTATATTCTTAGGATTACTTTTCTCTTCCATTAATCAATGTGTCTGCTTTTTTATTTAAATTCATCTAGTACATCATTGGCTTTTGATATAATGTTCAATGACTCATTAGTTGCAAATAACACCCAGTACTCATTACATCATATGCCCTCCTTAATGTCCATCACCTATTAAAAAAAAGAATGAAATTTTGTCATTTGGAATGACATGGGTGGAGCTAGAAAGTATATGATAAACAAAATAAGTCAACCATACAAAGACAAATACCATATAATTTCACTCATAAGTGGAATTTAAGAAACAAAACAAAGAATCATATGGGGAAAAAAGAGTGAAAACAAAACTAAACTAAATTAAACAAACACTTAAGGCTAGAGAACAAACTGACGGTTACCACAGGGAAGGTTAGGGACATGGATTAAGTAGGTGATGGGGATTAAGGATTACACTTGTGATGGGTACCAGTTGTTTTATAGAAGTGTTGAATCAATAAATTGTACAC
Organism: Enhydra lutris kenyoni; assembly: GCF_002288905.1. Lineage (NCBI taxonomy): Eukaryota > Metazoa > Chordata > Mammalia > Carnivora > Mustelidae > Enhydra > Enhydra lutris. The sequence continues at coordinate 49,630,969 of NW_019154098.1, forward strand.
CTGAAACTAATATTACACTGTATGTTAAATAACTGGAATTTAAATAAAAACAAAATACTCAAAAAATAAAAATAAAAATAAAAATAAAATAAAATCCTTGCTACAGCAATCGGACAAGGGAAAAAAAAAGGTACCTAAATTGTCACCATTTGCAGATGATATGATTCTACACACAGAAAACCCTAAAGACTCCACCAAAAACCTATCACAACTAGTAAATGAATGCAGTAAAGCTTCAGGACACAAAACTATTATACAGAAATCTGTTGCATTTCTATACACTAAAAATGAAGTAGCAGAAAGAGATATTAGGAAAATAATTCCATTTACAATTGCACCAAAATAATAAAGTATCTAGGAATAAACTTAACCAAAGAGGTAAAAAGAATGATATTGTGAAAACTATAAAACACTGATGAAAGAACTGAAGATGACACAAATGGAAAGACATACCATGCTCATGAATTGAAGAATATTGTTAAGATATCCATACCACCCAATGCAATCTATAGATTTAATGCAGTCCTTACCAAAATATCAACAGTATTTTCACAGAACTAAAACAAACATTCCTACAATTTGTATGGAACCATAAAAGACCCCAAACACCCAAAGCAATCTTGAAAAAGAAGAACAAAGCAGTGGTACCATAATCACAGACTTCAAGATATATTACAAAGCTATAATCGAAACAGTATGGTTCTGGCACAAAAACAGACACATTGATCAATGAAACAGAACAGAAAGCCCAGAAATAAACCCATTCTTATATGGTCAATTAATTAGTCTATGACCAAGGAGGCAAGATATACTAGGGAAAAGACAGTCTTTTCAATAAATGGTGCTGGAAAAACTGGACAACTACATCCATAAGAATGAAACTGAACCACTTTCTAATACCACACACAAAAATAAATTCAAAATGAATTACAGACCTAAATGTGAGACCTGAGAACTCCCAGAAAGAACTCCCACAAGAAAACATAAGCAGTTACTGCTTTGACACTGGCCTTAGCAACACCTTTCTAGGCAAGGGAAACAAAACAAAAGTAAACTACTAGGACTACCACCAAAATAAAAAGCTTTTGCACAGCAAACAATCAACAAAACAGTCTACCAAATGGGAGAAGATATTTGGAAATGATATATCCAATGAGGGACTGATATCCAATATACAACCTAAAAAAACAAGTAATCTGATTAAAATGGTCAGAGGACCGAAGTAGACATTTTTCCAAAGAAAATGTACAGATAGCTAACAGACACATGTAAAGATGCTCAATATCACTAATCATCAGGGAAATACAAAGCAAAACCACAATGAAATATCACCTCAGCCTTGTCAAATGGCTTTAAAAACGAGAAGTAACAAGTGTTGTAAGGATGTGGAGAAAAAGGAAACTTTATGCACTGTTGTGGGAATGTAAACTGATGCAGCTGCTGTGGAAAACAGTACAGAGACTCACCAAAAAATTAAAAATAGAATTACCCTATGATCCAGTATCTCTATTATAGGGCTATTACACAAAGAAAACAAAAACACTAATTCAAAAAGATACATATACCCTTATGTTTACTGAAGTATTATTTGAAACAGCCATGATACAGAAACCACCTGTGTCCATCAACAGACAAATGGATAAAGAAAATGTGGTAATAAACAACAGAATATTACTCAGCCATAAAAAAGAATGAGATCTTGCCATCTGTAACATGGATAGACCTACAGGTTAGTATGCTAAATGAAACAAGACAAAGAAAGACAAACATCATATGATTTCACTTATAGTGGAATCTAAAAAAAAACAAACAAAAAAGGAGAAACAGACCCATAAATATGGAGAACAAACTGATAGTTGCCAGAGGGGAAGGGATGGGGTATTGGCAAAACTGAGTGAAGGATAGCAGGAGGCACAGGCTCCGAGCTATGAAATGAATAAGGCACAGAAAAAAAGGTACAGCACAGGGAATACAGTCAGTGGTACTGTAACAGCAATGCATAGTGACAGATGGTAGCTACACTCGTGGTGAGTATAGCATAATGTACAGACTTGCTAACATTACTATATATACACCTAAAACTAACATAATATTGTGTGTGTCAACTATACTTGTTTAAAAAAAAAAAAAAGGGTCTCATATAAATGCTTAATCCAGGGCAGAAACAGCATATAAACTGGTTAAACCAAACATTTAATTCTGAAATAACAGAAGTTAACTGAGGTATTATGTATTTACACCAATAATGCTATATAGCCAAGAAAAAAATAGATATACAGCAACCATAAGACCAGGAAAGGTATTCTATGCCTTTAAGACATTTCTATAACCAAGATGAACTGCATGAACAGAAGCCATGGCACAGCAGAGAATTAAACTTTCACTGCTTCAGAAGAATATATATTTTTTAAAAAATCTGTGTATATAAAAATTAGCATGGCTTTTACATTTTTTGACTCATAACTCTTTATGTCCAAAAACTACATCAAAAACAACAAAAATAATTTTTAAATCCCCTTATTATTTAAAACATTAGCATTTTTACCTGTAATTCAGCATACCTTTAGGAATGAGAAAATTTCTAAGAAAATAAGATGAACAGAGGCATTGGTTTGAGTGAAACTGCCTAAATGTCAAAAAATATGAGATTAGTTGAATCATAAACTGGAACTCTGGCTTTTAATCTTTGGATCACACAGTATTTTTTAAAAATCGCTAAAAACAATAAACTCTCAGCCCAGAATTATGAAGTATGTATACCCCCCGATTTTTGCATACAATGATAGATTTACAAATATGTGAAGCTTAAACCATCTTACCCAGGCTAGAAAAATGTCATTATCTGGAAACATATTCATATTAAATTATTAGATGAAAAAAAGCAGGGGATAAATGAGTAGATACAAAGAAAAATATGTTTATATCTATGAACAGGAAAGAGACAAGAGACTAAGTTATTAGGAATGCTTAACCTTGGATAGTGGAATAACAAACAATTTATTTTCCTCTGTAATTTTGTATATTCTCTGTATTTTCTATAATGAACTAGTTATTAGTAAGAAAATTGAAGAGTTAGAATTTATTTTGTACAAATTATCAACCAAGTTAGAGTAGGCTCAGATTATGATCATTTTTTTCAAGTTTTAAAGTACATAATTAGTAAATAATAAATCATTCATGATCACTGGTAACAGGGTACTCGTGGATGACTAAGACCATTTTGTAAATCTGTTAGAGAAAGCCCAGAGTATGTATTTCCTATTTCAAACAGAGGCACAAACTTAAAAGCAATCACAGGCAATAACTAAAGTTCTCTTTTATAAATACAAAACTATTTTTGCTTTTGGACTTCAGAATACTTTGAGAAGTATCTAAAATAAATTTTTAAAGAAACAAAGATTAGAACTTACATTTTCTATTGTGTATTAACAGAGCTTGTTTCAGGTCTATTGTTGCTCTTCCTAATAAAGCATCCGCTTTTAAAGTATAGTGACTCCAAACTCGAAATTCCAATGTAGACTGTGGGGTCACATTTCTGTAAGGGTAAAATTATAACAAAAATACAGGAATATACATTTATTTCAGTAATTTTTAAAAAGCCATGAATTCAGTTTTGAGAAAAAATACTGTATGAAACAGCAAACTATCTGAATTATAAATAAAACCAATTATTTCCCTTCAAGTGCATTAGGACTTCAATAACTAGGTAAGAATTCCTATATTCACAAAACCAAAACACCACGAATAGAGAAGAGTCTTGTTGAGATTTCACAATAACACTAGTTCTATCTGAACAAACTCCTAAATATTTAAGAGAACTGATGTTATTTTTAATAATTTTTCTATATACAATTTATAACATTATCTTTTAGAAAGGACAAAATTAACAGTGTGTCTTTTTTTACAAGACAATAACAGAAAATATGGCTGTATGGAATAATTCAGTTAATAAACCAAAAAGCAAGAATTACTATGCTTCCTCTCTAAAGAAAACAAAACTAACCAAAAATCTTTTCATACTTAAAATTGTCTATTCACACTGGAAAATAACACTACTTACTTCGAGATTATCCTACAACCACAACAGAAGAACAACCAAAAGCATTCTAAGGGAGCATACGCCGCCCCCCGCCTTTTGGAAATCCTGCATTCTCTATACAAGGTACTTACACGGTTAGCTGTTCATCCCATTTTGGATTAGAAGAACTACTGGATTTTGCTGTTTTCTTAATTTCTCCATCTACAATTACTTCTGTATATACTGCTGTTCCAAACCAGTTCTTTTTTCTTTTTAGTTTGGCACTAGAAACTAACAGAAACATGATAACCACTAGTGAATATAGGTACACAAAAAGTAGTACTCTGTAGGAATCAATCAATAAAAATGAACTGGGGGGGAGCCTGGGTGGCTGAGTCAACTGAATATCTCCGCCTTTGGCTCAGGTCACGATCTTGGAGCCCTGGGATCGAGGCCCATCTCAGGCTCCCTGATCAGGGGGGTGTTTGCTTCTCCCTCTCTTGCTCTCTCTCTCTCAAATATATAAAATCTTAAAAAAAAAAAAAAAAAAGGAACTGTGCTTCTTAAGCAACTTAAACTCTTTTCATTGGAGAATGAAGAAACAATACAAAAAGGCCTATTGATAATGCCTGAGAACCACTTGAATTTTTAACAGTTTTACTGAAATGTAATTCATATACCATGTAATTCACCCATTTAATTTGTACAATTCAATGGTTTTAATATACTCACAGTTGTGCAACCATCACCACAAGCAACTTTAAAAACATATTCATCACCCCAAAAAGAAACCCCACACAGTCACCACATTTCTTCCTAGTCCCCCACCTCAGCCCTAGGCAACCAACAGTTACTCTCAATCTCTATAGATTTGCCTAAATAGGGACGTTTCACAGAAATGGATTCACACAACACATGGTCTTCTGTTACCGGCTTCTGTCACTCAGTATGCTTTCAAGGTTCATCCATGTTGTAGCATGTATCAGTACTTTAATCCTTTTACTAACAAATAATATTCCCACTGTATGTGTATACTTTTTATTTATTGATTCATCAGTTGATAGAGATCTGGGTTGTTTCTACTTTTTGTCTATTGTGTGTAATACTGCTCAACATTTGTGCACAAGTTTTTATGTGGACATATATTTTCATTTCTTTTGGCATACACCTAGGAGTGGAACTGCTGGGTATAATAACTCTGTGGAATAATGCCAGATTGTTTTCCAAAATGGAGGTACCATTTTACATTCCCACCAGCAGGGTATAAGGGTACCCGCCAATTTCTCCACATCCTTGCCAACAATTTGAATTTAATACTGAACTGCATCAAACCTCAAAAGAAAGGAAGTATTTTCAGATTCAACATACCTATGAACCTCTCTGCCAGATAGTGTTTCATACTTGCCTACTGAAAATTAGATAAACTTCGGCAATTTCAAAAAAAATGCTTTACCAGGAAAGTTCGTTTCCAAAAAAGGGGAAGTACTTGCTTTTTCAAATAAAAACATTAATTTCAAAATGTCATTTGAGAAATTAATCACAACCATTCATGAAGTGAATTTTATATTCGATTTGCCTAATTTGGAGGAAGACCTGTTTAATTTAGGCTAAACAATTACTTTTAAATATTATTTTTGCAACTACTAATTCAAATGAGGAGTACAAATTTTCAGGGCAAAGTACTGACTACCAAGCAGCAGTAACAACTTACCAAGATCACCTCTACAGTCTATTACTTATGAATACTGTGAGTCTGAGAAAGGGGAATACCCTTCCCCTTCCATGCCACGCCTGTATCACATGTTAAAGATAGGAACATAAGCTAATGTAGGCTTCTGTTCTATGATGAAAGAACAGTAACACAGTCACATGAAGAAATCACTGAAATATGAAGTGATAAATGCTGCAGCAGAAGTAGAGTATTTGAAAAACAGTAGAGTCTTCAATTAATTTTTCTTCTTTTTAGAAAGAGAAAAGGAGGGTGGGAGAGCAGGACACACAGGGAGAGAGAAAACATCTTAAGCAGGCTCCAGGCCCAGCATGGAATATGATGCAGGGCTTAATCCATTTCACAACCCTGAGATCATGACCTGAGCCAAAATCAAGAACTGGATGCTTAACTGACTGAGCTACCCAAGTGCCCTAGAGTCTTCAATTAATATCCCAAGAATAGAAGGAGAGACTCAAAGGAAAATACTGTATTTAAGAACTAGCAACTATTACTTTATTATATTAATTACTACATAGTATTAACTCTTCTGAGTTAATTGCAGATACATTCAAAATATATCCACTGTATACCTTTTATTGGCAAAGTCTTCAATAATATTAGGTGTCGGCAAGGTAAGGAAAGTGATTATTAAAAGATTAAAATTTTTAATTTCACAAAAAATGTATAATATGATGGCAAAAAAATGTACATATAAGTAACTAAAACGCTACAATTTTAAGTAATGATAAACCTTATTAATTCAAATAAGGATCCTAGTTAGTGAGGTAAATAGGATAAACTTCATTTTCTCATTTATTAAGTTGCCTTTGTGTTATACACAAAATGTCATTATATAAATACCAAAAATCTATCAGAAAGAGTCCTGTATATGTGTATGTAAAGAGAGAGAATTTAAGAATCCCACTCACAGTAACACCTCCCCTCAAAAAAAAACCTAGTAATAATCTTAATAAATGTATAGGATCTACATGAAGAGAACTATAAAACTTCACTGATGGACATAAAAGACTTAAAGGGAATGACATGATATATTCCTGGATTTGAAGTTTTACGCTGAAATATTTCAATTATCTCTAATTTAACAAATTATTTTTAAATGACCTAAATGAAAACATTAACATGGTTTTGAGGGAGTTTTTTGGGGGGCCAACAACAGAGGAAAAGGGAAGGAGACTCTAAAATTCAAATGAAAGGTAAAGAAAATTCAAGAATAGTGAAGATATATTTTAAATTACCAAGTAATGAGAGATTTTTCCCAATATACTTTTTAAGTACTATACAACACAAAAAATAAAGTACTATAAAATGAAGTTATTAAAACAGTCTATGATGTAAGGACAGAAATGAAGAGAAGAGAATAAGATATTTGTGTATGACAATGGTGGCATTTCACATCAGTGGGAAAAGACAGATTATTCCATAAATGTTGAAGCATTTGAAAAGAGTAAAGTTAAATTCATAATTCACTACATTCATACAAAAATATGATGATACATATGAGCACAATTAAATTTAAAAAATGATAGTAAGGTACTAGAAGACACAATACCTAAACAAATCATGAATGTGAATGTAAGAGCCCATTAATTTTTCAATCTCAAGTCTGTTTTAACATGCCTTGCATTTTGTTTCTCACAATTTCCTGCAGAAAGCCTGAAATCTCAACTACTAAGGTTGATACTCGTCTGGGTGCTATTATGTTTATGTGCATGCTTCATTCCAGTATTAATACCATATTATGGTAGGTAGCTTTCTCTTCTATTTTCTTCTGTTACACTTTTCCTGCTCTGCATGATCTATGTTCATGTTCTTATTTATTATTGCCAAATCAGTTATGGGTTAAAAACAGAAATAGCAATAAAAATAAATCAGCTAATAGAGTAACTCAGTTTACAGACCATAACCTGCCAGACTGCAATAGCAGAAGGGCCTTAATCATGGTACTGATTATTCTAAAAGTGAAAGAAATATCAATACAAAGAAAGGAAGGAAGGAAGAAAGATCAACAGAGGTCACTGTTCTCTAATAAAAGGAGCGACAACTTGGGAGTCCAAAAATCTTGGTTGCTTTCCTATTACTAACAGAAGGAACTTACTCTGATTCTTGGTCTTAACTGGTAAAACAGTAAATATTTATTCCAAAAGGTATTGTTAAATCAGTAAGACTGGATTTTAAGGTGCTTTGTATTTAAAAAAAAAATCAGATCAACAAAATGAAAGAAAGGTAAAGACAAGAAGAGAAGAGAAAGGAGAAAAGCCTAAAATCTGGTACCATCCAGCATATGTCCCAGTTCAGTTTCCCAAGAGCATCACCATATTTCAGAGAACAGTAACTGATACTCAAAAAGATAAATACCATATACTGGCACCACTTGCACTTCTCTGGTCCGCGCCTATTTACCAACTGGTTCTCTAGACTTCTGGTGATTCCATGAGCTACCTGGTAGCTGCTCAGTAAGTTTCTTTTTGGCTCAATTCAGTCAGATCAGATTTTTGTTTTTCAACTAAGAACTCACAGAAAGGTCAAGACCAGGAAGAAAGTTACACATCAGGTAAGGTGGCCACAGGTAGGTCCTGCACAAATAACACTGAAAACCAAAAATGTGGCTCTAAGCCTCTTATATCGAACAAAAGAAGAAATATCAGGAATTATGTAAGCAGGTAAGTGGAGTACACATCAGAATCATCCTGGGAATTACTTCAAAATATACATCCCCACAGTTGACTGAAAACGAAATACAATATCCCTTAAACCTGGCTCAACCGCACTCATAATGAGAGAAAGATATTTACAATGACACTTTTTTTTTTTTTATTTGACAGAGAGAGATCACAAGTAGACAGAGAGGCAGGCAGAGAGAGAGAGAGAGGGAAGCAGGCTCCCGGCTGAGCAGAGAGCCCGATGCGGGACTCGATCCCAGAACCCTGAGATCATGACCTGAGCCGAAGGCAGCGGCTCAACCCACTGAGCCACCCAGGCGCCCTACAATGTCACTATCTTAAATACCACTTTTTACCTGTCAACAAACCAAAGCTTGGTAACATATTTTGATGAGGCTATGGGGAAACAGGCACTCTCTTAGATAGCTGGGAACAGAAAACGGTATAGACCTTATAGAGAGGAATATGGCAATAACTGGCAATATTACATGTGTTTACTCCTTGACTCACCAATCTCATTCTTGGATTCTATCCTAATGAAACATGAGCAAAAACAAGAAATGGCATTTGCATAAAGCTACTTACTGTAGTACTATTTGTAACAGCAAAAGAGTAGAACCATGATGTCCATCAACAGAAGACTGGTTGAATTAGCTTTGGTACATCTATTTAACAGAGTACTGATTATGGAGCAACAAAAAGGTATATACCCTACTATGGAGCAACCTCAGGAGATTACTACTGTTACATGGAAAAGTCAGGTGCAGAAAAGTACCTTAAGTGCCAGGTTGGGAGGAGATATATGAATATATAGATTGTACACATCTGCTCATATTTTCAAAAAGCAATGGGAAAATAAACCGAAACTAATAAAAATGTTTATGTACGTTTTTAGGTAATGGAGAGAAGTGGAAGGGATGGCATGGAGTAACCAGGCCTCTTCAAATGTACCTTGATTTAACAGTTTTAATTCCAGAGCTATATAAATGCTTTCTTTACATGCAACAGACAAAACTAAATAAAAATAAATGAAAGCAATAAACCTGATTATCCAGCTGGTGGTAAAACCAAATGGAAATTACATTAAGTTACTTCCAAATGTGCGATTCTGACTATATAGCCTGGTAAGGGTGGGGGAGGGGGACTCACAAAGAACTCAGGCTGCAATGAGTGGGCCTGCTGTTTTCAGTAATTTTAACATTGCCTATGTGTGTGTGTGCGTGTGTGTGTGTTTCAGGATAACACAGATACAATTATGTTATTGTCATTTGGAATTAAGATTTCTGGGCTAAGAGAAAAGCAACAAATACAAAGTCAAATAAGGTAAAAATATCTCTTTTCTCCTTTTCATTTATTTTTTTTTTAAAGATTGTATTTATTTATTTGATAGAGAGAGAGAGAGAGAGATCACAAGTAGGCAGAGAGGCAGGCAGAGAGAGAGGAAGGGAAGCAGGCTTCCTGCTGAGCAGAGAGCCCGATGCGGGGCTTGATCCCAGGACCCTGGGATCATGACCTGAGCCGAAGGCAGAGGCTTTAACCCACTGAGCCACCCAGGCGCCCCTCTTTTCTCCTTTTAATGGAACGTGGTATTTAGAGACTATAGCTATTCTGACTTTGAACTATCAGCATGAACTCAGGATTTGTTTTTTCTTTCTTAGACAATAAACATTTCCTAGCTCTGGTCACTGAAAATTCCTAGAGACTTCACAGCAGTAAGTACCATAGGAATTACAGTCTTCCCACTCTGGCTTCAATCCCACCCCTCCCGAGACAAATATAATTTCTAGTATTTTTAAGCACAGAACTGCATACACAACCCTCCTTTTTTTTTTACATCCACATGGTTGTATACTATGCACACTACACCTTTGACTTAACAATACTATCTTAGAACTTGGCTCCTTTGGGCACACATACTTATTTCATTGTCTAACTAGGATTCCATTGCCAGTCTCTCGCTATTACAAACTTTCTCCCTTTCTTCCCCCACCCCTCCAGTATATATTCTACCTCCAGGTATTTTTTTTTTTTTTATCTTACAGGTATTTATATTGTTTATATATAATGAATGAATTATCTGAAGTCTCCTAACCAAGACTCTCCTATCTTCTGCCAAATGTTCCTTCTCCCTCTAATGCTTTCTGCATTGAGATGAATTCTGACTCCTCCAGGAGTTAAAACTGTTAAGCCCTGTGAGTTCTTCTCTTCCCCTGTTTTCCTGTGTCTGCAGGCCATCCAGATCCCAAGCAGACTAAAGACACCTTCCTCTCAGTTCTCACTGCATCAAGTTAATAGTCACTCTGCATGGCAATTCTCCACATAAAACAAACCTGTCTCAACACTATACAGTAAATTCCTGGAGAACTAGAGCCTTGTGTTTTCATACATGTAATTCCACTTAAATATTTCCCAATGATTGGATGCATGAATAGATGCAAAAAGGCCTTCAGCATCCTTCTCCATCCTAATAACCATTTAAGGACCAGTTCAAAGATGCTTATTCTAATACCCAAATTCTCCCACCACCAAAGAGGATGTATCTTCTCTTCATCCAGCACAGGTACAATAAATATTTACTGAATAAATAAAAAACTTTTGGGAAGTTTCTATCTTTAAGGCCTGTTGCAACAAATACATCACAGTATGAATCTAGAAGAAAAGATAACTGCGGAGTAAGTTTACTCAATTAGGTCTCAAAAAAGTTTTATCAGGGAATCACTATTTTAAGTTATTATGAACATAACTTACCAGTTACCTGTAACTGTAACCTTCCACTGTGGTTATTACTAGTATCAGACCGTGGTGAAGCAGTGGCCATGTCCCAATATTCAGCTTATACCTATTAAAAAGTCAATTTATTCATGTGTTAGATAAGAGTATAACTTTCAATGATTAAAACTGTTTGAGTCAATTAAAAAACCAAACCTAATATAATATTTTCAACTCATCAAATGATATATTCACAGCTGTCCTCCATTTAAAATTATAACTTAGTACTAAAGCATTACAGAAGAATATGGCCAATGAAAAATATCTGGGTCAATATGAACAAAATACATAATGATGCTAAGAATCCTGCATTACGTGTTCGTTTATTTATTTATTTATTTATTTTTATTATGTTCAGTTAGCAACTGCATAGTACATCATTAGTTTTTGATGTAGCATTAAACAGTTCATTGGTTGCATATTAACACCCAGTGCTCATCACAACACGTGCCCTCCTTAATACTCAGCACCCCGCTACCCCACCCCCCAACCCCTCTGTACTTGTTGACTTACAAATACACAATTTTTATATATTATATACTGTATTTATTTATTTAGTTTGCTAGATTACTTATCTGAACCACCTAAGTAAATTGCCCCTTCATCTTTTAATACTTCAGTGTATACTTCCTAATAAAAATATGCTCTTTAACAACAGAACAATGATCAAATTCACGAATTTAACTAGTACGTTACTATTCTCTATTATATAGCCCACATTCTGTAATTTCATCAACTGTTCCAAACAAGGCATTTTATCATACCTTTTCACCACAGTATTTAGTTCAGATTTATATACTGCATTAGTTGTCATGTCCCCAGTAAATTTTACACGTTTCTTTTTATCGATAAATTTTTTCATGTTCTGCTCCCTTCCTCCACTTGTACTTTTTACATAAAATACAAAGTAGCTGAGCTACTTTGTCTTTCTTCCTCATGACAAAATTTTAAAGCTAAAACTCCTATCCCCCCTTAACCCACTAAAGGATGAAGTGGAACATTTTGCTCAAGACTGAGAAATATTAATGAATATAACATTTGTCTTGTTTTTCCCTGTTTGTAGTATCTTCTGTGCTCCATTTAAATCCTTCCCCCAAATTCAGGAATCTAATACTTTAAAATCATTATACTCTCTTATTTGTAGTTGCATATATTATGTGCCTGTATATATGCATTTGTGTGTATAAAAAGATGAACAGCTGCATATTATTTGATCAACTAATTCTAGTTAATACAAATTCACAGATTGTGAGATGTCATTCAGACCAATGCTGTCATTCTGCAGATGAGAAAACCAGCTCAAGGATTACATCACCTACAGATACCTCAGGTGTCATGTGCATATGAGAAAAGCAATGGGAATAGAAGCTTTAGGTGATCAATGGACAATGAAGAAAATCAATGGAAACTGAAGGTTTTCAATTTCAAGCAGCTGGTATACTAAATATTTTGAAAGGTCCTCCTGCTTCAGTGTAAAAGATCCTGAATAAATTAAAACCAGTGTAGTTTCTGAACATTGCTATGTTCTCAAGAAGTATAAGACAGTATCAAGCTTATACCCACCCCATGTAATAGTAGCAAAAATGCTTTTTTTAACTGAGTTGAAAAAGAAGAGGACAGTGAGTAGTGGTAAGTGAAAAAAAAAATTTTTTTTAAACTAGAGTATTGCCCCGGATGTGCAAGCTGATAGTAGTACTGGGATCGAGAGAGAAAGCATTGGGCCTGGTAAAGGTAAAGGAGCCGAGACTCCCACAAGAAGCAAAAGCCCAAATCAGCTGTAACCTGTAGCACAGAAGAAGCATATACATGATGCTTGCAGGAAAGCACCCCAATTTAAGCCCCTGGGGTTACCCAAAACAAAAAGCAACCAATTATGAGCCTATAGTTAAAAAAAAAAAAAAAAATCAAACTTATAAAAAAAACAAGCCACCATGACTGAGCAGAAACAAGAAATAAGTTTCTGAACCTACATGGATTTTTATGTATTATAATTATTAAGTATAAACTTTTAAAAATTTAGTTTTAGCAACGAAAGATAAAACATGGTCAAGCAGAAAGAAAAATGGCATTGCATATTTGAAAAAGAGTCAGAATTTAACTCTTTTTTAAAGATTTTATTTATCTATTTGAGAGAGAGAGCATGTTCAGGGGGAGAGGTAGAGGGAGAAGCAGACTCCTTCCATACCCTGCGTCCCCCCCAATCAGGAAGCCCAGCACCCTGGAATCATGACCTGAGCTAAAGGCAGACACTTAACAGACTGAGCCACCCAGGCACCCCTGTTTTAACTCTTTACTTTTTTTTTTTTTAATTTATTTATTTAACAGACAGATCACGAGTAGGCAGAGAGGCAGGCAGAGAGAGAGAGGAGGAGGAGGCAGGCTCCCTGCCGAGCAGAGAGCCCGATACGAGACTCGATCCCAGGACCCCGAGATCATGACCCGAGCCGAAGGCAGAGCTTCAACCACTGAGCCACCCAGGCGCCCCTTAACTCTTTACTTTTGAAACAGTTTCAGATTTACAGCAAAGTTGTGACGATAACAGAATTCTCATATACTCCAGCTTCCCCGACTATTAACATCTCACACTAGTATGCCACATTTGTCATAATTAATGAGCCAATGTCAATATGATTATTAAATTCCAGTTTTTTTCAGATTAGATAGAACTTGAGAGAATCAGATTTGAATATGAATCTGAAAAAGTCATTTATTAAATAGTACTGAAATAAAGAGATGGAAAAAGCAAAGGAAGGCTAAAAGACATAAAGCTAATTGGACATATATTTCTACTCATATCCCTGGAAATGAAAAAAGAAGAGGTCACACTAAGGAGAGAAAATGACTTAATTTCCTACAAAAAATGAAAGACATTTATCCACAATTCAAAGAAATACAGCATATATATGTATGTGTATATATAGATTCATATATGTATCCACATATACATATACACATATACATATATGTATATATATGTATAAATAAATAAATAAATAAAAGATGGGATAAACAAAGACATTCACAGGTGGCCACAGAGCAGTGAAAATGCAGGACACCAAAAAAGGACCAGGATAAAAAGCAGTCAGAGAAAAGACACTGCACACCAAACAAGCAACTAGTGTGATATTCTCAACAGCAACAATGAAGGCATAGAAGGTAGAGAACAAGCTTATCTACAAAGAACTGAGTCAAAAATTATTCAACCACCAAAATTCTCTTTGGGGAATATGAAAGGCATTAAGACATTGCCAGAAAAACCAATATAGAGTTTATCAACAGTAGACCTTTAAGAAAACCTAAAGAACATGTTTCATAAAAGAACAAAATTACCACAGAAGGATGCTCTAAGAGGCAAGAAGGGAAAGATGAGTGAAGAAACTGGTAAGCATACAAGTATATCTAAATAAATTTTGTCGGAATAAAATAGCAACTTCTTATTACAGTATTTAAAGAAAGCTAGTATAAACCATTAATATATGGAACAATGAACAGAAGCATATAAGAGAGGGGGCAGGGCAGGGGAGAAAAGGATAGGAGTTAACTGTGTAAATCCTTGCATTGTTCAGCAGAAGGATTACAATCTGCTTTAATTTTAGACCGTTCTGCATTCCCAGCAGAATTTCAAGGGTAATCATAAAATTATAGAAATAGACTATAATTTCCAAGCTAGTAGTGTAGAAGAAAATTTTAAAAAACTAACAACTCAATCCATCCAAAAAGTCTAGACAGGAAAAAAAAAAAGCATAAATAACCAAAACTATCAGAAAGCACAAAGTAAGAGAGTCCAAACATCGAAATAATCACAACAAATACACAGATACATTCAAAAGATAAGAGATACCTATCAAGTAAAGATACTGATCAGATGAAAGCAAAATAGGGAAAAGAACATTCTAGACAAATGTAACAGAAAGCTGGGATCAGTGATAATAGCAGACAAACAGCATTATTAAGGAGAACAAAGAAAATGATACAACATATAAATAAGTAGACCTACAACTGTAAATTTGCATGCTTTAAAAAAATGCTTCCTCACATAGTGGCCTCAGCAAGAAAGATGAGGAAGGCTATCTCCCTAACAGACTTCCTGGCTGAGGATGGCAGCACTGCTGGGGGAAACATATCTGTCCCCAAACCAGTAAGCCGGACTGATCTGGAAGATGTTTCAACCACGTGGCACAGTAATGATGACAATATGTGTAAGGCACCTCCAACTGGCCACTGCTCCACAGGCTGCCTGGCAAGCTAGCTAGTATCAAGCAGAACTATCTTGCCAAATTGCTGCTTCTCTAGGGAACACAACTTGTGATGACATGACAGAAGTCCACATTAAGGAATTCTTAAGATTTTATTTATCTATTTGACAGACAGAGATCACAAGTAGGCAGAGAGGTAGGCAGAGAGGGAGAGAGGAAGAAGCAAGCTCCCTACTGAGCAGAGAGCCCGATGCAGGCCTCGATCCCAGGACCCTGAGATCATGACCTGAGCCGAAGGCAGAGGCCTTAACCCACTGAGCCACCCAGGTGCTCCCCACATTAAGGAATTCTTAAGAGAATTAAATATCAGTGGAGTGCATTTACCATATGAACCCAGCAAACCAGAGAGGTTGAAAGGTTTTGACTGCATAGAGTTTGAGAACCTGCCTTCCTTGCTTGGTACCCTGAGCCTCAATAAAGAGTCTCTGGTTAACAAAATTCCAATGGATACTCTTGACCAAGCTCAAGATAAAGACAAGGATGTTCATTCTCTTGACAGAGCAAGGAATCAGGATTCTCACAAAATACCCAAACAGACAGCCTGGGTGACTATCTACCCAGAAGAGGTGATGACAGCTTTGAAGGCAAACATCATGATTATTATGGAGGCCAGGATTGCTATGATTACTAACATGATTACTAACAGAGACTATGATTGAGGGTATGACTCCAGGATGAAACAGCAGCAGAAGAATATATGGTAGTGGGTACAACACGGATGATGACTACAGAGGAAGTGGGACCACCAGGAAGACCAATATGATAGACATGATGTTCAGCTGAGGAGCTCCAAAGATGATTATTCTGGGGATGATTAAAGATGCGATGACAGAGGTCATCCTAAAGAACCAACTGAATCTAAAGCTTCAGAGTACTCCTAAGGAAGACAACTCCTTGGCTACTACCTCCCAGTCTAGTCAAGCAGCTTCTATGTTTGGAGCAGCAAGGCCTATTAACCCAGCTATAAGAGAACAACAAGTTGAAAAGCAGCTCCAGGAAGAACAGGAGAAATCGCAGCATCAGCTAGATGAACCAGAACTAGAATGACAGCCTTAGAAGAGACACTCAAACTGGCAAAGTGAAAAAACTCGGGAACGAGAATGGTCAACGGCAGGAAGTTTCTCATCTCAAACTGGGACCTCAGCTACATCAGCAGCCAGAGCAGGAGGCACAAAGGAGAGAAAGTGAGAAATCCAGAAAATGAAATACTCGTACAGCAGAAGAATGATACTCTCCCAACTTCTCATCTTCCCAAACCCGACTAGCTGCTAAAGATAATGCTGCCCCTTCCATCAAAAGTGGATGCTTGAGTGAAGTGTTAATTCTTAAACTTGATTTCAGAGCTCAAACAGAACAGCAATCTCCTACAAAGGATCAGAGGAAAGTAGCTCTAGCTCAACCATCTCAGGAAGATCAACCTGGAAAGGTAAAAATAAACTAGATGGGATGAGTGTCCAAAAAGGTAGAAGCGGGAAGTCCATCAGGGCCCAAGATATGAAGGGAACAAAGACAAATGGAAGGAGTCTGAAAGGAAACATGGCAAAAAGGATCAAAATTCCAAATCTGGGGGCGCTCGGGTAGCTCAATCAGTTAAGTGTCTTGATCTCAACGTTGTTAAGTTTGAGCCCTGTGTTGGGCTCCACATAGGCTTGGAGCCCACGCAAAAAAAAAAAAAAAAAAAAAAAAAAGAGAGAAAGGGGAAGAAAAAAAAAAAAAAAAAAAAAGGTCCAAATCTGCACCTGAGCCAAAGACAATTGAGGAACCCAGCCTGTAAGTTCAGTACTCTAAGTATGTCACTCTCCGAGCTGATGGATTAGGTTAAAATGAAGGGTAAGTTTATAAAGAATAGACCTCCACATCCTGCACTTTTTTCCTACTCTCTAGCTACCCTGAAACATTCCTGAGCAGATCAAGTATCTATCCAAATAAGACAAAATAGCCAGACAAATTCAACATATCTTGGTGAGGGCAAAAAGCCTCAAAGGATTTTTGTAGCTACAGAAAGAAATTTACAAACTGGCATTGTTGTGGGTGATTTCAATACACTCCAATTTTTCATAGGTTAAATAGACCAAAAAATAAAAATAAAAAAATGATGAACAAGAAGGACTTAACAAACATATATAGAACCTTACACCCAGCTATTAGAAAATAAACATTCTTTTCAAGCATAAATGAACATACAGAAAATGAATACATACTGGGACATAATGAAAATCTCACTGAATTCAAAGAATATGTATAATGTTGTTCTGAGGCGTGTGATCAAACACAAAACAAAACAAAAAACACAGGGGTGCCTGGGTGGCTCAGTGGGTTAAAGCCTCTGCCTTCGGCTCAGGTCATGATCCCAGGGTCCTGGGATCGAGCCCCACATCGGGCTCTCTGCTCAGCGGGGAGCCTGCTTCCTCCTCTCGCTCTCTCTGCCCGCCTCTTTGCCTACTTGTGATCTCTATCAAATAAATAAATAAAATCTTCAAAAAAAAAAATACTTTAAAAAAAAAAAACAAAAAACACAATAATAGAGGGCACCTGGGTGGCTCAGTTGGTTAAAGGCTTGCCTTTGGCTCAGGTCATAATCCCAGGGTCCTGGGCTCGAACCCTGCATTGGGCTCCCTGCTCAGCAGGGAGTCTGCTTTTCTGCCTCCCTCTGCCCCCCGCTTGCGTGCATATGCACGCACACTCACACACTCTCTCTCTCTCAAATAAATAAAATCTAAAAAAAAAGCAATAATGGAAGATAATTTTAAAAACACAAATAGAAAATAAAACTTCTAAATATTTCATGGGTCAGAAGAAACCATGCTGAAAAAAATTTTTTTAAATATTAAGGACTAAAGGTATCACATAAAAATTTGTAGGATACAACAGGATACAACAAAAGTTAACTTACAGGCAAATCTATGGCCTTAAAGATTTATACTAGGAAAAGAAAGGCTGAAAATTAGTAAGTTAATAGGCCAGTTTGTTTAAGCTAGAAAGAAATCAACAGAGTAAACACCAGAAAAGTACAGAATAATAAAGAAATGAAACTAATGAAGTAGAAGAAAGGTAACAAAGGATTAACAAAAGGGAGCCTGGGTGGCTCAGTCAGTTGCTCACTGGACTCGTGATTAGTTTCGTTGGTAATCTTGGAGTAGTGGTATTGAGCTCTGCTTCGGGCTCTGTGCTCAGCAGAGTCTGCTTAGGTTTCTCTCTCTTCTTCTCCCTCTCCCCCTCCCTCTGCTCACACACATGCTCTGAAATAAATAAAATCTAAAAAAAAGAAAAAGGAAAAAGAAAAAAAAAGGATTAACGAAGTTTGAATTCTTAGGAAACACTAAAACATAAATGCCTGGCAAGACTGATGAAGGGTAAATAAAACAAAACAAAATAGGGACCCCAAAAGAGACCCAAGGTACGTAAGAATATCCTCACGTAGCAGAACAATGCAGATCTGAGGAATAAAAGAGACAACTAAATAGTACTAAAATTATCTACATGGAAAAATTAAATTGGATCCTCACATCATACACAAAATCAATTCAAGATGGATTAGTGATGTACATATGAAAGACAAACTTCAAAATTTTTAGAAGAAATTTGACCAGAAAACTCAAAAAAAATTTTTTTTGGTTCCCTGCCAGGGAAGGATTTCTTAAACAAGTATACCAACCAAAAAAGAAAAGTGTGAGTATTTTGACTATATGGAAACCAAGAACTTCTGTTTATCATAAAACATAATAAAGCAAATTAAAAAGATAGCTACAAATGGAAAGATATTTATAAAACTCAAAGCTGATTCAAGACTTGTATTTAAACTACATGACAAAGTCTACAAAAGCAGGATATAAGGCCTCTGCCTTCAGCTCAGGTCATGATCTCAGGCTTCTGGGATGAAGCCCGGCATCAGGCTCTCTGCTCAGCAGCGAGCCTGCTTCCTCCTCTCTCTCTCTCTGCCTGCCTCTCTGCCTACTTGTGATTTCTGTCTGTCGAATAAATAAATAAAATCTTTAAAAAAAAAAAAAAAAGGCAGGATAAAAACAACACAAGTAGTCAAATGGGCAAAAAACTTGAACAGAAATTTTATAGATCAAGGAAACTTCTAAGGCCAATTAGTATATGAAAAGATGGAGAATCACATTATTCATCAGTGAAATACAAGTTAAAACCACATGAGTTGTTATTTTTAAACTCATCAGAAAAATAAATAAACTCACTAGGATGATAAAAACTAGAAATGTTGACAATACCAAAAAAAGGGCAAAGAAGGTGTTCTTACAGACTGCTATTAGTTATTTAAATTGGTAAAATCCTCCTAGCAGGTATTAAAATTGGTACAGTTGCTGGAAAACAACTAGAAAATCTGTATGTCCTTCAATGAGCAATCCTAGGTACATAGTACAGAAATTTTGTAATTGTGTGCCAAATATAAGCATACTTAAAAATAACAAAAAAAGGGACGCCTGGGTGGCTCAGTTGGTTGGGCAGCTGCCTTCGGCTCGGGTCATGATCCCGGCGTCCTGGGATCGAGTCCCACATCGGGCTCCTTGCTTGGCGGGGAGCCTGCTTCTCCCTCTGCCTCTGCCTGCCATTCTGTCTACCTGTGCTCGCTCTCTCTCCCTCTCTCTCTGACAAATAAATGAAATCTTTAAAAAAAAAAAAAAAAGAAAGAAAGAAAAATACTCAAATGTCCACTGGTAGAAAAATGGTTAATTAAATGAATTAGGCTGATTTACACAATGGAACACCATACAGCAGTGAGAATGAACTACAGCTGTAGGCAACATGAATGGGTCTTAGAAACATGACAGTGAATGAAAAAATATACAAATACAAATACAAATGGAGTTCTGAGTATTAACATCCTCCCCTCACTCAGTCCCACCTCTAAGATTTAACATTCTACACTGAGGTCATCAAGAAATGTTTCCAACTCTTAAACACAAAGAAGAAAGAAATGAATTATTTTGGCAGTCATCATGACCTCATCTTTTCCTATGCCATTTCCTTTGAAAATACCACAATTCCATGATTGAGAAAGAAATTCAGATACATGGAAACATTGTGGATCCTGAGTCTCAAATGCTTTTACAATTAACAAACAACTGAATGAAACCCACTAAAGAAATGCTGAGGTCCAAAGGGCAATCAAATGACATACTGTCACTCTTCCAAGGAGTACACTGTGAATCTCATCGAAACATTTCTGCACAAACTAAGAAAACTAGTGTATGGAAATACTTCTGCTGTATTTCTACACTGTGGATTAAGCACTTTATTTTGTATGTAGCACAGCAATAACCACACAGTCCAAAAATAAGTCACCACCACTATTTTGTTATAAATTAGGATGTGCACACTGAAAATTTTTCTATGTATTCTTTTATGATACCACCTGAGTGTTTCCTTTGGAACATATAAAGATTTGTAAAATAGGTCCTCCTCTATAATAAAATACCATTTGTGCGAAGTTTACAAAAGCTGTAAACAATTATTAAACTCAGAACAAAAAAATACCTTTGTGGTATTATAATTTTAAAAAGAAGATATAAAAAATCTAGAAGAGCAGTTACTTCAGGGGTTGGGGAAAAATAGGAACATGCAGTTACAGAGGTGCTCACAGGTAGCTCTTCAACTGTACTGGTACACCTAGTTAGTTCTTAAGTGATTAGTTCCCAAATGTTTGTTTTTATTATTAACTTCCGTATGTTACACATAATCCGACATGTTCAAATTACAGAATTTTTAAAAATTTCAAGAATACATGGAAGGCAAGGACATAGATAAAGTGCAGATCATTAATTCATCAAGTGTGATTGTAAGGGAGTACGTCTATAGCCTATGTAGGAAAAGAAGGAAAGGACATAGCTATCACACAGATGATGTGATTAGTCATCCAAGAAAAAGACAATTCTTCCTCTGAACAAAGGACGAGGGATCTAAGGAAAGGCAAAGATATTAATTCATTTGGAGGTAGATTAAAAGAAAATTGAGGAACTTTATTACTGCATTAGAAAGGTTAACTGCTTGAGAATAAAGAAGATAAATAAGCACAGGGTTTGTTATTTTGAGTACATGCTTCTGATCATCAGTAACTGCAACTTTAAACTGCAAAATACAACAGAGATTGTTCAAAATTGGTACCTTTTTGTCCTAAAAGGGAAAGAACAAAGCAAATAAAATAATCAAATTCAACATACAATTACTTCCCATACTCCACTTAATAAGATGAAGTTGTGTGACATTTAAAATACAATGTACTGCTATATATATTCATTAATCTGGCATTACAATAACGCAGTATGAGAAGGGAGGCACTGTTCCCTCATTTTACAGATGAGGAAATGGTGCCTCAAAGGTGTTTTAAGTCTATAGTCATATTTTTTATGACAATGTAGGTCTAGAGAGGTATAATTAACTATCAATATATGGAGTCTGAGTGCTAAATAAGTTAAATCTTAGTTAAAATCTTAGTTAAAAAAGAAGTTGTTCATCACTTACTATGTACCAGGAACTGTGCTAGACACTGGGGATATAAAGATGAGTAAGACACGATTCCTTCTTTCAAGGAGCTCATAGTCTAGTGAGGAGACAAACCTGTCAACAAATAAATAGCTTTCAGTGTTAACAGTTACTGAAACAAATGTAAAATGTGAAGTAGTACATCTGGGGCACATAAGAAAAAGTAGATAATCCAAATTACAGGAATCAGGAAAGGGTTCACAGAAGATAACCAATTTTTGAATGAACTGTGTCTTCAAGTATAATTCTTTAAGAGAAAACTACAGAAGGCATGGAGCATTCAGGGAGCTATTGGAATGCCTGAAAAATGTAAAGGATATTATAAAGGGATAAAGCTAACAGAGCAATCTAAATTGTAGAGGATCCTATGGGAATAGTTTATACAGCATTCAAAATATACCAAGCATAGTAGTTTGAAGTTTATCATAGAAGTATCTGATAGGTAACAATGGGTTTCAACAACGAGAATCACATTTCAGAAAAGTAACTTTGGCAACAGTGGGGTTACATTTAAAATATTGAGTTTCTTGACTTTCTCTGAACCAGAGCAGGTAGCATGAGGGAAAAAACTCACTAAATATGGTTTTGGGACAGCTGAGAGTTAGAAAGGATTCTGAACAACTAAAATTTACCACTTCACTATCTGGGTTAAGGTGCCATAACCAGGACAGGGAGAAGAGGAGCAAATTGTGCGAGACAATACAGTACGAAGTTTAGGAGCCAACTCCTCAGTCTTACTATTTTGATTTCATCTCCTATTCTACCCCTTAACAGCTGTGTGACCAACTATGGCAAAAGGAAAAGCCAAAGTCTGAGTTTTAACGAACTTTTGAGCAAACTGGTTATTCATCCAAATGAATTTAGGCCATAAACTATGCCCAGAGGATATGGCCAGTTATATGTAAGCTGATTTTGTCCAGCTCAAGCCTTTAAAAATGCCACAGAATTGTCTAAGAGTTATTATTCAACCGCAAAGAACAGGGAGTCCTGAATACAGATACTTAACTATGTTTCAGTCCTCCAAGGTTATAGGCCTATTGAATCCCCACTCAGAAGATGTACCTTAATTGCCTACTTACTTCAAGTCAGGCTTTTTTTTTTTTTTAAAGATTTCATTTATTTATTTGTCATAGAGAAAGACCACGCACATACAAGCAGGGGGAATAGCAGGCGGAGACAGGGAAACTAGGCTCCCTGCTGAGCAAGGATCCAGATGCAGGACTCAGTCCCAGGACCCAGGAACAGGACCTAAGCCGAAGGTAGGCACTTAACCAACTGAGCCACTCAGGTGTCCCAAGATGTCTTTCTTTCTTTCTTCTTTTTTTTTTTTTAATTTTATTTATTTGACAGAGAGCACAAGTAGACAGAGAGGCAGGCAGAGAGAGGTGGGGGGGGGGGCAGGCTCCCTGCTGAGCAGAGAGCCCGATGCAGGGCTCAATCCCAGGACCCTGAGATCATGACCTGAGCCAAAGGCAGAGGCTTAACCCACTGAGCCACCCAGGTGCCCCAACCCACTGAGCCACCCAGGCGCCTCTGGCTTTCTTAAGTGAAGAACACTTTTACTTTCAGAAGCAATATTAAGAAAAAAGACCAACAAAACTGATCCATTTTGCATGCTATGCATGGGATCAAGAGTTGGAAAGCCAGAAAACTACTGTCACATATCTACCTGCCTGAATCAATTTCACACTTAATGGACTGCCTAGTTTGTAAAGTGGGCATGGTGGAAAAAATGGTGGAAGACAAAAATCCCAACTTCAGTACTAGTCTAGTTTTGAAGACAATATTAATACATAATAAAATTTTAGTAACAAGACAGGATGGTACAGAATCAGGTGCTAGAGATGTTCCATCTAATGAATGTGGAACTTGGAGGATTAGAAAGCCTGCAGTTAAGCAAAGCTCCTGTATCAATGGCACAAAATTTAAAACTCAATGAAAGTGGCCAATATACAAATGAAAAAAGCAGCTTTCCTGCCCTAAAATACCCAAGATTTAGCAACTCTAAAGCACAAAATAAGTATTTCCTGAAAGTACAGACTACAAAGTAGGGGATTTAATTTTAATAATATAGGAATGTTGCTTCTATATAGAGATCATTTATAAAAAGATATTGTTGATCATTGCAATTCACTTATAAAAGTGGACAGTAAATGAGAGGGTGACTGACTTAGACAGATTTGCCAGGACCATCCATGTTTTAGTTCTGTTCCCACACAAACCTCTCATTTCAGGGCACACCATGGTATTTGGTAACCTTAGTAAACAGTATAATGGCTCTAACTGTGTAAGCAGCTTTTTTGATGTATCTCAAAGAGATTTTTCTGTGGAATCATGTTATAATAAAAAAGCATCATCCTGTTAAATTTTATATTTTTGGATGACCTAAATATTCAGAAAGGAAAAATCAATTTTACAGGGACAACAACTCATAAGCAGGCTTCAATATCACACCACTGGGACTATATGTTAGGGGAAGGGAAAAGGAAGGAGCAAGAAGTTTTCTCAATACCTAATGCCTTTTAGCCCTCCAAATAATCACCACTGTGGTCTCCTAAGGATCCAAAAGCATTTCCAACTTCCTGAATAGCTTCTTAATACTCAGGCCCATGGTTCTTCCCCACACCACACACCATCATCCTTACTCTTGTCTCTGCATGTATTCCAACAACTCCAGGGCCTTGTATTCCACTGGCCAATCTCATTCCACTGGCCAGCAGCTGGCCCAAAAGTTCTACCACCGCACACACCCTTTACAATCTGTCCACTTAACTCAGGGTCTCCAGTCCCTCCAGCTCTTCTTTGTTCTACCAGCACCTAGTGGCAATATCCTCACTACCCTATGTTTTCATAGCTCTTTGCAGTTTCAAAAAACAAGCCAGCTGATTTCTTAAAGTTTACTCGTCCACACTGACCTAAGTATCACTGATTAATCCTCTTAAACACAAAACAGAGGAACATCACCATCCTGATAATTTATAAGTACCATTGTGTTAGGGAAAAAAAAAAATCAACACTTTTAAACTTTGTCATTCCAGTGACTTACAAAGCACCTGCAGTATCTACCAGACAAAGGACAAATAAAGATGGGCATCCACAGGTACTTTGTAACTTCTGACTATGGTTTGGGTATCTATCTTACTCTAAAAATGCCTACCTAATCACAGGCTCTAATAAACTCACCTTTCCTCCATCCTTCTGCACTTTCAGTCAACTTTAAAGTTCCTTTTAGTGAACTATATTATGGCACTTCACAGAAGGAACACAGTAAGTTTATTTTTTTAATAATGAAAAAAATGTATTTATCATCAAAATGCCAGATTTCCTAAATCACTATCTCCAGCTCTTATTATTTATCTCCACTCAATTTCATATTTTCAACCAGATGAGGTAAATACATTAATTTTCCCCCAACTTTTTGGTTCTGTTTTTACTCATTCTCCAATTTTTACCTCTACTTTTCAGCAACATAAATCTAGACTTCTTGGGACACCTGGGTGGCTCAGTAGGTTAAGCAGCTGCCCAGGGTCCTGGGATTGAGTCCCCTATCAGGCTACTTGCTCTGTGAGGAGCCTACTTCTCCCTCTCCCTCTGCCTGCCATCCCCCCTGCTTATGCTCACGCTCTCTCTCTGACAAATAAAATCTTTAAAAACAAATAAACAACAAAAAAACAAAAACAAATCTAGACCTCTTTTCCTGACTTTTTTCTTCCAGATATTTCACATCTTCCCTTTCATAAATTTACTCTATTTTTAAATCTCAATTTCTTGTGTACAGTGGTTACATTCAACTGTATCTTTTAAGTGTTACTCCTTGCAATTACACAGAAAACTTGCTTTACCATAAACTGATCTAAAAGTTTACCTCTCATTAATGTTATCTGACACTTCAAGCTAACAAGCAAAAATAAATACAAATCTTACATTGAAATAATTTTAATTTCCTGATAAGCACTAAATCTTGATCCATCTGTAGATTCCCTGTCTATTGCCAATTTTAACCATTTCCAAACTATGTGAACTCTCTGCTCTCAAAATTACTCTATGACCAACATAAACATTGGTTATACAGTTAATACAAACTTATTTCCCCTCCTCAAATCAACAGTCACACTGTTACTGTATACCCTTACTGAGACAGTCAAAAGCCTTGCTGAATCTAACCTATGCCTCCTCAAATTACCATGGCACACACCCTAATGAACTGCTGCCCATTAAATTCCTGCAATTCACTTCCTCATTGTCTTCACACAAAAATTACTCTATTAAAATCATGTCCAATAGCTAGTCACGCTACTTAACTTAATTCTTTTTCTCACTCTAGTTAGTTCTAATCAAGTTACTTCTTGATTCTGGTTACTTCAAATTCCATCTACTTCCCTGCCTTCAGAACACCCTTGCATTGCACCCAGCAAGATTCCTGTCACAGCACAAACATGATCACAGTAACTTAACCTGCTTCTCTTATCAAGATGCTTGCCTTCAATTGATGAGAAATAGTTACCCATCCACAGCAAAATTAACCACCCATCCTTCCAAGCAAAATAAGTTTCATATAAACTTCCAGCCAGCAAAACTTCTAGGGTCTGTTGGCCTATACAGAATGCAAATTCCCTCCCAAAAAGGTAATAAATAATTAATAATAGAATCTGGACAGCAGACTAGAGGTTCAACTAACAATAATGATGACACACCAAAATAAAGGCCAGTCCAGAGGATCAAATAGCAACGATACTTGTATTCTGAACTGAGAGAAGTGCCAGTTTCGCTCTTTTCCAAGTCTGAGGTTAACAATTTAAAAAAAAAAATTACACTTATTGCAAGGGCGCCTGGGTGTCTTAGTCGTTGAACATCTGCTTTTGGCTCGGGTCATGATCCCAGAGTCCTGGGACTGAGCCCCACATCGGGCTCCCTGCTCAGCAGGGTAGTCTGCTTCTCCCTCTCCCTCTGCCTCTTTCATGTTCTCCCTCTCTCTCCCCCCCCTCTACTTTCTCAAATAAATAAGTAAATAAAATCTTAAAAAAAAAAGCACACTTATTGCAAACTTAATTGACTCTGAACATCTAGCAACATTTGAAGTTGTAAGAAACAAAATCAAGCCCTGTGAACAACTGTCACTTACAGAAGCCTTCAGTCTGTTTGGTAGCCCAATTATTTCTAATGAGCTGGGGAAATAACAAACTATTAAAAATAAGAAGCTATCATTTACCAAAGTCTAATTTGAATTTGGATTTTAATTTCTATTCCCACGTTTACTAAGTGGCAGACAGTGATTAAGAGTGTAAATTCCGCAGCCGGACTGCCTAGACGTAAATTCTGGCTCCACTTGACTACTACATTCAACTTTTGGCAAGCTTCTCTACCTCACAGTGCCTCGGTTTTTAAATCTATAAAATGAATTCATACCTACCGCCTTATGAGTTAATAAGTTAATACTGACAAAGAGCTAA
Organism: Enhydra lutris kenyoni; assembly: GCF_002288905.1. Lineage (NCBI taxonomy): Eukaryota > Metazoa > Chordata > Mammalia > Carnivora > Mustelidae > Enhydra > Enhydra lutris. Next base: position 49,658,358 of record NW_019154098.1, read on the forward strand.
GAAAAGTACTTAGCACACAATAAACAAACTACATATTGGGCATTTCTTTTAACAATTTTTCTGAATTAAGTCATTCAGCGTATATATACCAGACATGTTTTCAGGTAATGTGTTAAACAGCAGGAATACAAAAATCATCTGAGATACGCTCTTTGCTCTCAGTGAGTTTATAATTTAGCAGTGGTAATAGACATGGAAATCAGCAGCTTTAAGCTCAATGACAGGGTTGTACAGAGGACTACAGAAGTACAGAAGAGGAGCATCTAAATCAGATTTGGTGGGAAGAGGTGAAGAAATGCCAGGAAAGACTTCTGAGAGATGGTAACAGTAAGACAGGAAAAAGAGAAAACTGTCCACTGTACAATATGGATTTTAGCAGGCATTTTTAAGGGCAATTTTAACAGAGTGGTAGGACCAAAAGCCAATGGCTTAAGAAACCTCTATTTAGATGTTTAACTGTAAAAGAAAAAAAAGATACAGAGTTAAAGTGAGGTATTCATAGGTTTGTTTTTGATGGAAGGTGGAAGAGACTTGAACATATTTTCAGACAGGAAGAAGCTAAAGTCACAGAACAAATGACAAGAGCTCTGAGAAGGCAGGGCTGTTGAGATTTAACAGAGGTATACACATAAATAGCCTGCAGTGAGGCTAGACAAAGAAAAGAAATGGGTGAGAATGCAGATTATCTCTGCAAGTGTCTGAGAAGAAAGTTAAGAAGGTTTTACCTACCAGCTTCCTCTCTGAGGGAGGCAATCTTTGAGACACTAAGAATACAATCCATTACCTGTTTTAACAGCATATGGCTAGATAAGGAATTCGAGACAAAAACAGCAGAGACTTGGGTCCAGGGGAGTAGCAGTAACAATCCCAGACATGCGAATTTTTTTCCATTTCATTTTTAATAGTTCGTATTTAGAACTAGTCCTGGGTTAGGATCCTTGCTCGGCAGGGAGCTTCCTACTCCCTCTGCCTCACACTCCCCCTGCTTGTGCTTGAGCTTGTACTGGGTCTCTCTGACAAATAAATAAAATCCAAGCAATGACACTAATTATTGGAGCCATTTAGAGCACAGGTTCAGGAAGAGAAAAGGGCATACTCTAGCTACTATCAAACTACTCCTGGTTATTTAAATGCATCATGTATACATATGCTTTCTGCCACCTGCATTCATTAAAATTCAGCTATAGAAAATAAGGTAATTGGTATTCTCCAGAAAAACTCTTTACCCCAAACTCATTAATGACACATATTTCTAATCTACTACCAGTTTTCCCCAACCTGGCTGCATGACAGAATCATCTGGGAAACTCTGCTGGTGGTTTGAGGTGATTCTCACAGAAACATTTGGGTACTCTCAACCCTGATCTACATAATTTCTAATCATGATTCAGCTCAAGTGTCATCTCTCCAATTTTTGACTAGTTAGCTGCTACATGTTTCACAGCACTGTAACCATGTTTCTTTCTTTATCTCCTTTATTACACAATAAATTTCTTTATTACAACTCATCTTTATAATTCCAGCCCCTAGCTTGGTGCTCAGCCCTTACTAAACACTCAATAAATGTATGTTCAATGAAGATTCACAATTAATAAAACATTAACCCTATAGAATTGGTTAGGGTGGTTAGACTTAAAAAAAAAAAATACCCACATAGCATAAAACCAAAACTTTAACATTCTATAAAGAAAAATCCTGTAAGACCTTATAAACCACCTATACCCTATCCCATCTTTGCCCTCTAATTCTGGGCTTGTCTAAGTCCATGTCCACCTTACCAATGTGATTTCATTGCCACAGCCCACAATAGCAGCACAATACAAAAATATCCAATACAAAAATAAAGCATAAATGTCACCTAAAATACCCATTTGATTTATTAACTACTTAAACATCCAAATGTATAAAAACAAGAGAAAGCTCAAGTTTCAGGTTTAAACTTGAAAACTTCTAGCCCTAACTAAACATGCAAAATAATTCAGTCATATGCTAATGCCCAAATTATATACCAATTAGACCCTAAAAGTCTACGGAGATGTCTGCTTGGAACACAGTACAAATTTTCCCACAGAAATTTCATAAATGGTGGTAAGATAACAAGACCAAGCCACAAAAGCCTACCAGACCCATAAGAGCTGAACCACTTGTACTGTACAAGGAAACCTACTGTTCCACAGAGATGTTTCTGAGGTTCCACAAATACTTATTTGTGTGTATATGTACCATCACTGCAAAAATTCCAAAATAAATTTCTGACGCTGAAAAGTACTGAGAGCACTTTGCGTGGTGCCTGGCACACAGTAAATACTCAAAAAATTACAGCTATTTTTTCCAGAATCCTTGTTTTCTACCTTTTGTGTTCCTCAAAACAGCTTTATTTTTCTCACTGCATCTGCATTCTAGATTGTAAATTCCAAGAGTGTAGGACAAATCTTCACCATTGTTATCTACCCTGCCTACCAAAAAGCCTGCAAACAGAAGTGTTTAATACTTGCTTGCTAATGAAGGTTAATTAGTATCAACCGAACCTCAAAAACAACTGAATAACCTCAGGGTTAAAACGAAATAGCCTTATTTAGTTTTTAGGTACACTTTTAAGTCAACTACTGAACTTCTCGAATTATTTTTTCCCCTTTAATATTATCATCAAAGTGAAAAAAAAAAGTGTAAAAATTCATGTTGAAAATATTCCTCTAGGGGCGCCTGGGTGGCTCAGTGTGTTAAAGCCTCTGCTTTAACCTCTGCTTTTTCAGGTGATGATCCCAGCGTCCTGGGATGGAGCCCTGCATCAGGCTCTGCTCAACAGGGCGCCTGCTTCCCTTCCTCTCTCTCTGCCTGCCTCTCTGCCTACTTGTGATCTCTGTCAAATAAATAAATAAAATCTTAAAAAAAAAAAAAAAAGAAAGAAAGAAAATATTCCTCTAAGAGTAACCCAGCTTAGAAAACACTGCTCAAGGCAACAGTCTCACTAAATGGCACAGTGAGACAGGCCACCTAAATTTCTCTGGCGTTTGGTAATCCTATTAAATGACAGAACACAAAACATATTGAGATTTTTCCAGCTTACAAATGCTTGTCTAAAAACACTGCATATTTCATGAAAACATAAGAGTAATAGTCATCCATAATCTTTGCACCAAACCAACCCTCAAACTGTTTTCATTTTTAAAATAGTATTATTTTCCTCCAAAAACCTTTTTTTTTTTAAACAAAGTTACAATCCAAGTATACAAATCATTTGTTTTCTACTCCCCACCCCATTTATAGTAAGAACTGCCTATTACAAACTTGATTGAAGCCTTGGCCAACATCAGGGAAAGCTTATGACTGTAAAAGTGTTAAAAGTGTTGCTACTTTTCTAGAAGGCCACAAGATGGGGATATTGCTCCATAAAATGCACCTTTAAAAAATAAATAATTAAATGCATTATACCAACTTGCCCAAAAAATGAAATTAACAAAGTTTTCCTCTACTGGAAGTAAGAAATATAAAAAAATCTTTGTACTTCGTTTACTACAAAACAATAGTGAGGACAAAAATATTCATGAAGTTTAGCAGGAATTATTCTAATTAAGTTAAAGAGTTATGGTCCTTAAAAATAAAACAAAAACACAGGACTCTGGCACTATTTCTTTATCTTTTATCACATCAATCCTTCCTTCTCTCCTTGCTCTATCCTCTTCCTCCTCAGGTCATAATAAAAAAATGAAACACATTTTGCTTATGCATTGACTAAAATTATTTTTCATAATTATTCTTAGTTTCAGGAGATGATTCTTATTTTTCTGTTTTAAAAGAATTGACATTAATATTTATTTACATCAACAAAGGAAAATTACACCAAAATGTTATCAGTAATGAGAATGAGACAGATTTTCTAAAATGTGTTATAATTTCTCAGTTTCTCATAATATGCAATATTATGTTTACAACAGCAAAATACCAAAACTTTTCCAACACAACATTTTTGTATTTGATAATTTTTTTCCCCATGTCTTAGTGGATATCAGCAGAAAACACGTCTCCCACAGCTGTGCTGCTTTATTCAATTAACAAAATAAAATGATAGTAACACCGAGCATCTTAAAACTAAAGTTCCACACTCACAGAATCAATGTTCAGTAATAAAAAGAGCTGTGTAAACACTTACTAAGCAGAAGTCTAAGATGACAGAGTATAACTACCTGGGGCCATCTGCACTACATGAGTGTCTCAGCGAGGCAGAAATACAGCCAGTCTTAAACCTGGAATCTGAATCAGGTCTTTGAGTCCAAAACTAGTAAGAATACCATAACCATCTATCTGACTCCTATTATTTATCAAAATAATATATTTATAATTTATCAAAATAAAATATTTATCAAAATTTTTACCAAAGAACCCATCTCTAATATTTTCAATTACCCTTCAGAGTCAATTATCCCTACTGAGAAATGAAGAAAATCAGGTTTTAAGAATTTAAGTAAATTGCTGAGGGCCATAAAACCAGTGAAAGGATTTTGAACCCAGATCTCCTGGGCCCAAAGCCAATGATCTTTTTACTATAAAACAGAATATAAAAAACAAAATGCTAAGCTGAACCTATGCCTTGAACTGAGCATTTCACTGTAGCAATCTGACAGTACTATTCTCTCATGTTAACCACTTCAAGATTAAACAACTTCGTAATAGGGTGGTTTGTGGGGTTTTTAAGTTAGTCATTAAAAATGCTTTTCCTAAGGGGTGCCTGGGTGGCTCAGTGGGTTAAAGCCTCTGCCTTCTGCTCAGGTCATGATCCCAGGGTCCTGGGATCGAGCCCCACATGGGGTTCTCTGCTCAGCGGGGAGCCTGCTTCCCCCTTCTCTCTCTGCCTGCCTCTCTGCCTACATGTGACAGCTCTCTCTCAAATAAATAAATAAAATTTAAAAAAAAAATGCTTTTCCTAAAAATTGACAAAGAACAAGTAATCTTAAAAAAGATAATGTATAAAACATAAACACGCTAACAATTAAAGAGGTAAGCTGTTGGGATCATGATTCATAAATTCTGGGAAAAACATCCAAGGTACATAACATTCTTACTTTTGCAAGGAGCAAACTTAATGTAATTATATTATGTACAATCTCATATTTCAAAATGACACAAACATTTCCATAAATAATTGGTTGTTTGTTTCAAAGTATGGCATTTTAATAGCATTAATACTTGCTTTCCAGACTTGTTTCCTTTGAATCCAGTAATTTTTTAACATTTGGTATTCTTCAAATACACAGTATTTACTACATCTCACGAAAGTTTAGAGTCGAAGTTGAGAGGCAAGTAAGAGACTTACTCAGGGACCCAAAGCTTCTCAATGTCAGGCCAAACCCAGGCCAGCTGATGAGGCTAGTGTTGTTCTGCCCGGCATTGCTCACTAGGATATTAGGATGCAAAATTAAGTTCATGCCAAAATATTTCCTGATTGTTTTTTAATACATGAAAAATTCTAATTTACTAGCACTTAACTAGCCATGGAAATTTGCAAATTCTTCAATTCCAAATTCCTAGTGTGAGAAGAGCATCTTGGAGTAATGTAATACAGAGAACATCTTTTAGGGTCAGACAGACCTAGGTCCAAACTTCAACTCTACGATTTGTTTATAATTAACCTGAGTCTCAGTTTTCTTTTCTGTAAAATGAGGATACAGAAATGAATTTTGAGAAGGGGAAATGAAGTGTTAATATTAACTCTAGGAAACTAGAACTGTTTCTAAAATCTGGAATATAGAAGGTGTGCAATGGGTATTCATTTCCTAACACCATCCCATCACCACCACCATTCTAGCCACACTCTCAATACTCTGAAGCAGAAGAACTCCAGCATTTTTCTACCATCCTACAATTGTAGAGGAGAGCAGATTAAGAAAGACAGTAGTTAAGAAAGGCATTTCAGTCACATGGCCATGCTGCAAAATGCTACGTAGCAACCCCTCCCCATACCTGCAGTGAGGATCAGATCAAAGTAACACTTGAGAACACAGTACTGCTAAATGTTTTGTTATAAATACACACAATTTCCAGTTTTTAAAGCTACAAGTAACTGATACACAATGTTAGTTTACTACTCACAAATATTCTTCCTAAGAAGTTAAGCAGACTGTTAAATACAAACTTTCACAACATATCCCCACTCTTAAGAGAAAAGTATCAGAATCCAAAATACCCAGAACTGTCCAAAATAAGAAAATCAACTGAACAGCTAAAACTTTACTCCTAGAATAATGTAATTCTTCTCAAGTTTAAAATACGGTAAAAATACAGGACCAGTCATCTATCCACAAATCCAAAACCCAGAAAGCTATAAAAACATAAAGTTACTTCATAACTCATTTGGTGGCAAAAACTAAACTGACCTGGACCATTTAAAAGCAAAATCTGACTGATGTGTAGCTTTTTATTGCCTTATTTCTCCACACTTGAACATCTGCCAAAGACAATACAGAGTGCTGCCAGAGAGTTCACTGGGGTTCTACCCAACATAACATATGGAGTGCTTTACCTTTCTAAATTAAAAAATAAAATAAATTCTGAAACCCATTTGACATCAACAAAGTATTGTGAACACATCCCAGTGAAGAGTCATTTAATTCTAAGTGCTAGGTTTAAGTCACACAATAAATCTATCAATTAGGTATTAGTACTACTACTTTACATATGAATATCTAGCTTACATATTATTAAACTAGGGTTTAATTCAAGGTTAATCTGACCAAGATCACTTAGCCAATAAAGAATGTTGAAAACTCCGGATGCCTGGGTGGCTCAGTGGGTTACTCTTCTGCCTTTGGCTCTGGTCATGATCTCAGGGTTCTGGGATCGAGTCCCGCATGGGGCTCTCAGGGGGGAGCCTGCTTCCCATCTCTCTCTGCCTGTCTCTCTGTCTACTCGTGATCTCTCTCGCTCTCTGTCAAATAAATAAATAAAATCTTTAAAAAAAAAAAAAAAGAATGTGAGAACTCAAATCTAAGTACATCTCACTTTAAGGCCTAAAGCAATTAAAAAGCCAACATTTTAGAGGAAAATTAAATCACAAAGAAAGTTTAAGTTACAATTACCAAAACTTTTAACTTAGAACAATGAAATTCCTGAGTATAATGTGCACTTTCCATCCTGGGTATTCAAATCTAAACACTGACACCTTATTTCACAGCTCATAGGACAAAGAGAGATTAGTTTATTGTTGTTTTTCCTCCCCACAGCACTAGCCACAAAGTCAATGAAAACAAACACAAAAGCAATATGCTCCTCAAATGCCAACTAATCCTCTCCAGTCAAATTTAGAAAGAATCATGGATCTGGCATGTTTGTTTGTTTTTTTGTTTGTTTGTTTGTTTTACCATTTTTACCACAATATACTAAACACAATACAAATACGATTGATATAAACATAGGTCACGTTTTTCCAGGAATAGCTCAAACATAAAGATCTGCTGTTTCACTCTCAGATATGGTCACGGGACTGAGAAAGGCTTAAGTATCATAGACCCAGGCTGTCACCATCACTGCTCTAAGCAAAAGTTAGAGAAAATAAGCATCAACTTTTTCTCCTGGTTGATCAATTTAAAATTTAAATTTTTTCTCACAATATTTTTCATAAGTCAAAGCCCTTAAACTAAGCAATGGCTTTTTCCCCACAAGAGAGAGATTATGGCCCCCAGCCAACCTACTTTCTACCCCAAAGACCAAATTCTAAAGTAGATGCACTTTAATTTAATCAGAATCTCTGTTTTGAGTAGATTATTTAGCTAAGTGAAAAAGCAATCAGATTATTTGATAATCACAGTATCTAATTTAACTGTTTCAGTAGCCTTGTTTTTTAGAAGATATTCTATATCTTCTATAGTTTCTATAGTTTGTTTGGATCAAGTCCTTGGCAATTATCTTAAGCCTCTTTAAACATTTGAAAGGTTTAGATGTTAAGCTCCCTTTGTTTACACTATACATGTGTGTTTATAGAACACTGTAGCTCAAAAAATGGACTGGGAGAACACTAGAACCCCAAATTACTGATTCGGTTTCCAACAGCAGTTCTCAAGCTAATATGTATAAAATCATCTCAGGTATTTGTTAAAAATGAAGACTCCTGAACTACACTATCAAGGACTATACCAGTTCTCAAATATTCAGGCATCTTGCTTTTTAACAAATATCCCAGATGACTGTGATGCAGAGACTGCACACTGACAAACTGTTCTATACTGTAATTCATTTAATGATGGTGTTAACAAATTCTAGTTCCCAAACTGCACAGCCAAACCATTACTAGCTGACAGACTACCAGCCACGTTGAGTCAGTATCCTTCTCAGATTGATTCCTAACATTTTAGCACCTATTTTTTAGATTAAGAGGTGAAGTTAGATATGCAGCTCTGACAATGCCAAAGCTAAGCTACAACTATCTCTGACTGAAATGAGTGGCTCACAGAAAAAGTGGATTACTTGTTTGAATTTTAACTTATTAATAATAATGAAAAGCTGTAAGAATGATTTAAGAGCTGCTTACATCCCAGGGACCAGCCTTCCTGCTTTACAAACATTATTTCAATTAATCCTTACAAAAATTCAGAAAAATATTCTCTACATTTTACAGAAGAAACTGAAGTAACACTGTGTTAAGCAGCATGGACAAGCTCTGCCTGACTTTAAAGCTACAGCACTTAACACATGCCAGGATGCCTTTAGTTCTAGAACTTTTAGAGTACAGCGATCTAGTTTATTACTTCTATGGTAAAGTATGTCCTGATTTATACAGAACACATTCATTTAACTAGTTCTCTTCTCAACACTAACTAAGCACAACTTGGCAAGCAGGGGCTAATATAGGGCCAGAGGATCCTACTTCAAGTCAGGAATCAACAGTTTGTTTCTACCCATTCTATTTAATCATAATTATGGGTTTACTAGACAGCTATCAAAAGAACTTAGTTAAATAAAAAAAAAGCTATCACAGCTACAATTCTGTTAATGCTAGTACATTTTTAAACTACCCTGTAACTACCATGTAACTTTGGGCAGGGAAGAGTCATAAAGAAACACCTTAAGGTAATTCTATCTGTCCCCTTCCTTGTGCCCCAGCCTTTCCTATTTATATAAATCGTGTTCCTCATACGTCCAATTACCAAACTCCTCCCCACAACAGCCAACATATTATTTCCAGAAATTTGCAAAGACATTTGTACTAGAATGCAGGGGTTCATTGCTCAGTTATATATGAAATGCTTCAAATCTACCTAAATGAAATACATTGATCTATTATTCCACTCAGAAGCTATAATGTAATAATAATGTAACATTCATTTTCTTCATTCCAGTTAGCCATAACATTACACAGTAGATAACTTGGGGGGGGGGGGGGCTCCACTACTGAGACTAAGATAAACTGATCAAGTGATGAGGATAAAGTGAGAGAAACCCAGCTAAGCAATCAATGAATCTACCTGTTCCTGGTAAGGATGAGCATTATCTTATGCCTTACATTTCCCTAAGGACAGAGAAGTTACGTCCCATTCTCCACAAGGAAAGAGTATTCTTTCCACTATGACTCCTCTCCAAGAGTGGCTCATTCTAATCTTTTTCTAAGACACTGCAAACAGAAAATAGTATTTGTGAGGCACTAGGTTGCTCAAGGGTTGTCAAGGCCAGAGTGACTGGCCAAGGAGCTCTGCTACCCTAAGGGTCACATAATCACAGAGTGCTGACTGCAGTATTTGTCTCATTCAATCTGTGAGACTTGGATAAATCACTGCTACAGAGCAGCCTGAGGTCTGCGTCCTGCACTTTTTTAGACCCCAATGCCCTCAAGCAGAGCAAGTCAATCCTGCCCCATTATGGTAGCATATAAGGTTAAACCCAGAGGTCCAAAATTTTCTTTTCTACCCAATGCGACAGTGCCAGCTACTTCCAACTATGTAATAAGCCAAATATGCTATTATTTGAATTTCAGACTCCACTTTCCCTCTGACAAGCCTAGGCTCAAAGTACCAAAAGTATTAGGCAGCTTAAAATCTCAGCTTCATAAAGTTTTCTAGGTGCCCCATTTTTGGTGTAATACAGCTGTTTGGGTTAATCCAGATTCTCATACTTCTCTAGTCCTTTTCTCTTGAATCTGGGATGGACCTGTGAACTGCTTTCACCAACAGAATGTGGCGAAAATGATGCTGTGCCCAAAGAAGGCCTGGCTGCTTTTTCTTTTGCCCTGTTGAGTCCTAAGCCACTATGCAAGGCCAGCAACACTGCTGGAAAGGCCACTTAGGAGGCAGGGCCCTAAAACTCTAAGAAATATGGAGTAAGAGAAAAAAAGAGAGAAGACCAGCTCCCAACTGAACTATAGCTGAAAGCAGCCTTTAGAGTGACCACCAGCAAAACCCAAACTGCTCAAATCAGTCCAGCCTAGGAGAGCAAAACTATAAGCAAGTAAGACAGTTGTTTTAAGTCACTTACTTTTAGGTTGTTACACAGCAATAAATGACCAAAACAATGTTTACCTGGTTCCTTGTGTTTTTGCATAATTTGTTCAAAACTCATAGAAAAGGAGAGATTTAAGTAATTATAACTCCAAACATTCATACAAACTCAGAAGATAAAAGTCTTATGCCTTTTTAAATGTTAGTGACCATACCAAACTCTGAGTTTCAAAAGGACAGGCTTCATGTTTGTCCTCTCAGCACTGGACCCCAGCACAATACCTGGCATGTAATAGGCACAGCAGGCGGTGTTACAAACAAACAACAGGTTTAAGGAATGTCAAGACAAATGTTAGTCCTCCTTATAACTTAGGAGTTATCTGGCATATGGTTTTACATAATATGTTCCAGAAGTTGTTTAATCATGTGTATATGAAGTGTATACTAAGAGTTTTCTAATGGCAAATCATTTTTTTAATGATAAAGCTCTTTATGTAATAGTAAAAATCATGAAATACCATGATACAAACTTTTGGAAATCACATCCTGATTAAATGTTCCAAAAATACCAATTTCCATTGAGTAGGCTTTTATAAGCAGGTTTTCAGAAGGAAATTAAAACCTACATTTCACCCATGTACTTTTTCAGATAAGAAATCAACTTCTGCTCTTTTCTTGATGGGAGGATAACTAATTTGTGATAAATACTTAAAATTTCAAAATTATCCACCAACAGCCACTGTAATGAGGTTACCATTTTAACACACTCCTCATGTATCACCTTCAGTTAAATTCCCATTGTAGATGAAGTGTTAGCCAAAAAAAAAAAAAAAAAAAATTACTGACCTAGGAACAAAAATATGGGTTTTAGTTCTAGTTCTAATTTTAGCCACTTACTAGTCATATACTTGGAAATTTTTTCCAACTTCTTTGAGCATCAGTGCATTCATCTAAAAAGCAATGATTATCTCCTGACATACCTACTACTCAGCTATCATGAGAATCAGATGATAAAGTCTATACAGCCATTATGGAAAAATGTCAAATGCCATACAAATATAAGATATGATATTCTTAATGTCAGCAACGAGTAGAAAAATCATCTGTGTATGTGCTTTTGCTAAACATTTTTCTACCATTAAGTATTACCAACCAGTTCCTTCAATACTACTATACAGGCCAATTTATTGGTTTTCCACTACTTGTTATTACATCACATTTTTATAGGAAGAGTAAAAAGACCCCACTCTTTCTAATAATTATGGAATCAAAGTTTTTAGAGCTATAAAAGATACTAAGTAATAACTTGCTCAAGTTCCCTACTGGGAAGATAATCTTATAGGTGGAGAAAAGTCAATGATTTACTAATCAAATTATGCTTTAACCATACTGGGGAGAGTACGCTCCTTAATCCAATGAAGAAATGCAGTGACTAGGACCCTGTACTTCATTTCTTTTATGAAGTTTCCATTTTTATTTGGTAAGTCTTCATGAATGAAGTCAAAGGATTACTCTTAAGTAAGGCATACTTGAATACAGAAAATACAATAAAGATAAAAATGTTTAAGGTTTCTTATTTCACTTTTCCCCCTTCCCCCAAACCCAAACTAAGATACAAAGGAAATATAAATAAATACAAAGGAAATAAATATAGTTATTGCTATATGCTCTCCATACACCCAATTCATGTCTCCTCTCATCAGCTCTCCTGCATATGGAAAACAAGAAGGGTATAGAAAATCCAATGAAAATCAAAGACCCAGGAATCACAAAATGTGAAAAACTAAAAGGAACCTCCAGGATCATTCAGTCTTACTGATGAGGTCACTTAAAGTCAATAACTATATGTAACAGATGGTAAATCATATACCTTCTTATAAAAAAGAAAACAATCATTGTCAATTAGCTCTTAATTCCACTTTACCCACTTGCTAACTGAAATACTTAGGGCAAATCATTTAACGTCTTGGTCTAGTTTGTTATATAATAGCAAATAATGTACCATAGTCAAAATTCTTTGTAAACTGTACACCACAGCACAAATGTAAAGAGATACTGTATCTAAGTGTATATAAGGTATGTCTCTACAGTAGGGGTCATCAGCAAATGAAGAATCTGAAGATTCTATTTTTTTAAAAAGCCTCCAGTAATTCTGAGACCTGGTCTTAGCCCAACCCACTGACTCACCGGTTCATAAGCGAGCTTCAAGAGGGTTCATGGACTTTCCTAAAATTATATCCAGAAAGCACAGGTGCATATGGAAATTTTCCAGGCCAGATTTTTTTTAGTTTCACCAAGGATTAGTAACACCAAAAGGCTAAGAACTACTACTGTAAAGTAACACTGATGTGCCGAAGATAAAGCTTCCACTGATATTGCTCAAAATGGTACCATTCTTTTTTTTTTTAAACCCCAGTTTGTTTTTTTTTAAAGACTTTATTTATTTGACAGGCAGAGATCACAAGTAGAGGCAGGTGGAGAGACAGGAAGGGAAGCAGGCTCCCCACTGAGCAGAGAGCCCGATGTGGGGCTCGATCCCAGGACCCCGGGATCATGACCTGAGCTGAAGGCAGAGGCTTTAACCCACTGAGCCACTCAGGAGCCCCAAAATGGTACCATTCTTTTCCCAACCTGAATCAGAATCTCAGTTATTTTTACTTTCTTCATTTTCTCTCTCATCATCAAATTCTCTCCATTCAATTTCCTTCCTCCTTTCTATTCCTAGTATTATAGCCATAGTTCCGACCCTCATTACTTTCGACCACAGCAATCAAGAAGTCTTTCTGGGGGCGCCTGGGTGGCTCAGTGGGTTAAAGCCTCTGCCTTCAGCTCAGGTCATGATCCCGGGGTCCTGGGATCGAGCCCCACATCAGGCTCTCTGCTCAGTGGGGAGCCCGCTTCCTCCTCTCTCTCTGCCTGCCTCTCTGCCTACTTGTGATCTCTGTGTGTCAAATAAATTAAAAAAATCTTTAAAAAAATCTTTCTGCATCTAGATTTCTACTTCAATTCACACCACACATTGCTGCCAAATTAATCCTCTGAAAACAAAAGTTTAATAAGTCACAACTCAAAAATCATCTGTAAAACCTCTAACACCGGGCACCTGAGTGGCTCAGTTGGTTAAGTGACTGCCTTCGGCTCAGGTCATGATCCCGGCGTCATGGGATCGAGTACCACATTGGGCTCCCTGCTCAGTGGGGAGCCTGCTTCTCCCTCTCTCTCTGCTGCTCCTCCCCCTGCTTGTGCTCTCCCTCTTGCTCTCTGTCAAATAAATAAATAAAATCTTTATAAAAAAAACAAAAAAACAAAACCCTAACACCTACTAAATCCAAGATCATTAGCCTGGCATTAAAAGCAATCATAAACTGGTTCAAATTTCTCCTTCAAGTTTTATCATCCTTTGTTAGTACAAATACTTTTTGTTCCATCCGAATATAATACTTGCCTCTCCCCAAATGTATAAACTGTACGCTCTAATCTCTTAGTCCCTTATCTTTGCTTGCATTACCTTTCTCAGCTTATAGAAAGTCATAGTCATCCTTCAAAACAAAGGTTTCATAAGCCAGCTCTATGAATCCCTTCTTACCCCCCCTTGCCAAGTAAGATGGGAGCTCTACCCCTTCTGAATTTGAACTCTATATGAAACTTAACTATGTATTAAAAGATAAATAAGCCATTTGTGTATAGTCCTACCTGTCTAACTATTCTGGGAAGGCAGAAACTGCTATAATCCTTAATATTCCCCCAAATACCTCACACAGTCATGCAGTAGATGCTTAATAATTGTGAAAGGAAGTAAAAGAAATTTCAGCCTTCGTGGGGGTAAACAGCAAAGATTACGATCTCTCTGAAGGCAGAGAATTTCTTTGCGACAACCTCTATCATCCCAGGCTTCCAAAAAACATAACCCTTACTTACTGCTTTTTAAGTCCTGGTATTGGATGTTTTATAAACAGTTTTGCATTTTTTTTTTTTTAAGATTTTATTTATTTATTTGTCAGAGAGAGAGAGGGAGAGAGAGCGAGCACAGGCAGACAGAATGGCAGGCAGAGGCAGAGGGAGAAGCAGGCTCCCTGACGAGCAAGGAGCCCGATGTGGGACTCGATCCCAGGACTCCAGGATCATGACCTGAGCCGAAGGCAGCTGCTTAACCAACTGAGCCACCCAGGCGTCCCACAGTTTTGCATTTTAAGGGAAGAACTGTTTGAAAACCTTAATAAGCTACATACCAAATAACTAGTCTACATCCTTTACACTTCTCAATTTGAGTAGCTCCCAACACTGGGCTACTAAGTTTTCAGCTTAAAAAAAAAATACTATTTATGAAAAGTGATTAATTTGCAGTCACAGCTAATTATCTGCTTTATGGTCAAAAACAAATCACATGAATAAAAGAATGCCTTTATTTTTTCAAAAGGCACATTTGCTTGTATAGTACACACAGCCTTACTGAGACAGGTAAAGTGGATTTATACATATGGATGAATTCTTGCACAAACCCGCATACAGTGTACACCAGCCACTTCAGGTAAACACCAAAGGGGGCAAAAAGCTAACTTTGTACATTATTCTTTCCCACTATTAACAGTAGCTTTTTAAAGCAGAAACTCAAATCTTTTTGCACATAAGCCTACACAAAAAGATAAAAACTTACCAAGCAGAAAAAGAAAGCCACATCAAGCCCCTGGAAAATATTTTAACCTGGAAGAGTAAGGATGTCAAAATAATAGATACTCGTCTTTGGTAAGGAAGGTTTCATGTAATTACAGGAGCATAGGACGCTCAACTCCAAACGATGGAGTAAAGAAAGGACTGACCATTTAAAGGCTGTAAAAACAATGGGCAAACTACAAAATCAAAACATTTTTTTTTTTTTTTTAAAGATGAAAGAAGGTCCAAGTCACAGATGAGATAAAGACTAGTAAAAACTGCAAGGTCACTGGGACCTACCAGGTCACAAAGGTGGAGGTGGGGGTTGTGGCGGGGGGGGGTGGTGGTGACTGCAGAGTCAGTGAAGAAGCAGGAGTGACAAAAACACGTCAGAAAAATACGTTCTAAGGCTGGGAGTCTTTGGTTTGGGACGGCGAAATTGCTGTGAAAGTCAGGGCACGGGCAATAAGTCCATACAGTGCTGTTTTTTGGAGAGGCGTTAGGGAAAGGAAGAGAAGGTAGACGGAACGCTAAGACAAGGCTAAGGAAGCTTGAGAACCGCGGCTGCAGAGTCACGGA
Source organism: Enhydra lutris kenyoni (assembly GCF_002288905.1). Lineage (NCBI taxonomy): Eukaryota > Metazoa > Chordata > Mammalia > Carnivora > Mustelidae > Enhydra > Enhydra lutris. The sequence continues at coordinate 49,674,008 of NW_019154098.1, forward strand.
AACACTTCGCTCCAGTATCATTAGCTCGGGCCTGTGTCAGGGCCAATTCGGGGCAAGACCCGTGACCCCACCCCAGAAAACTCCCGGCCCCTGGGTTGGAGAAGGCAGCCAGGGCGGCGCAGACCGTCCCCGACCCTCAGAGGGTCCCGCCCCGGGGCGGACCGTGCCGGGCCACCGGCACCGCCGCTAAGGCTCTGGGCCGGCGCCCCCACCCCACCCGCGCCCCGCGCCCCGCGCCCCCCCGCCCGGCCCCGCGGCGTCCTTACCATGCGCAAAGCTGTCGGCTCCCGGCGGTCGGGCGACCACAGCAGCGGCGCCTCCTCCAGCGGCGGGCGCCCTCACCCTTCCGCGCCCAAGATCGCCATCTCGCAGCAGGCGCGGCGGCGGCGAAGCAGCCACCCAGGCGTCGGCCCCGGCAGCCCAGGCCGCCTGCAGCCACTTGGAACCGCTTGCTGCGCTCCGCGACACCCGACCCCCCCCCCCCCCCCCCCCCGGCCACGCGCCACCCCCAGCGGACCCCACACCTCCCTCCTCAGCAGCGCGCCGCGTGCTCCCGTCGACGGCGCCGCGCCGCGAGCGCGCGCCTCCCCGCCCGCCCCGTACCGCGCGCTCTGCCGCGGCCGCCTAAAACCAACTCCGGACCCGGAATCCGGCTTCCCGCGAGCATGCGCAGCGAGGGCGCCCCGACGATGCTTTTAGAAAACTCCGCTCCTCCGGGTCTTCGGAGCGGTCGAGGAGAGGTGGAGGGCCAGCCAATGGGAGAGGGGGGCGGGGCCAAAACCTGTGGAAGGGGCGGGGCGGCGGCCGAGGTTTGGGAAGAGGCATTTCTAAGCCGGAGGTGGGTCCTGCTGACTTAACTTTCTGGTTCGGAGAAGAACCCGTGAATGACCTGATCGCGAGTAAAGTCCTCGGGCACTGGCGTTCTTTTCTTGAATGCTTTACAGCAAAATTGGGCTGTGAATAAATAGTCCTTAACCTGAGTATCTGAGTACCCACTGCAAGAGTAAATACTGCGTTTAACAGATGGCCATGCCAGAAGACTTCCATTTTATTTCTATTAGTTATCAAAACGTTCACTCCCTCTACTCCTATATGAGTACAATGCTAAAACTAATACTAAACAAGTACATGTGTCAGTGCAACCAAGTCACATGGCAATACCATTAAAAAGGGTCTATTATCCTCATTTATACAAACGAGTCAACTAGTCTCTAGAAGTATTTTTGGTTCCGTGTGTTGCTTTTAGAAGAAAGGCCACACTGCAGGTAGAAATCAGTGGTGACCACATTACTCACCAGATGACCTGGTCTTCTACTTCAGAAATAATAAACGCCATCAAGCACAGCTTTCTACTATTTTAGCCCAACTGCCTCACCCAAGCCCCACAAATTACCTACATCTACACCCAAGCTTACTAGTTTTCCTTCTCTCTCGAAGACTGGGTGTCCCTGCTCCTCTCCAAAGCGAACCTCTTTACTGTCCACTACCTCCTGTGCCCCCTCAGCACGATCATGTTTTAATTCTTTTCTGTCTTAAATTTTTCCTTGACTTTAGAACCTTTCTAATTCTTTCTCCATCCTAACTAAGCTCTTGAAAGAATTGCATACAAAGAACAGCATCAACACCCCATGAATAATTGTAAGATTAAATAAATAACTTTTTTAAAAAGATTTTATTTATTTATTTGAGAGGAAGAGTGACCATGAGGGAGAGAAAAAGCATGAGCAGCAGCTGGGGGTGGGGATGCTGGGGTCGTGGAGCGGGTTGCGATGCAGGGATAGAGGGTGGAGAGGGTGGAAGTGGGGACAGGGAGTGGAAGGACGCATAGGCAGAAGTACACTGCCCACCCAGCAGGGAGCTGGATGCTGGGCTCCGTCCCTGGCCTCTAGAAGCATGACCTGAGCCAAAGGCAGACGCTTAACCTGAGCCACCCAGGTGCCCCTGAATAACTCTTGAGTGAATGTAAGTTCTCTTACTCTCTGTTCCATCAGTTTCTACACTCAATTCAGACCAGGGTTCAATGCATATCATGTCCACTATGATTATTCAAAAATGCACATCTGAGTATGTCGCTTCACTGCTTAAAATCTTTCACTGGTTCTTCAGAACTTTCAAGAGAAGGAGTAACATGATCTTCAAGGCCACTTTACTTTTGCATGCTCAATCCCTCCATCTTTCAGAACTTTTTTCAGAGTTCCCTGATTGTGTTCACCGATCTGTTTTAATGAATACTGTTTCCTCTAACCCTCTCCTCACTGTTTTGTTTGCCCCCTTCCTTTAAAAATGAATTCAAGAACATGCCCACTCTCAAATAGAACACACACATACCCCGCAGAGATCTGCACGCCATCTCCAAAATGCCTACAGGCCTCCTTCCACTTCCGGCTCACTTTCAGGTCCCCTGTGTCCTCAGTTTCCCTGCAGTTCAGTTCCATTCAGAAGCTCCTAATAGCCACCTAGGCCCCTAAACTGACGGTCATTGTTGAGCCAGCTTTTCATTTTTAAATATTTCTTTGGTTTCAAATGAATACTGTTATAAATAAGTATCTTTTTATTAAATCATTGTGTCCTTACATGTTATCTTGAGTTTAAATCCTTTAAAGTAATTAGAGGTGTGAACAATTTTAGCCCTTTCTTTTTTTTTTTTTTAAATTTTAGCCCTTTCGAAACATATTGGCAAGCTGCCTTCCAGAAAGAACATAGGCTTTGGTATCACATTGCCTGGTATCAAAATGCAGCTCTGCCACTCAGGAAGGCCACATTCAGACTTTCATGGGTCCCAGATTCCTTTACCTTTGTGAGCCTCTTCCTCCATAAAATAATATTAAAAATTATATTTATAACTGCACTGATATAAAAACAAATATATTAATATTATACATGAAAACATTTTCTTCAGCCATTCCCTTCTGATTTTAAAAGAAATATAAAAATTTTCATGGACCCTAAAAGTAAAGTAAGCCTGAGGTACTGAACCTACTAACAATTAGATAAGTCAGTTCTGCCACCTACAAACTATGAGATTTGGCCAAATTCCTTAATCTGACAGTGCTGCGACCAGAAAATTAGTATAATGCTACCACGTGATGTTGAAGCAAAAAGCAAATGAATTGCTACAAATAAAATATCTAGAATTACGTGACACATAATAAATTACTGTTGTTATACTGTTATTATCAATTTTCCTACAGCACTGTTTGAGAGTATATGTTGTCCTTTACTGTGCCCAGGTCATCATGTTATATTTTGATATGTACAAATATGGTATCTACTGTTAGTCCATTGTTCGTTTCTTTATTGGGGTAGTCAAAAAAGGCAACTTAGGGGCGCCTGGGTGGCTCAGTGGGTTAAGCCTCTGCCTTCGGCTCAGGTCATGATCTCAGGGTCCTGGGATTGAGCCCCACATCGGGCTCTCTGCTCAGCAGGGAGCCTGCTTCCCCCTCTCTCTCTGCCTGCTGCTCTGCCTACTTGTGATCTCTATCTGTCAAATAAATAAATAAAATCTTTAAAAAAAATAAATAAATAAAATAAAAAATAAATAAATAAAATAATAAAATAAATAAATAAATAAAAAGGCAACTTATATATAATATATTGATCCCAGATGAAATGATTGGCCTTTTCCATTTTTGTTGTCTTCTGTTATTTTATGCTTTACAAGTCCTTTCTCATCCTGAGATCATATCATTATCTGTCTTTATTTTTTTTCTATTTATTTGGTGATTTCACCTTTTTCATTAAACAATTTAATCCTTTCAGATTCATTTGGAATGATGATCTATTTTTTATTTTCTCTAAGTAGTCTGTGATCTTCCCCAGCTTGTTTGTTAAAGAATCCTTCTCCACATATTCTAAAATATGTCTACATATTTATTCATATTCCCTCCTTTAAAAAGTAGAGACTAATTCCCTCCCAAGTGAATGTAAGTTGTACTTAGTGACTTGCTTCAAATGTGTACAATATAGCAGAAGTGACAGACTGTCACTTCCAAGAGAAGATCTTAAAAAGGTATTGTGGCTCCTCCCTACTCTCTCTCGAATCACTTGCTCTGGGGAAGGCAGTTACCATGTCATGAGGACACGTCAGGTAACTTTATCAGATGCCCACAGGGCAAGGAACAGAATATCCTGCCAAATAACAGCAAAGATCTGAGCCTCCTGCCAATCTCCATGTGATTGAGTGATCTTGGAAGCAGTTTCTCCAGCCCCAGTCTGGCATTTAGATGATGCAGACATTTTGATTTCAACCCCATTAGAAAAGTTGAACCAGATCCCCCAACTAAGTCACTCGCAAATATCTTCCCCATAGTAACTGTCAGATAATAAATGTTTATTGTTTTGATCCACCAAATTTGGGGGATAATTTGTTACACAGCAATAGATAACAAACACACTAACCCAGTGGTTTTCAACTGGGGACAATTTTGCATGCCAGGGGACATTTGGTAATATTATAAGATATTTTTGATTGTCACAACTGATGGGGAGGTGGGGGCAGAGATTTCCATTGCCATCTTGTGGGTAGAAACCAGAGAGTGCTACATTTCTTTCAGTGCATAAGACAGTGCACACACACACACACACACACACACACACACACACACCCCACACACCCCTGCAGCAATGAAGAATTATCAGACTCAAATGGCAATATAGTGCCAAAGGTGAGAAACCTCACACTAACTTGCTTTCCCTGCACCTTAAAATTTCCCTTTCTCACATGTACTTACGAAAGAGGTGGGTTTGCTTCATATCCTTTGTTCATTTGGGTGCTGCTTTACCTTGTTTTATCCCCAGTCCTAGGCTTTCTGCCACTGGATAATAATTTTACTTTTTCAAGAATTTAGTATAAATGAAATAATTTACTATGTACTTTTCTGTGTCTTGCTTCTTTAGTTAGGCATATTTTAGAGATTTGTTCATATTGTTGTGTGTAGCAATGTTCCTTCTTTACTGTTTACTACTATTCTATTGTATGGATTTGCCAAATTTTTAAAATGTTTGTTCTATTCATGGACATTTTGTTTGTTTCCTATTTTTGGTTATTATGACTAAAGATTCCATGACCATGTGGTTAAAAGTCTTTGTGTTGACATACGTTTTCTTTTTCTTGGGTAAATAATGCCTAGGAGTAGAATTGCTGGGTCATGGAAAGTACATATTTAGCCTTATAAGAAATTGCCAACCTGCTTTCCAAAGTGGTTGTACCATTTTACATTCTTACCAGCAATGTATGTTCTAGTTGTTCCATTTCCTCTGTAACACTTGGTAATGTTAGTCCTTTCTGATCTTAGCCATCAGTGGCTGTGTATTGGTCATTGTGTCATTGTGTTTTCTCTTGTATTTCCCTGATAACTAATGATGTTTAGCATCTTTTCATTTACTTATGGATCATTTGTATATTTTCTCTTGTGAAGTGTCTGTTCAAATCATTTCCCCATTTCAAATTGTTTTTGTCTATCCTACGTATAATTCTATATACCAATCCTTCATGAGGTATGTATGTGTAAAATCTTTTCTCCCAGATTGTGTCTTACTATGGTGGTCTACTACATATACAAACACATATAAACTATATGCCTATCCAAGATGAACTTCATTGATCCTGGCCCTGGTATCAATACTCTTGTAGAGCCCCCTCCCCTCCTTGGGATGATGATATGTAACTTCTGAGGCTAGGTCATAAAAGAGATTGCAGCATCAATCTTGCCCTCCTGGAGTGCTTGATCTAGAGAAAGCCAGTATTTTGAAAGACCCATGCAGAGAGGAACTAAGGCCTGTTGATAAACAGCTAAGAGCAACTTGCCTTCTCATGTCACAACTGCAATCTCATGTGACACTCTAAGCCCGAAATGGCCAGCCACACAAGTCACAGACTCTTGATCCACAAACACTGTGAGAGATAATAGTTTATTTCTGTTTTCAGCCACTATTTTTTGAAAAATTTTTTACACAGAAACAGATAAACTTGCATTTTCATTTGTTAACAATGTCTTTTAAAGAATAGATGTTTTTAATTTATCAGTTGTTTGTTTTGTGGTTTATGTTTTCTATGACATATTTAAGAAATTTTACCCACTCCAGGATAATGAAGATTTTTTAATCTTTCTTCTTGAATTTTATACTTTGAGCTTTTATTTTTGAGTCTATAATACATTTAAGATCAATTGTTGCATATGGTGTGAGGTAAGAGTCAATATTAGTTCTTTTCCAAATAGATACACGGTTTTAACACCATTTATTGAAAAGATAATTCTTTCCTCATTGAACAACTTTGCCAAATTTAGTAAAAATTCAATGTCTATTTCAGGACTCTACTCCATTTCATTTAACTATATGTCTGTCTATGCAAGTATCACACTATATTGATTAACTGTAATTTTTAGAATGTCTTGAAAGTCAGGAAGTATAAATAGTCCAAGTTTGTTCTTTTTTCTCACAATAATTTTGACTCTTCCAGGTTCTTTGCATTTCTGTATGATTGTTAGTTAACTTATTAATTTTTTTTTAAACATACCTTGAGGGGTTTGCTTGGGATTGTGAATATGTAGATTAATTTAGGAAGAATTGACCTCTTAACAATAGTTAGTCTTCCAATCCCCAGACATAGATCTCAGTTTATTTAGATGGCCTCTAAATTCTCTTAGCAATATTTTGTATTTTTTATAGTATTGGTATTGCATACACTTATCCTTACGTATTTCACGCTTTTGATGCGTTATAACTGTTATTTTTTTAAAAAGATTTTGTTTATTTATTTGTCAGAGTGAGTGAGCACAGGCAGAGTGGCAGTCAGAGGCAGAGGGAGAAGCAGGCTCCCTGCTGAGCAAGGAGCCGGATGTGGGACTTGATCCCAGGACGCTGGGATCATAACCTGAGCTGAAGCCCAAGGCTTTAGCCCACTGAGCCACCCAGGTGCCCCCATTCTGTATGCTTTTATTTTCTTTTCTTGCTTTTATTGCACTGAGTAGCACATCCAGCAGGGTGCTGAACAGAAATGGTGAGAAAGGACATCCTTGCCTTTGCCCTGACTTTAAGAAAATCATTCAGTGTTTTACCAGTAAGTATTATGTTATCCATAGATATTTATTTATTTATTTATTTATTTATTTATTTATTTTTATATGCCCTTACCAGGTTGAGGAAGTTCCCTTCTTTGCCTGTTTGCTGAGAGTTCTTATGATGAATGAGTGTTAAGTTTTATCATATGCTTTAGGAGGGAGCATCTGTTGAGATGAACTATTGATGGATTCATCCTAGTATGAACCCATCTTGATATGATGGGTTAAGTTGATTGATTTTTCAAATGTTAAAACAACCTTACATTCTTGAAATAAACTACCTTGACCATGGTGTATTAGACATTTTATTTGTTGCTAGGTTTTATTTGCTAAACTTTAAAAGATTTTAAGCAATCTAAGTTCATTAAACATATTGGTGTAGTTTTTTTTGTTATGTCTTTGTCTAGGTTTGTTATCAGGGTAAGGCTGGCCTAATAAAATAAGCTTGGGAATGTAGACTCCTTATCTAATTTTGAAAGAAATTGTGTAAGATTTTTATTATTTATTTCTTAAGTGTTCGAGAGATTTTACCGGTGAAGCTATCTGGGGCAGGAGTTTTCTTTCCGTGAGAGTTTTAATTATGAATTTACTTTGTTTGTAGATAAAATACAATTCAAATTTTCATATCTTCTTGTACTGGTCTTGGTATTTTGTGTCTTTCAAGATATTTTTCTATTTCATTTAAGTTGTCAGCTTGTTGACCTAAAATTTTTCATAATATTACTGTATTATTCTTTCATATTTGTAGGAATATAGCAGTCTCTTATCTTTTATTCCTAATATTGGTATTTTGTGTCTTCTTTTTTACTTTACCAGTTTAGATAAAGGTCTTTCGGTTTGACTGATCTCTAAAACAAAACAAAGCTTTGGTTTCATTAATTTGTCCATTTTCTGTTTCATTTGTTTTAGCTTTCATCTTTTTTATTGCCATATTTAGACTTATTTGGGGTTTATTTGCTCTTTCTTTTAAAGTGTACATTTGTCCTGGGAACTTACCTTTTCTTTTTTTTAAAGATTTTATTTATTTATTTGACAGACAGAGATCACAAGCAGGTAGAGAGAGAGAGAGAGAGGAGGAAGCAGTGTCCCTGCTGAGCAGAGAGCCCGATGCAGGGCTTGATCCCAGCACCCTGGGATCCTGACCTGAGCCGAAGGCAGAGGCTTTAACCCACTGAGCCACCCAGGTGCCCCTCCCCCCCCTTTTTAAAGTTTTTATTTATTTTTTTAGTAATCTCTACCCCTAACATGAGGTTCAAACTCATGACCCTGAGATCAAGTGTTGCATGCTCTTCTGACTAAGCCAACCAGGCACCATGGGACCTTAATTCTTTTCTAGCATTAGCATGTAGAGCATAAATTTCCTTCTGTACACTGTTTTAGCTTAATCCCCCAAATTTTGATATATTTTATTTTTGTTTGTCCTAAATATTTTCCTATATTTTATGTGATTCCTTCTTTGACCCATGAAGTATTAGGAGGTATGTTGCATAATTTTCAAATATTTGGGAACTTACCAGATATCTTTTTGTCATTATTTTCTAATTTAATTCTATTATGGTCAGAGAACGTGCTCTATTATTTTTGTCTTTTTAAATTATTGATACTTGTTTTATCCCTCAGCTTCTCAGTGAATTTTTCATTTGCACATGAATAGTATATTTTCTGCTGTTGTTGGGGAGAATGAAAATTGTTCTATACATGGTTATTAGGTCAAGTTGAATGATAATATTTTTCAAGCTTTCTAAAGCTTTCGTGAATTTCATCTACTTGCTATTATCAATTATTAAGAGGAATATTGAAATCTCTCGCTGTAATTGTGGAAACACCATTTTTGCCTTTGTGTTCTATTAGTTATTCATGTGTTTTAAAGGTCTGTTATTAGATGTATATATATCTAGGATTATTTTTTCTTCTTTATCATTACAAAATTTCCTTCATAATCTGTTAGTATTATTTGTTTTGAATTAATAATAATATTGATTTATCCACTTCAGGTTTCTTATGATTAGTGTTTGAGTAATATCTTTTTCCATATTTTACCTTTAATGTATCTATATCTTTATATTTCAAAGTAGTTTTGTTGTAGACAGCATTGGTTGAAACTTGATTTCTTTATCCAATCAGGACAATCTCTGCCTTCTAATTGAAGTGTTCAAACCATTTAAATGTAATGATTATTGATACCATCGGCTTTACATTTATGTCTTTTAAAACTTCTTTTATTTTTATACCATCTCTTCTTGTTTCTTTTTCTTTTTTTTTTCTGCATTGCAATGGATTATATGAATTTTTCTAAAAGATTTATTTATTCATTTTAAAGAGAGAGACAAGAGTGGA
>NW_019154098.1:49683415-49751075 GCF_002288905.1 Enhydra lutris kenyoni
AGGGGCACATGGGGAGGGAGAGAGAATCCCAAGCAGACTCTGTAACAAGCACAGAGCCCCAGGAGTCCCTTGGGATTCCACGTGGAGCTTGATTCCATGACCATGAGACCACGATCCCAGCTGAAACCAAAAGTCAAACGCTTAACCGACTGCCCCACCCAGGTGCCCCTAGATGAGTATTTTCTAATATTCCATTGTATCTTCACTACTGACTTATTACCTATAGCTCTTAGTAGTTTTTAATTGTTTGTTTTAGGACTTATAGAATGCATCTTTAACTTACACAGTCTAACTCTGAATACTAATTATACCACTTCATATTTAATGTAAGAACTTTATGGCAGTGTACTTCAACTTTTCCCTTCTTTTTCTTAGTGCCGTTGTTGTTGTAAGTTGAAGTACCACACATTGTATCCTCTATAGTACATTACTAGCATTTTTACTTTAAAAGAATCACTTTTTTAAATAAAAAAGTTTTATATTTATGCACATATATATTTTTCCAATGATATTCATTTCTAAAAGTTTTTTTTTCAAGTAAGTTTTTTTTTTAAGATTTTATTTATTTATTAGAGAGATGGAGAGAGAGAGCACAAGCAGGCAGAGCAGCAAGCAGAGGAAGAGAGAGAAGCAGGCTCCCCACTGAGCGGGGAGGCCAATGCAGGGTTCGATTCCAGGACCCCAGGATCATGACCTGAGCCTAAGGCAGCCGCTTAACTGACAGAGCCACCCAGGCACCCCTGAACAATATTCATTTCTTTGTGTGGGTCTGGATTACAAGTTGATTCAATTTCCTTTAGCCTGAAGGTCTTCCTTTTATATTTCTGGTAGTAAAGTTCTACTGATAATAATTATCTCAGATTTTATTTGTCCAAAAAAAGTTTTATTTCACTTTCATTTTTTAAGGAATTTTTTTGCTAGGTAAAGAATTCTACTTTGATTATTTTTTTTTCCTTCAGTTTTTTAAAGATGTTGTACTTTGTCTTCCGGCCTGCAGTTTCTGATGAAAGTTCTGAAATAATTTAACATTTTTGTTTCTCTGTAGTAGTACACCTTTTTGTTGTTGTTGGAGGATTTCTGCTGCTTTTTTGTTGTTATTGTTTCCTTAAAAATTTTTTTTTATCAGTGGTTTTGAGCAATCCGATTAGTACATACCTTTATGTGATTTATCCTCCATGAGATTCATTGGGCTTCTTGGATTTGTGGGTTTTTATGTTTTATCGTATTTAGAAGTTTTGGCTGTTATTTTTTCAAATGCTGTTTTCCTACTTCCTGTTGATCTCCCTTCTGGGACTCCAATTGAATATATTGTAATTAAATATGTATTACATCGTTACTGTTTAGTGCCCCCCCCATAGGTCACTGAGGCTCTGCTTTTGTTGTTGATATTTTAATTTGTTCATTTTTAGAGACTTTTTTTTTCTTTTTGCACTTCAGTTTGGGTGGTTTCTATTGCTCTGTCTTGAGTTTAACTTTTCTTTTGTAGTACCTAATCTACTGTTAAGACCATCTAGTATATTTCCTATTTCAGATATTATATTTTTCAACCCTAGAAAGTACATTTGGTATTTTAAAAAATATCTTCCCTATCTTCATTATATTTATTTTTCCTTTAAATTCTTGTACATGTTTATAATAGCTCTTTTATCATTCTTTTCTGCTAATTCCATCATTTATATTATTTCATAGGTTTTTTTTTCTATGACAGATTATTCTTCTAGTGTGAGAAACATATTTGTGCTTCTTTGCATGTCTAGTAATTTTTTGCTGCCTGCTGGACCTTGTCAGTGTGTGCTTTGTTGAGTGCTGCTTTGTTTGTTCTTTAAGAATGCTAAAATACTAGATAAGTTACTTCATAATCAACTAGGTTCTTTTGAGTCTTGTTTTTAAGCTTTTTTTGGTGAGCTGATGTAGAGTAGACTGTACTCTGGGTATTCAAAAAGGCTCATAGAATCTGGCTGGCCACACTCAAATGCCTCTAAGCTGTTTGTGAACTTTGAGAATTATTCACTTTACAGCTCTCTGGTCCATTTTTTTGTCCAGCCTTGGAGAGTTTCACCTTATGCATGTGTTAATTATATTCAATAACAGTCTCAAGTCACCATGCAGGATTTAATATCTTTTCTTCATGTTGTTTTCTCCTCTCTAGCTCTCTACCCCACAAAGTCTAGTAATCTTCCCAAACTATATTTTCCTTCTCTTCAACTCAGGGGGTTAATTTTACCTTAATATCCAGTCTTTCCCTACTGCTACTCCTGAAGCAGTGCAATTCCCAAGCATAAGTCTTCCAGTCTAGAGCAGTGTTCTGGGGCCCCAGAAGTTCCATTCATGTTAGTTTTTGGTCCTCCAAGTCTAGTAGAATTGTCTCGGAAGGTGAGGTGAGCTTGGTACTCAGTCTACTGTGGCCATGAAAACTCCAATAACTTCAGTTGTGGTGGCTATTTCACCAGTGTCATTTACACAATCTTAACTCATTTTATAATCCAGGACATTGGATATGGATACGATCCATCTCACACAAACATACATTTCCATACATGCAGGCAGATACAGCCAAACACAAGTATGCACACATATGGACAAAATGTATGTTCAGAGGCTGTAAATACATATCTAAAACATTAATTTAGTAATAGTGACTAACAGTTTTTGAGAATTTATTATGAGCCAGGAACTGTAAAACAACAACAACAACAACAACAAACCAGTTTATATGCATTATTTCGTTTTCCTCTTATGAACTACAAACATTAGAGAATTTGGGTAGTTTGTACAAAGTCTTTCATCCAGTAAGAGATGAAGTCAAACTTGAGTACAGGCATCCTAACCCTAGAGGAGGGGTTGGTAAACTATGGTGGGCAAACGGATACCCATTTTTGTAAGTAAAGTTCTATACCAAGACAGGCATATGCTCGTTCTCTTTTGTATTGTCTGTGGCTACTTTTGAGCTACAATAGCAGAGTTGAGTAGTTGCAACATAGACTGTATAGTATACAAAGCCTAAAATATTTATTAACTAACCCGGGGCAGGATAAGTTTGCTGACCTTGTTCTAAAACACATATTAGGGATGCCTGGGTGGTTCAGTTGGTTAAGTATCTGCCCTTGGCTCCGGTCATGATCCCAGGGTCATGCAATCAAGTCCTGCATCAGGCTTCTTGCAAGGAGCCTTCTTCTCCCTCTGCCTACCACTCCCCCTGACTGTGCTCTCTCTTTTTGGCAAATAAATATATAAAACCTTTTAAAAATACACAAATTAATTATTCCATCATTTCAAGGTCATTTCCCCTGCTACTTTGAGGTCGTTTTTCATGTCATTTTGCTGACCATGTAAATTCTCTTCATTCATTTTTCTCTGAATTCAAAATACATTTTTCAGCATACCAAAAATAGTGCATCATGAAGATGTATGCCCCTCACTTAAAAAAATGGCTATCTCCATCCTCTAGAATGAAAAGTTTCTAAGAGCTGATATTTTGTCTACTATGTTCACTACACTATCCTCAGTACCTAAGACAGAGCCTAGCATAGAGTAGGTCCTAGGCAGAGTAGCTCTTAATGATGATCTCTTGACTATACAAATTATTATCTGATTAAACTCTAAGGTAGGATTTTATCCCTCCCTAGGTAAACCTATAATAAAAGGTAGTTCTTTATGCTTCCTTTTCCCACTGATTCATAATGCCAACTTTAAAAATTATTATTATCACAGGCTGAATTGCCACATGTACTAGTTAACCCAGTGGTCAGTTAAGGTTGGCCTACCCTTTGGTATTTAAATAAAATTGGCTCCAACCCCTTAGTCAACATCCTATGAGAAATCCAATCTCCCTCTTACAAATTCTCTGAATCCCCAAAAGAATTTATTTACATGGTCTCTTCTGGCTTTGTGAATCAGCTTCTAATTAACTTCTGCTTTTACATACATCTCATCCCACATGGCTGGCCTCTTCTCTGCTTCACACTAGACATGAATCTCAAGATTTTTTTTTTTGTTGTTGGATTCCTTCTCACTACTCCCACCCCCTTAAAAAAGAAAACCTCACTCGTGAGAGTTATCCTCTGAGTGCAGCATTCTTCATTGACAGTTAGAGGGAGACAAAGGGGATTTTCATGCAGCAATACAAACAATTTAAAATTGATCTTAAGGGGGCGCCTGGGTGGCTCAGTGGGTTAAAGCCTCTGCCTTCGGCTCGGATCGTGATACCAGGGTCCTGGGATCGAGCCCCGCGTCGGGCTCTCTGCTCAGCAGGGAGCCTGCATCCTCCTCTCTCTGCCTGCCTCTCTGACTGTGATCTCTGTCTGTCAAATGAAAAAAAAAAAAAAAAATTGATCTTAAGAATCACAAAATTCTACTACTGACACTAATATTACACTATACGTTAACTAACTGGAATTTAAATAAAAACTTGAAAAAGAAAAGTTAAATAAATAACATTGATCTTAAAAACTCCCTGTTGTCAAAAAGCCTTCAGCCAATCTACAGCCAGGAATTTCTCACTGGCCACCTCTCTCTACAAGCATGTGAGTTTTCCTCTATTTACTTTCTTTTCATACAAGTTTTTCATTTTTAATTTTTGGGGCAGAGTAGTGTGTCTTTCTTTTTGTTCCATTATCTTCTTCCAGCCTATGCCCCGAGGCTCTCACCTTTTACCCTTGTGCAATATATTAAGATATCTTTCTCAACAAAAGGATTTCTTTCCCAAGAGAAATTCTAGTGTAAAATGTTAAAATTAGTTTTTTTTCCATTTCATTAAACAATAATCTATTTCTAGGCCATCTATTCTCTTCCTTTTATCAGTCTTTCTATTTTTGCAATCATTAATATCACACTTTTTTAATTACTATAGCTATAGTATATAATTTACTACCTATAAGCAGGGTTAATATACCAAATGCTTAACAACAGGTAAAGCACAAACATGAATCACATGAACTAAGCAATCATAACAGAACGCTGACATGGATCACAAAGCATAACCATAAGGGTACATACAGGCTACCTTTAAGGGAAATGTTCATCATTACTCTTCATTTTCAAAATTTCTAGTTTTTTTTCTCACATAATGGTTATTATCAGTTATATGTGTCATTCTGTCTAATTAAAAAAAAACTCATCAGGTTTGCAGTTGGGATTGCACTAAACAACAAAAACATTCTCCTGATCTCTGAGAAGGCCAGAGAGGCTGAAGGTTGAATCAATGACCAATGACTGATGATTTAGTCAATCCTGTCTATACAGTGAAGTCTCCATAAAAACCCAAAGAACAAGATTGGAGAGCTTCTGGGTTGGTGAACACATGAAGAGTTGAGGAGAGTGGTCCATTGGAAGAGGCCATGGAAGCTCCATACCCCTTTCCATATACCTTGCCCTATGCATCTCCTCCATCTGGCAACTCCTGAGTTATATTCTTTTATAATAAACTGGTAAAGTGTTTTTCAAAGTTCTGTGAGCCATTCCAGCATATTAATCAAACCCAAAGAGGGAATTCTGGGAACCTCCTATCTCTAGCCAGCAGGTTAGAAAAACAGGTGACAACATGGACTTGGGACCGGCAGCTGTAGAGGAGCAGGGGGCAGTCTTATAGGGCTCGCCTCATAAACTATGGGATCTGATGCTATCTCCAGGTAAATAATCTCAGAACTGAGTTAAATTGTCAGATACTCTGTCAGTGTCCCCTGAGAATTAGAGAATTGCTTGGTGTTGAAAATAAAAAACACACACCAGGATTGTATTACTAGGTTACCTTATTGTGATATATCTTTGCATTCCTGGATTCTTCTTTTCTTGTTTGTTGTGTTTTTAATATCAAACAATCTGTTGAAAGCCCTTGACACATTGGCTACCCTCTTCTGAGAGGCCGCAGAGTGCATGGAATAATTACGGCCTCAACTGAGGGGCCTTTTTTTTGCCCAATAACACTAACATTGGACAATAGCTGAGCAGAACAATGATGGGTTCTGGAGCCAAAGATACTCATTTAAAAATTAGCCTGTAGCTTAGGACATGGCCTGGAATAAAGACTTTGCCAACACCCTCCTGAAGAGTGATGGCAGAATTAGACAATGTTGAGAGAGATACAGGTAGCCAGATGACATGGAAAGAGAGTCTTCATAGAAAGACACAGTAATCAGAAGTCAAGAGGTAAAAGTAAAAAACAGGTAGAGGGAAGTGACAGTGAGACAGAAACAGTGATCGCAGAAGCAGAGGTAAGTTTAGCTCTACAGGAGAGAACCTAGAATAGAAAGCACTTTCCTTCTTGCTGCTGAGGGACAACAGGGTAAACCAGACAGCCGCTGGATCAGTGTAGTTACAGAGACACTGAGCACCAGTGGATCTTGAATGGCATTTCAGTTTTTCAGGAAGCCTGACCATATGACTGTTGAGAGATTGTTTTGCATAGGTCTTCCATATCCACAGAAGTTACCTATGTAAGGCTTTTTTGCTGCCAGAAAAACCTAACTCATGCATTGTTTTCTTAAAGTATTGCAAAGTCTAATTTTCTAGTTTAAGCAATTTTTTTTTCAGTGTTCATTTGGAAGCTTTGGCTCTAATATTTCATGTGTGTATGTGCATGTGCTTACGTGCACGTACACACTCTCTTTGTAGGTTAAATAAATATTTTTCTGTTACATCGATTTCCTTCTTTAGTGGACCCCTTGTATTACCTGTCTTAACAGGTTTACTTTGCTGGATTTCACAAAATCAGTTGTAGTTTATAATTGCTATTATTACATAGTTTTCCTTTATCCTTATATTTGATAAAAGTATATCAGATGGAGAATTTATTTTAAAAAACCTATAGCTTTGTGAAACTGAATGCCAAATTCCAAATAAAATTCAAAACTTTAAAACACTGTAGTTGGGGTGTCTGGGTGGCTCAATCAGTCAAGTGGCTGCCTTCGGCTTGGGTCATGGTCCTGGGGTCCTGGGATTGAGCCCCATGTCAGGGTCCCTGCTCATCGGGGAACCTGCTTCTCCCTCTGCACCCCCGGCCTCGTGTGCATACTCTCGCTTTCTCTCTCTCAAATAAAGAAAGAAAATCTTTAAAAAAAAAATAAAACACTGTAGTATATTTCTTAGAAAACTCTACTTTCTGAAGTATCCAGAATTCTTTATGTGGAAATGTCATGCAATTTTTCAATGTAATATCATGGTAGGTTCAGGAATCCAGGTGCCCATAGATTGGTTGTATTAATGACCCCACTTAGTGACTTCTTTGAATATACAATGTTTTTCCTATAACTTTAAAGTTCCAGGGATGCCTGGGTGGCTCAGTTGGTTAGGCCGTTGCCTTCGGCTCAGGTCATGATCCCAGGGTCCTGGAATCGAGTCCCGCATCGGACTCCTTGCTCAGTGGGGAGCCTGCTTCTCTCTCTGCCTCTGCCTGCCGCTCTGCCTGCTTGTGTTCTTCCTCTCTCTCTCTCTCTCTCTCTCCCTCTCTGACAAATAAATAAATAAATAAAATCTTAAAAAAAATTAATAAAGTTCCACTTTACTGTGACTCTATGCTTGGGCATGTGAATTGTTTTGGCCAATAGGATGTTAGCCAACATGACACAAACAGAGGCTTTGTAGAAAGGTGCATGTGCTTTTCTGTTGCCTTTTTGCATGATTGGCCCTAGTCACTCTTCCCTTCTGCCGTGCTATGAGAACATGTCCAGCTGCTCTGCAGGAAGAATATGGCAGACATGAGGAATAGGGCTAAGTTATTTCAGACATCTGATCTTGGGCCATCCTGGTTCATCCAATTGCCAGCCAGCCCTCAGATACATCAGGAAATCCAGATGAGATCAGAAGAAACTTCCAGCTAAACCTATTCAATATCAACAACCTGTATTTTTTATTTAGTGAACTAAATAAATGTTTATTGTTTTAAGACACTGGGTTTTGGTGGTCTGTTATGAAACATTATTGTGACAACAGATAATACAGAGATACCAACGTAATAATTAATCAGTGAAGGGACCTCACTATGTATACCTCACTATGTATCTGATGTACCAAGTCAGAGATAATATTCACAGATGGTATTTTCATACACTCATAATTCTTTTTGTATTGTGTTTCTGGAAAAATTCATTTATTACCCCAGGAGTGGTAATGGCACAGAGAATGTTCCCCTGTAGCACTTTAGCAGCATTTTAGACGTGAGACTTGCCAAAAAAGAAGTGTGACTTTGCTTATTATGCAGTCTTTTAGTACTTGAAGTGTTAAGAAGATAAATAGATTTCATGCGATCAGGATGGTAAAGATACATTACATTCTCTGCCTCCAATTCTCATGTGGATTTAAGCTGTTGGTGAAAAGAAATGAGAATGTAATCAGGTTTGTGATGCTTGTAGCTATGATTTTTCCTGATGACAAGCAGATTGCAGAATACCTTTTAAAGAAAGCTTGGAAATACACGGAGTCAGGTGATGTCCTACTCTTTATTAGACAGATAGCTCTTTCAAAATAGAGAGTAGGAGTTTCAGCTCCAGTTAACAAACATTTATTGATCATCTATTCTGTACCAGGCATTACAAATACAAAGTCTGTGAAAATTAGCCTCTGCCCTAGAGGCACTTAGAGTTCAGAAAAGAGACAAATAAATCACGATAGACAAATAAATGCTATTGTAAGTACCATGATGGTCACATACACAAAGGTGTTTGAGGGGGGTATCAAAGGGTGAGTGGGGGCTGTGCTTGTCCAAAAATGTTAGAGGATAAGTAGATTTGGAGAAGTAAAAAAGACCTTAAGTGGGAAAGTCTTCCAGAAAGGAGCAAAGCATGAACAATGATCCAGAGTGCGGAAAAGCCTCAGTTATGCAGGAAACCACACAACATAATGTGGGAACTGAAGTTACACATATGTAACCAAAATACATATGTATGCCAAAATACAATCAAAGACTTGTTAGGTATTTTCTTGTGTTATCAAATATGCAATTATTTTTGGTAATAAAGATTTTTGTTTTATTTTACATATTGGAAAAATAATCTTTATGCCTTTTAGTACCTTCTACATATCTGTAAATTCCATGTGGACAGAGAACAAGTTTATCTTACTCCTCTGCATCCCAGCACCCAGTACAGAGCCTGAAATTTCATATGAATTCAGTACGTATTTGTTGAGCAAATTACTGAATTCTTGAACTTGCAGCCATTGTCAAAATCCAACAGAAACTTATCTTTTAAATTACTCTTTTTAATTTACTCATAGAGTACTTTTCTTGAACAATTTGTCTGTCTCAAGTTGTCTTCAATAAAAGTTTAATCTTCTGTTTTATAATTCTCCCTATTTTTGGATTTTAAAATATATGCTTTCAGTATTGGTTTTCTCCCCATACATTCAAGTATGTATTCATCCAAGATAGACTTACTGACTACTTGGTTATGTGCCAGCATTGTGCTATACCCCTGGGTGGAGTAGTAACAAGTCAGGCCTGGTCTGAGCCTCAGTGGGACTTACTTTCCAGTGAGGAAAACAGACCAATATTGAATAAATAATTTATAACCACATTGGATGTTACATATAAAATTGAAGAGTTTTATGAGAGTGTGTAACAGCTTCTTTTTGCCTCTATTCAATATGGATTCTTATATAGTGATCATATAGCGTGTTTATCATATTTTTAGTTTGTGTTCTCCACTTTCTGTATTGCTATGCTACAGTTGTAATTAATGTGTGGTACATAGAAAATGCACTGTAAACATTATTTGATGGAATGAATGAGTGAAAGAATAAATGAATTTTATATGAGCCATGATCCATAGTTTGCTGGTTTAATTTCTGTGTAAAATGAGGTTATTAGTCAAATCTATTTTGTTATCTGGTTTTAGTCAACAAATGTTCATTGGAGGTTCATATAAGTTATGCGGCAGATGTGGGGAATTCAAAGAAGAACAATAAGTCTCCTGCCCTTACAGAAATTGTAATTCAGGCAAACAAGATAATAGCATATGAGAAGCTAAACATTTAGCACAAGAAAACATACATATCATATATCTTCTAGACAAAGGCCTGTGCTGGGGAATGTGAAGAATAAAAGAGGGGCGCCTGGGTGGCTCAGTGGGTTAAAGCCTCTGCCTTCAGCTCGGGTCATGATCCCAGGGTCCTGGGATCGAGCCCCGTATCGGGCTCTCTGCTCAGTACGGAGCCTGCTTCCCTTCCCCTCTCTCTGCCTGCCTCTCTGCCTACTTGTATTCTGTCTGTCTAATAAATAAAATGTTAAAAAAAAAAAAAAAAGAATAAGAGGAAAGAGTATACCATGACTCCGGTTACTTATAATTTAGGTGAGGAGACAAGACAAATATATTTACAATGAAAATAATACCAAACAGTAAATGATACATTCTGGTGCTCAAGATGATAAGACTCTCAGGGCTTCAGCAGATGGAAATCGTCCAAAACGTTAGCACGTTTTCTCACTCAACCAAACATTAGAACAGTTACTCCAAAGTGAGGTATATGTATTTCAGGAGAGCACTAGGCTATCCATTGTACTTTGGGAAGAAAATATTAAAACTTCTAGTTATTTAAAAATAATTTAAAAGAAACGAGTCCTTCCTAACATTTAATTAAAAAGATTGACAACAGGCCATCACGGTCTGTAGCTCATGAATATCTGGTGTTAGGATTTAACCTCGTATCACATGGGAGCAAAGTAGTGGGAATTGCATTCCCCAGAACAATGGGGCACCTCCTCCCATTTCTTCATCGTGAGGTTATCTGGGTTGTTTTAAGTTCTATCTAAACTAAAATTCATGAAATGGACAAATGACTTAAAAAATCCTTCAAAGGAACAGCAGGCAAAGTTAATACAAGCACAATTGGACTAAAAAGAAAATCTTAGCTGTGACACTTTTCTTTGTGAACATGCTTTTTGGCAATTACAGTATTAAACAAGATTTATTCAGATATAACAAAAAGTCACCTCCCCTTGGGTTCAAAGTTATGATGAAACTATTTGAAGTGTGAATTTTTTTTGTTGTTATTGCTAATGAAGATCCTCGTGTCATATTCTGTGCTTTGAGATAGCTCATGATTAGCAAGACATTAAAAAACTAAGCATCCAAAACATGAGGACAAACTTTTGCAATTTTTTCAGAAGTTTTCAAAGTCAAGAATTACTCAATCTGGCATTTAGTGAAACTTTACTAAACTCAATAACAAATAAGTTTACTTATTAAAAAAGACCACTTGGGCTTTCCACACCACACAGGGAGGGGTCCCTATGGCATTGTCTTAAATTAAAGGCAATCTTTCACAATATCTGGAGCCCCTTATGTCCTGTAAATGAAGGAGGAGAATGTCCTCAAATTCCTTGCATCAGGAACCCACTCAGCTGGCACCAACCTTGATTTCCAAGTGGAAGAGTGCATCTACAAAAGGAAATGTGATGGCATCTCTGTCATAAATCTGAAGAGAACCTGGGAGAAGCTCCTGCTGGCAGCTTGCACCATCGTTGCCCTTGAAAACCTGGCTCTTGTCAATTTCATATCATCCAGGGATACTGGCCAGTGAGCTGAAATGCCCTGCTGCTTCCAGAGCCACTATTCCTGCTGGCCACTTCGTTCCTGTAGACTTCACTACCCAGATCCAGACAGCCTCTGGGAGCTGAGACTTCCGGTGGTTACTGATCCCAGGGCTGCCCACCAGCCTCTCACAGAGGCATCTTACATTAACCTGCCTACTGTCGCTCTATGTAACACAGACTCTCCTCAGCACTGTGTGGACATGGCCATCCCTTGCAACAACAAAGGGGCTCACTCAGTGGGTCTGATGTGGCGGATACTAGGCTGGGAAGTTCTATGCATGTGTGGCACATTTCCCGCGAACACTCCTGGGAAGTTACACCTGATCTCTAGTTCTACAGAGATCTTGAAGAGATGGAAAAGGAAGAGCAGGCTGCTGCTGGCGACGTTGTGACCGAGGAGGAATTTCAAGGTGAATGGACTGCTCCAGCTCACGAGTTCACCGGTACTCCACCTGAAGTCCGAGACTGGTGTGAGGGCATGCAGGCACCCTCTGTGCTGATTCAGCAGTTCCCTACTGAAAACTGGAGTGCTCAGCTGGCTTCTGAAGGCTTCTCCCACTGCGCAGGCCACTGAAAGGGTAGGAACGACCACTAAGTGGTCGTAAGCTGCTCTTCCACAAAGGCAAACAACGTGGAAATAAGGCTGATGAAAAATAAATAATTTCTTAAAGAAAAAAAAAAAAAAAAAGACCACTTTGGAAAACTATTTTCCCTTCCAGAGTGAATAAGACTGGAATAATTCACAAAGCAATAAGCCACACTAACATCCATTTTCCTTTGTCACCAGTGTTGGAAGATACATAGAAAACACTGCCAAAGCTGAAGACTTCAAGAAACAGGTAAGACAAATTATGTGGCATTAGTATTTATGTCATGATAAAGTTGGGTGAATATATTGGCATTTCTATTCTGTCTCAGATTCTATTGGCTAGATTGTATTTAAAAAAAAATTCATGATTGATCACAATTTTGTGCCTCTAAAAGAAGAATTTACTGTATGCCTAAAGCTCATATTATATGCTAACTAACTGGAATTGAAAGAAAAAACTTTAAAGAAAAAGAAGAATTTACTGGAAAAGGTAAATTCTCAGCAGTAAGAAAAGCCTTACTAAATTTCTTTTAAAAATGTTTTATGGGAAACACATATTGTGATGGAGCTGATGCTTTGCCTGCAGTTGAAAATTCAAAAATATTTTAGGTAATGTTTTTATATGTGAATTCTCTTAACTGCATCATCGATAAGCAAACTTTTCTTTCCTCAGAGAAACTGAAGCCAGAAGCGCATCAACATTAGTTCTTAATTTCATAAAAACATGAGCCTTTAAAATATTGTCAAATATTTACATGACTTAGTGAAATAGGAAATAACAATAATATTTGCAACCATAGAGAATTTACTGGTTATTTTAATGAAAAAACTTAAAACTGCTGTTGAATTTAAAGACAAATTTACAAAAAGGTTTTTAAAATTTGCTGACCCTTTCCCTGATAACAAAAGATTTATCAATAAAGTGCTACTTAACAAATATTTTAAAACAAGCATGCCTATTCTTTAAGTATTATTAAAGTAAAAAAAACTTTTTTTTTCAGTAAATGAGAAAGAAAACAATTTTGGGGGAAATGGTATTATGGAAAAGGTATTTGAAAAACAAGTGTTTGGGGCGCCTGGGTGGCTCAGTGGGTTGAGCCACTGCCTTCGGCTCAGGTCATGATCTCAGGGTTCTGGAATCAAGTCCCGCGTCGGGCTCTCTGCTCAGCAAGGAGCCTGCTTCCCTCTCTCTCTCTCTGCCTGCCTCTCTGTCTACTTGTGATCTCTGTCTGTCAAATAAATAAATAAAATCTTTAAAAAAAAATGAAAAACAAGTGTTTGAAAATATTTTTATTGATATGTGATATTGTGGCTGAAAAATGATGCAAGTATGTCACTTCTAAGGATGCTTATAGTTGCAAACTTTACAACCTTTTTTATTATGAGGTATAATTGACATACAATATAATATTAATTTCAGGTGTATAACGGTGATTAGACATTTGTATACATTACAAAATGATCACCACAGGAAGTCCAGTTACCATGCATCATACAAATACAATATTATTAACTATATTCCCCATGCTGTACATTATATTCCTGTAACTTATTTATTTTACAACTGGAAGTTGTAAATTCTCCCCTTGAGCACCCCTCCTCCTGGTAACTATCAGTCTGTTTTCTGTAACTATGAGTTTGGGTTTTGTATTGTTTTGTTTGTTTCATTTTTTAGATTCCACATGTAAGTGAAATCATGTGGTATTTGTCTTTATATGTTTGACTTATTTTGCTTAGCATAGTACCCTCTAGGTCTATCCATGTTGTCACAAATATAATCTTTGAAATAGAATTTTCTACCCTATCTAAACATCTTCCAAATGAAGTTTTGAATCTTTTTACTTTTTTTTTTTTTTTAAACACAATGCCTACATCAAGATGACCTCAAGGAGAACTGAATTTCCTGTTTGAATTTCAACAAAAAGTTTTATGTAATTAGTGCCTGGGCATAAAAAATGAGCATTGTACTTAAATAACTAAAGATTAAGTTATACTTTGTCCATTTGAAGTATTTTTTTCATCTATGGTAGCCATTAAAATTAAGCATTACATCAATTGAATCTAGAATCCAAACCCTCAAAATATTCTATCATTAAATATTATAACAAGGTTAAAAGAAGATGATCTTACAAAGTAAGAGCAAAAAACTTCATGTTATTGATAAACATAATAAAATATCACTTTAGTTTAAAAATATTTGCTTTATTATCATCTAATCTTGCTCTTTTTTCCCTTCTGGTTATGAGCGTACATAAAATATCAGTTTAAAATACATGCATTCAAATTTGTAAATAAATGTGTATAAATGTATACACAAATTTACTCTCTGTCATTTAGTAGAGGTGTGCGTTCAAATATTTTCTACTGATCAAGATATGTGATCAAAAAAAATTGGAAATCATTGGATTGGTAAAAGGGATGTAAAGGGCCTTCTAGATGTACTCTGATGGAGTAACATGATATAATTGGGGAAAAAAACAGAAGCAATATAGAAAATTCTAATATTATAAAATAGAAAAAAGTGGGAATAATTTAGCGTAGAGATTAAGTTTTACACTTTTCAAAACCCTCTTGTAACTACTATGTTCATTTCAGTTCAACATTTGTTGGGCACCTAGTGTGCTCTGCTTGGCCCTGGCAATGAAAAGATGAATTAGATGGGGTGTTCTGTCCAGAGCTGCCCACTGTCTAATGGGGAAAATAGAGGTGTGTGACCATATGAAGTAGTGGAATCATGTGAATTAACAAGTAATTTCCATAAAGTATTGTAAGCAGTATACAAGGGGGTTCTATGAATAACATAAGATGATATCTAGTGAAGTCTGATGGGATAGGGCTAGAGAAGGCTTCCTGGTAGAGGTGGTGCCTAAACTAAACTTTTTTGAGAGAACATTAGAGAATAGTATAATTGATTCAAAATGAGGTATTTGAATAGATTAGAAAGTAATCATGATGTTGTTTCATTTTGTTTAATGAGGCAGAAAAATCTGCAAGGCAATTTATTAAGATTTCTGTCTTTATAAATCATTTTAAGTTTTGATTGCTGGAGGTATAAACTTCGATTATCTGGAACATTCTTCCGACTACATTTGTGCCAAATCAATAATATACTTTCTTTTACTCTTCCTCATTCAGTCAACAATTCTTGAATATTGACTCTGTTTCAGGCACCAAGCGAGGTGTCCAGGAATATGCAGTCAAATAAGACAGTGTTTCTGTCTTCAAGGTACTTAAAGTAGATATCAGACATCGTGTTGTAAAGCAATACACATAAGTTAGCATGAGAAGTGCTGAAATAAAACTGAAATGATGATGGAGCGCCTGGGTGGCTCAGTGGGTTAAACCTCTGTCTTCGGCTCAGGTCATGATCTCAGGGTCCTGGAATCGAGCCCTGCATCGGGCTCTCTGCTCAGACGGGAGCCTGCTTCCCCTTCCCCCTGTGCCTGCCTCTCTGCCTACTTGTGATCTCTCTCTCTGTCAAATAAATAAATAAAATCTTTTAAAAAACCAGTTAAAATTATGTACATGTTGCACTTGATCAAAGGAGAGACTGATGATCTTTGCCTGAAAGAGAGGAAAGTGGGCCATGTCAGAAAAGGCTTTCCAGATGAAATGATGGTTAATCTAGGTTTTGAAGAATGAGTGAGACTTTGCCAAGATGGTGGAAGGAAAGACATTCCAGGGAGAACTATCATATGTAAGTGCAAGCAAGCCTGCCACCATTTTCTAGCCCCTTAGAAATATTTTCTATTCACGTTCTTATTCACCATTACTTAACAACTTCTTGCTTAGCTAGACTCTTCTGTTAGATCAAGATTTACAAGATGTCTATCTTCAGCGTATTTACAATTCAGTTTGCCTTTGGGAAGTGGAAATATTTAGATTACATTCTCACTAACAACGGACATTTAAAGCATTCATGTAAGTTGGAAACACGAGATTCTTTATGAATAGTCATTGGCCTGGAAAGTATGGCCTCATTGGTAGGTGTGGGTGATGACTATACTTTATAGCATCACTAAACTTGTTGGCTCATCATTGCATACCTCACCCTGCCTTCCATCTAAGAAAAACTCTCCCCTGACCACACCCATGGTTGCCAGGTTTGTAGCATGCGTCTTAACATCCTTATCTCTAGGGTGTTACCACAGCTGACTGGACAGATAACTCGGAGAAAAACAACCCAAAGCACATTTGGGCCAAAGATGTTATGCTTTGAATGCTTAGTGGTAGAGTCTTGAATGCAATATCCAAACTCTGGGCCTGCTAGTTGGCAGAGAGAAACTACCCATTAGTACCAAAAAATGTCAACCATCTGAGAGGTATACCTACGGGCACAGGTAGAAGTAGCTCAGGTAGCATGGGAATAATTCCCGATGATTTATTAGGCCAGGGCAGTGATCATTATACCAAAGAATTTGAGATACCCTGAAATGCCTATGTAGCTTCTGACTCCAAGGATACTTGCCTAGGTGCTGAGAAAAAACTTCCCAATAGACCAGGAGAAAGGGAGTTTATTTGAATGCTGTGTGGGAATCTCACATAATCCAACTGTAGATAGTATGACTAGGCCTCATAACTGCTGGAAAAAACAACTTCAGAGAAGCCACCTTTTTAAAATTTTTTTCTCTCAGGCAGCACCATTTCTCTTCTCTGTGTCTTTCTATCCGTACCAACATTTCTTTCTCCTTTAGGCAGCCAGGTTTATTTCAAAAGGCTCTTAGTTTCTGTTCCTGAGTAACTTCAGTTTAACATGAGCCTCTGTCCTACCCTGGAGCCATTTCGGCACAGATCTGCTAGCCCTGCTCCAGTTACCACGACTGCTTTCTAAGTCAGACTTTTCTGTCACTTAGTTTGAATTCTAGTGCCCTGAGGTATGCCTCTGAGACGGTCGATATTTTTGGTATTGATGGGTAGAGTTTTTCTCTGCCAATCAACAGTCTTTGTTTGGATATCTTACTCAGGACCCTCCTCCACCAGGTATTCAATTAGCAATAATCGCGCCTCAGATAAACCTCATCGGCTACGATACTGCCACTGCGCAAAGCTCCACCAGGTATTCAAAGCATAACATCTTAACCTCAGTTGGCAAAATATCCTAGATAGTATAGATTTCAAAAGCCTTGCTGGAGCATTTGTGAGAATAGGCAGGTTGGCAAAAGTCTTGGGTGCTGGCACAGGGAAAGCAAAGACCAGCTTCTGCAAGGATGTCATCATTGTGCAGCATGTCAGTAGCAAGTTTCATCCAAGTTACAACTAGACAGAGTTAGGTCCAGGATAGGATTAGGCAAGCTTGCCATGTTGCTGAAAGGAAGCAGGATAGTCTAGGTAGGGCAGTAGAGAAAGGAGGTGAGGCTCAAGGTTAAGTGGAATTTGATATCAACAACACGAAGGCAATCAAGAAAACTAAACCGGCCGTAAATCAGGGCATGGTTGGAGGGAGCAGTTATTTTAGTCAGGAGCATCTGCTGAAAGAGGCCTATAATTTCAGAGCAGCTCAGAGCTATAGGACAGCAGTTGCTTCTGGATCATGAAGAGCCTTTTGTAGCCAGTGTAGGTCTAGGAGCCTTCAGGACCGTTGTCCCATAGGGATGAATACACTGTCTTCTGCACAGACTTGGGTTTTGAGTGGTCCATGATCCCCATAGGGGCTATGAAGGGTCACACCCCAAAGAAGCCAGTCTGGCACCTTGAAGAGGATTTTATTCTACTGATTGTCAAGGTCACTCCCTGTTACATCACCTTAGTTTAGTTTCTTGACAGCGCTTATCCCCCATCAGAAAATCCTATTTCTGTGCTTGTTGTCCTGTCTCCTCCTAGGAAAATATAAATTCCTTTAGAGCTGAGACATTAATCTGTTTTTTCCCCCCATTGCTGTGTTCTTAGCACCTTGAACAATATTTGGCTCTTGGTATGTTCTCAGTAAATATTTATTGAGTAAATAAACAAAAGTCCATGAACTTGGTGACATGGTCATGAGCTAAGGGCCTGGACAACAGTCTAAGCCCTGGTGATCCTGACAGTTCTTGATTAAACTGTCTACGTTTTAAACATACTTGGAAAACTTAACTGAGTGCCAACACCTGTCACCGACCTCCCACGACATCCACACCCAAATTCTGTCCTCAATTCTGATTTTGCAAATGTTCTGAGAAGAAAAAATGTGACTGTGCCATTCTGGTAAGAAATCACATCTACTTGTTTCTGTTGAACAAGCCCTTGGCCACAAACATTTTCTGTTTTTCAGCTTCCTTCTGAGATGACTCCCCTATACCTACTTCCCCCTTCCCCATTTTCTCTCTTTCTTCTCTATAAAACAAAGTCCTCAGTTCTAATAGGCCATAAACAATCTCTGTATTGCGGAAGTGTGAGTGAGCATATTTTCAGGAAACAGCTGAAATTTCTCCATGTACTTTGCTTTTTTGAAAAACAGCCGCATGGCTCAATATGTGTATAGCCCGTATTTACTAATTAGCAAACAGCCTCCCACTGAGTCAGCCTCCTTCCTCTCCCTATTTCCTTTTCCTTTCTCAGAAGATTGTTTGCATGCATACAACTTGACCCAGCACTTTTTGACATATAGTGTAACAATGTTCATTAGCATGAACACTGACCTCTTGAAATACACATTTCTTTCGATGGTGTAATCAAAGTGAAAATAGCATTCTGTTAACAAAAGTTAGTTTTGCTGATACCAAGAGATCATCTACTTTATATCATGATCATGATGTGATCTCTTTCTTTGAAAGCAGGATGCTAGAATAAATTCTATTAAGTTGCATAATGAAATAATGAGCTTTAAAATTCAGAAATGAAATTTTCATTAGTGATTAAGTCAATTGACAGTTATTTATTGAACATCTACTATATAAAATAGTCTGAGATGTGTACTCAGCATACAAAGAAAGATGACTGTGTCTGGGAGTTGAAAGATCTATGTGGTAAAATAAGATGCTACGTTACCTCATTGGAATCTCAAATTTAATGTGTCCAGAATTGAGCCACTCATATCTTTATTAGAACCTTTTTTAGTGTTCCTTATTTCAATAAGTGGTTCATAATCTAGTAGAAGAAATAGATAAAAATCAATATTTATGAAACAGTATTAATGCTTTCATGGAGTTAAGCATAAGATATATATGTTTAAGAAGGCACTAAATGCAATGAAACATGAAAGTCAGTGTTCTTTGTCAGAGAAGGATATCCTGTGATAATTTAAAAATAGATTAAAGCAGGGGCACCTGGGTGGCTCAGTGGTTTAAGCCTCTGCCTTCAGCTCAGGTCATGATCCTAGGATCCTGGGATTGAGCCCCGAATCGGGCTCTCTGCTCAGCGGGGAGCCTGCTTCCCCCACCACTCAGCCTGCCTCTCTGCCTACTTGTGATCTCTGTCTGTCAAATAAATAAATACAATCTTTAAAAAAAATAAAAATAGATTAAAGCGTGCATCACTGGTGATTCTTTTTAAGATTTTTATTTATTTCTTTGACACAGAGAGAGAGAGAGAGAAAGCACACAAGTAGGGGAAGCTGCAGAGAGAGGGAAAAGCGGGCTCCCAATGTGGGACTCCATTCCAGGACCCCGAGATCATGACCTGAGCCGAAGGCAGAAGCTCAACCTACTGAGCACCCAGGCACCCCAGTGATTCTTTTTAAATATATTTTTTCTTCTCTGCAATTCTGTGTCTGTCTCACGGGCTAACAGAATTATCCCCTCAATAACATGGGTCATTTTTTTGGTGTTTTTGCCTGAGAATTTAGTGCCTTTCTGACTGATGTATTTTCCTTACAAAAACTGAATTGAACTGCCACCAAAAAGGGCCAGTTGCTTTTATTATTCACAAAATTTAAAGTTCCCTCTTCTCCAAAAAATAGATAAGTAATAAAATATTAAAAATTAAAATTAAAAATGCTGCAGTAAAAAAAATAAAATAAATAAACAAACAAATAATGAAGTTCCCTCTTATTTAGCTATGACTGTATCATAATGACTATGGTGGCAACCATTTTGATTATCATATCCACTTATTTGCTTTGATAAATTATCTATACTTTGCAAATCTCCTTTGGACCGCATAATTAGTGATAGGACTGTTAAAACCAAAGACCCAGTTTTTTGTTGTAATAGACTTTATAATTTGTCTTCTGTTTGAAAAGACAACTTTAGTTCTATGATACCGAAAGAATATATTCAGAACCTCAATATAAAGAATTATTTGCAATTCAACTAATTGTAAAACATATTGTGATAATGTAGTCTAGGTCTAATTTTCCAGTGCACTGGTGTATAGCATATATAGGCCTTATTCAATATAAGGTCTCTGTAATTCAGTGCAAAATATTTTCTCATGAGAAGGGAGATGGTTCCTGGAGCAGTTAGGCAAAGATCATTATGAGTCTCTTGACAAGAAGATTAGTTTTTATTTTTGTGGATTTATTCATGCATACAGGTGAGATTGAGAAAAAAAAACTAATGAATTGCTAATGAAATAGTATTCTCTAGGATGCAATAGTCAGTTTCAGATTAAACGGTAATTAGTAGAATAGATAACTGCCTGTGAAAATTAAGATCTTCTGTCTGGTAGACATAAATCCATCTCCTATCATTTTCAGTATTTTGTCCTCATTCTTTTGAGACTGGAAAACTTTTTAGTATTCAAAGTCTTGGTAGATAGGAATATTTGAAAGGAAAAGAAGAGCATCAGTGGGTTCCTAATTATAAAAAGATAAGTGTGCAAAAATCTAGAGGCCTGAAAAAGATACTTGGGAAAAGTTGTTTTATTAGGTGATAACTTAGAAGTAATTTAATGGTTAATATTTGTTATATGTATATTATATACCAGACATTCACAAGAGTAACTTTACATGGACTATCATGTTTACTCTTTATATAAATCCAACCTTTAAAGATGATCTCCTTTCAAAGTGGAGAAAAATAATCTTAGAAATGTGGAGGTTTGAACCAACAAATCCTTTGGGCTTTGCCTTTAAAACATTTCCAGAATTGGGCCACTTTTACCACCTTCATCACTGTTGTCTAAACCATCTTCATTTAACACCTGACCATTGCAATAGCTTTCAAATAGTCTGTTCTTCACATTGCATTCAGAAAAATATTTTTTAAATTGATATAAGATCAGGTCACATTTTGCTCAAAACTCCCCAAAGAGATTTATTTTATTTTATTTTATTTTATTTTATCTAAAATAAAATCTAGGGGCACCTGGGTGGCTCAGTGGGTTAAGCCTCTGCCTTCCGCTCGGGTCATGATCTCAGGGTCCTGGGATCGAGCCCCGCATTGGGCTCTCTGCTCAGTGGGGAGCCTGCTTCTCCCTCTCTCTCTGCCTGCCTTTCTGCCTACTTGTGATCTCTCTCTCTGTCAAATAAATAAATAAAATCTTTAAAAACTAATAATAAAATAAAATAAAATCTAAACTCTTTACTAAAACCTCTGCTACATGGTTCCATGTTTTATAGGTGCCCCTATATTACAAAAGCACAAAAATAGATTTCTGAAAGGACACACAGGCAATCTTTATCTCTGAGGAGCCAGATCTCACCACTGGCACAACACAGCCCCATTGTAAACATACACTCTTAAAGCTTACATCTTCAGGCCCCAAGGAAATGTCTGTCCACATTTTTTACCTGTGTATTCAAAATAAAAGGCAACTTGTATGCCGTGAGTGCTGTGAATATTTGCGGATTGTGCTGTTGCCAATATCTGAGACTGACGTGACTTCAAAAGGCAGTGGAAGAATTTTAAGACTCATTAACTTCTCAAATCTTTTCTCTCAGCTAGCATGGATACAATAAATTCTTGCATAATGAAACACTACTTCCCAATAGTGCCCTGCATCGTTTTCCTGTTCCAATTTATGGTTCAGAAAAATGACATGTGGGACCTGAGGAACAATAATTGCATATGGGGCCTGAGAGATATTTGCAATATTAAATAATTTATATTAATTCT
This sequence comes from Enhydra lutris kenyoni, assembly GCF_002288905.1. Classification (NCBI taxonomy): domain Eukaryota; kingdom Metazoa; phylum Chordata; class Mammalia; order Carnivora; family Mustelidae; genus Enhydra; species Enhydra lutris. The sequence goes on from NW_019154098.1 coordinate 49,705,500, forward strand.
AAATTTGTATAGAGAACTAAATATAATTTACAAAGCATGATACTAGTTCTTTACATTGGCTTTAGACATAAAATGTAAAGTTGCAAATAGTTTATTTTCTTTGACAAAAATTTAATAAGATTTCATTAAAACTTTGAAAAATAAAACTCAAATGTTAGCTTTACTTATGTAATATTAGTTAAAAATTTTATGTTCATTAATCACAATTTTCAATTTTGCCCTTTAAAGTTAATGGGTAATTCTAAACATTTTAGAAAAAAGTAGAACACTTTTGAAAACATGAAAGAAAATAATTTTAATTTTTATATTTATTTTATTTTTGGATAAAATGTAAATTCAAATTATGAGTACATTGAATACAATTATGTATTTTTTATTCTTTAGGTCTTTAAGGATGAGGACAAGTTGAAAGCATGATAGAAATTCAAAAATGCAAAACTGGGGGCGCCCGGGTGTCTCAGTGGGTTAAAGCCTCAACCTTCAGCTCAGATCATGATCTCAGGGTCCTGGGATTGAGCCCCGCATGGGGTTCTCTGCTCAGCGGGGAGCCTGCTTCCCCCTCTCGGTCTGCCTCTCTGCCTACTTGGGGTCTCTGTCTGTCAAATAAATAAATAAATAAATAAAATCTTAAAAAAAAAAAATGCAAAGCTGATCCCCCAAAATAAAAGGAACCTGAAAAGAAAGATGAAATAGGAAAACCAAAAAAGCAGACTGCTTAAATTTTTAAAAACTAGAAACAATAAGTCAAGTACAACCCACATAAAATTTATGAAAACACATTATAAACTATTTAATAAAGAATTAATTAATGATCAAAACAATAAAAACAAATAGGGAAATTATTCTTATCAAATTCACAACTTATACATGTCATTAATCTGAGCAACTTCATATTCTTCATATTCTTTGCTAAATGAAGGTTTAATTACTAATTAAAACAAAGACAATATAGGTGGTCCTCCCTTTGTACTCTTGCTATGATTTCATAAATGTTAATAATAATGGGTTAAATAAATAAATGTTTATTTATTTATATAAATAAATAATGGGTTATAAATAAATGGGTTATAAATAAATAATGGGTTAAACAAATAAATAAATGTTCATAAATATTTGTTATTTTTCTTCACTGAATTTATCATGGAATGACATATTATATATGGCATATGATATATGCCATATATTATATAATGTATAATATATAATATATAATATAATGGAAAAATTTATTTATTTGCTTATGGTATGTTTCCCGGGAGATTTTAAGTTCAACAAGAGCAAGAAATTTGTTTTCTTCATATTGCCATCTATTCACAATTCCCAAACAATGTCTGTCACAAAGTTTGGGTTCAAGAAATTTTTCTTTAATGTAGAATGGTCTTAAGTACTATATTGCATTCCTTGGATAGGGCTGTGTTATCCTCTGGGAAGATATTGGGGAAAATGAAAACAAAGTTCAAATCACAGTATTAGCTGGTATTACAGCAAACATTTTAGCCTACCCTTCTAATGTTATTATTAAAACTCAGTGATCACTAACTGCTTATTTAGTCTTACCATTAACCTAGTACTAACTATGTGCAAAATACTATCTTGGGTGATGTGAATTTAAAGAAAAGTAAGACACGAGACACATTTTTGTTGATTGTATTAGTGTCAAAATACTTGCTGTCCCTCCTTACTGGATCTGTCTTGACGGGGGAAGCCTACTTCCCAACCCACTGATGTCATGCTTGCTCAAGTGATGTGCTTTGGCCAGTAAAATGTGGGTAGCAGTGACTTATGTCAGTTCCAAGCAGAATCATTGAATCATCCCATGGTTCCACTCTTACTCTTTTACCTCTACCACTGATTGGCCTGTCCCAAATAAAGGCACCTCTTTCAGCCTATATCCTGGAATGAAAATGACCTTAGGCAGAATAGAAGCTAAACTGCAGAAAGTATGTACCATGAGCAAGAAATAAGCCTTTGTTGTTCAAAGCCAGTGGTGTCCTAGAGTTGGCTTGTACTGGCTTGTGGGAAATGATTGTACTCTTCTCCTCCCAATTCTGCATTAGGTAATGCCATATTAGTAGCTTAAAATTGGCCAAGGTGAGAGTATTTACATTTTGGAAATTGCCAAATACTACAAATCAAAACTTTGATTCCTGGAGAGCTTGTTGTTAAATGTTTATCAATACTCCAATGTTTAGTTGCTAATACTTGAGATTGTTTGTTACCACTTCACAACTTTGCCTAAGTCGTCTGATACGGTGTTCTCAAACAGTTTATAATCTGTGGTAGATATTCATAGGCCAAAAATAGAATAACATTATAGTAAGAGCTACCTTAAGTCAAGAATAAGATTTTGTGTGTGTCAGGAATTGTGAATGATCTGAGATTTTACCCTTCTTGCAAGCTCACAGATTAGCCTGCCAATTTCATGGATGTTGGCAGAGGACATGGGACTCCTGGATCAGAGACAAAGGACTATTACTCACAGCAAAAAAGCAGCATAAGCTTTACGTTTATGTGTGTTTCCCTTGTTCCCAAAGTCACAAGGGAAGTGGAATAGCCCAGGTAATTGTACAGGCACTGAGCTTGTGTCACTGCTAAGGAAACCTAAATCTTTTTAAATGCACTGCAAACAAACCTCCCCAACTTTTGCCCTGAGAGAAACATTATCTTTATTATGCTTGACCATAAACAAACCTGCCTTCTCTAGAGGAAGACACCACTTCTATCTTCCAAGGCTGTTAGCTATACAAAATTCTTGAAAGACAAACCAGAACAAAAGTCATCAGTGACTCTGCACACCAGTGTAAAAGTTTGAGAGACGAGGGTGCCTGGGTGGCTCAGTGGGTTAAGTCTCTGCCTTTGGCTCAGGTCATGATCTCAGGGTCCTGGGATTGAGCCCCGTATTGTGGGGGGGGGGTCATCTCTGCTCAGCAGGGAGCCTGCTTCCCCCTCTTTCTCTGCCTACTTGTGATCTCTCTCTGTCAAATAAATAAATAAAAGCTTTAAAAAATATATATATGAGAGACCCCTAGAGAATGGTCTCCTTGAATAAATACAATCCCTGAAGAGTACCTAACTTTGACAAGAAGGTTTTCATGGTCCCCCATTTTAGCATATTTCTAGGGTCTCTCTTTAAGAGTAACACATGGTATTTTTCTCCCCCTCTTTTCTTTGCTTTTCTATGTCCTAGACCTTGGTAAATCTTCAAACTTAACCGGTCATTAAACTTAGTGAAATAAAAATTGAGGTGTTAATAATGGATGGTGGATGGTGGTTTAAAAAAATTTTTTTTTAATTGGGTGATAGTGAAGTTTGCTGAATGATAGGGTACCAAAGCTCCTGAAGAAGGAGGGGACCCAAGAGGGTTGCCTGGGGATGGTGTTTTGTTGCTTCCCTGAGCGAGAGTATAAATAAGGCTAAGTAAGTCTCAGACCCTGCTGTCAGTTCTACTTAAGGAAAATCCCAGATTTTTCACTCACTAGCCATTAAAACCATGGACAGTTTTAAGTAAAATAATGTATGTGCAGTGGAAGAATCCTTGTGTAATATTAACAGAGACCTTCTGCGTTCTTGCTATTTCCTGGGACTTACCCTCTGGCCCTGGGCTTCCCTGTTAGAGTCAATATAGGGATGGAGGATTCAGCCTAGATTTACAAAGTATTGCTTAACTTTAAGTTTCCAAATGGCCAGTTAAAATCTATAATAGAGACACTAACCTGAGAGCCAGAAAATCAGGCTAGAGAAACCGTACTTTCACAGTGGAGGCCTTTGAGCGCCACAGGAAGGCACTCAGTTGTGCCTTCCTCATCTCACACCACTAATGGAGAAAGGATAAAATCAAGGGAGAGGTTGAAAGTTTATACTGACTGAGATTAAATTCTGAATTGACTTCTTTTAAAATTAGAAGTGCCTGGAATTACTTTGGGCATGTTTAAATTTTTCCTCAGTTAGTGGACATAGGTGCTTACAGACTGATTTGTATTCAATTCTAGAAAAAGGAATGAAGCATTTTTGGATCATCGGAGAGCATTTTGACTGGAAAATTTCAAATCTGCTCCCCATGTGAGGAGTTGGTTCATTGCCACATAGAATGTGTTCAATTAGCATTATTTATTGTTACTAATAGTATTATGCGTGTAAATTTACAAAGCTTTGGGAACAGCTGAGAAGTATTTGAAATCTGGCTCAGGTGTACCCTGCTTAGTGCCGTCCTTTAGTGTTGCTTCAGACCTCTCACTCCCTTATTTAGTAACTAATTCTCTCTAAAGTGTTAATTGACAGATTTACTCATCCCAGGAATGTTTTCCAGTTGCATAAGACAACAAAACACAAAAGCCCTTCTGGATACAGAAAGAATGCACATCTAATTATGGGGTACAAAATCTGAGACTAGCCGTGGAGATATTTTGGGGTAGAGGAGAGGGCTTGCTTTTATCAAATTATATGCCTACTTTGTTTTTTTCCCCCAAGCTTCACAGTTTAGTGCAGGATTCTCAAAGCGCCATATCAAAGAGAGGGTAATAGTGGAGATTTATGTTTCTGCTGGCAGGCTTTAAGGAGAATTATTTTGGCCAGATTTCCAAATTTCCTCTCTACACTCTACCCTTTCACAGGCCTGAAATTATACCATTTGGTGTCGATCTTGTTCAACTGTGAGTAACAATAGACACAAATATATTACTTGTGTTTTTCATCATTGATGCTTTCCTGCCTTGAGATTTGTCCAAGGAAACGTATTGATACTTATATTGGCTCCACAGGAAATCCCATAAATGATCATTCTACTTTGGTCAGCAAAATGTTTAGCCTGATTGTCGTAGTTCCAAAAAACGGACACTGCTTTATCAATCTAATTCTTAAACGTTAATATTTGGACCAATATTCTTTATTTGACAGACAGATGTCACAAGTAGGCAGAGGCAGGCAGAGGGGTGGGGAAAGCAGGCTCCCTGCTGAGCAGAGAGCCTGATGCGGGACTCGATCCCAAGACCCTGCGGACCAATATTCTTTAAAAAATAACCTATAATGTCCCCCTTGAAAATTAGTATTAGCCAGCAACTTAATATTAGCTCATTTTCCCACCCATTAGATCATTTGCTATTTCTCATATCTTTGGGAGAAGATATATAAAAAGGTATCTGGATTTTGATAAGTAGCATTTTTTAAAAGCTGTTTTTATTCTATTGTTGAGAATGACTTTATTTCTGCTTGACTTTGAGCCTATTGATCAAGTCTCCATAGATATATTTTAATCTTTGTTTTTTTCCTTTTTCTAGATTTTTTTTTTTGAAATTTATTTGAAGTGTTTTCAATTTTATTCCACTTAGTTTGGAAAAATCACTTAATATTTAAAGTTACTATTGAATGCTTCCCTCTCTGAAGTGTCTGGAAATGGATTCTCTAAATTTTACATAAAGATAAATCCTTGGTGAAACCATTGATGTGAAAGTTCTATATACTTTTTTTTTTAAGAGTGAGATCATATATATATACATATATATATATATATATATGTATATATATATACCTAAACCATTGTTAAACAGTAAAATTCAACTGAGTACATTTGAAGATCTAATAGATCTAATTTGAAGGTCTTATTTATTCAGTGATTCATGAATTGGGCAGCATACCATCTAGCAAATAGAAAGGAACTCCAAGGAGCCATACAAAATGGAAGGTTTTTATAGGCAGAAGAAGGTAGGAAAAGGGAGCTTCCTGCACAAAGTGGATTGATTGTTTCAGGCAAGGTCACCTTCCTATTTTTCTTTTTTTTTTTTAAGATTTTATTTATTTATTTGAGAGAGAATGAGTGAGAGAGAGTATGAGAGAGGAGAAGGTGAGAGGGAGAAGCAGACTCCCCAAAGAGCTGGGAGCCCGATGCGGGACTCGATCCTGGAAGTCCGAGACCATAACCTGAGCCAAAGGCAGCTGCCCAACCAACTGAGCCACTCAGGCGCCTGGTCACCTTCCTATTGGGGACAGCAGTAGTCTACCCAGCATATTACCTCACTAGTGCTGACCAGGTAATTCCAGACTGACTAGTTAAAGGTTACATTCCTGGGACAGGCAGAAACTCAGTTCAGTTAGGTATTAATTCTTTGTTTGCTGACATGGGGCTTAGAGCAGGTGACTCCATTTTGGGGCTGTGGTCCTTTTTTGTTTTAACAATATATAGTGTCAAGCATATGGTGGTAACTTTTTTTTTTTTTAATTTTTAAAGATTTTATTTGTTTGACAGAGAGAGTGAGCACAAGTAGGGGGAGCAGCAGGCAGAAGGAGAGGGGGCAGCAGACCTCCTGCAGAGCAGGGTGAACCCGATATGGGACTTGATCCCAGGACTGTGGGATCATGACCTGAGTCGTGAAGGCAGTGGCTTAACCAACTGAGCCACCCAGGTGCCCCAGCAGGTATATTTTTAAAAATTGCACAGAATTTATATTTAAAAAGCACTTCCTATTGTTAAAATGAAAATCAAATGCCTTTATTCACAGGACTGCTTCTTAAGAAGGTGCAGGTTATGGGGCGCCTGGGTGGCTCAGTGGGTTAAGCCTCTACCTTCAGCTCAGGTCATGATCTCAGGGTCCTGGGATCGAGCCCCACATCAGGCTCTCTGCACAGCAGGGAGCCTGCTTCCCCCTCTCTCTCTGCCTGCTTCTCTGCCTACTTGTGATCTCTCTCTCTCTCTGTTGAATAAATCAATAAAATCTTAAAAAAAAAAGAAGGTGCAGGTTAGTGGGGGCTGTAATCCAAACAGCTGGTACGCACATTTGCTTTGTTGCCCACAAGGGGAGGCTACATCTGCCCCTAAAGGGTGCCTCTTTTATGGTACAGACCTTCCATTTTCATATCTTGGTAAATTATAACCTGCCTCTCCTACTCATCTGTTCTTTCTGTTCTCTTGCCCATCTCTATTAAATCTATACAACACTCTTAATAAAAGTTTCCAAAAATAAAATCTTTTTCTCTTTCCTAAAACCTATTTTGGGCCCCGATTTCAAGTTAAGAGGACAACTTCATTTGCTCTGTTGGCTTGTTAAATTTCTGGTACTGCCATCTTAAACCTTAATTTGTTTTGTTCTGCATGTATTTCCTGGTATTCTTAAATGTCTGAGAAAAGAATTACCATGTGTTTATACAATTATAAATAGGATACATACTTAGAACTATTTTATCCTTGTAGATTACTAACATTAAACCCCACATTATTTCTTTTTTTTAAGATTATTTATTTATTTATTTGTCAGAGAGAGAGAGCGAGCAAGAGTGAGCACAGGCAGATAGAGTGGCAGGCAGAGGCCGAGGGAGAAGCAGGCTCCCTGCTGAGCAAGGAGCCTGATGTGGGACTCGATCCCAGGACGCTGGGATCATGACCTGAGCCGAAGGCAGCCGCTTAACCAACTGAGCCACCCAGGCGTCCCTATTTTGTATGATATAAATTACATAGTTGCTCCCATCAATTCAACATCAGTTTCAGATTCAGACATGGAAGATATGTAAAAAACAAACAAGAAAAGTTAGAGAGAGCATCTCAGAATGAGGAGGACAGTTATAATTCTATAGCATGCCTAGCTTGTATAGTTCCAGTGATGGGGAATACTCTATTTTCACAATCACATTTCAAATTGGTGATAAATTGGTGAGGTCTAGGGTGCCTGGGTGGCTCAGTGGGTTAAGCCTCTGCTTTTGGCTCAGGTCATGATCTCAGGGTCCTGGGATCTAGTCCCGCACGGGCTCTCTGCTCAGTGGGGGGTCTGCTTCCCTCCTCCTCTCTGCCTGCCTCTCTGCCTACCTGTGATTTCTCTCTAACAAATAAATAAATAAATAAATAAATAAATAAATAAAATATTTTAAAAAATTGGTGAGGTCTAATGATTTTTTTTATTTAAATAGTTGAAGGCAATCATTGTCATGCTCCTTAGTCCACATTTCTGTAGGCTAATCATTCCAAATTTCTCTGTAAAATGTCTACTTTTTTTAAAAAGATTTTATTTATTTATTTGACAGAGAGAGTGATATCACAAGCAGGCAGAGAGGCAGGCAGAGGAAGAGGGGGAAGCAGGCTCTCTGCTGAGCAGAGAGCCCGATGTGGGGCTTGATACCAGGACCCAGAGGTCAGGACCTGAGCCAGAGGCAGAGGCTTAACCCACTGAGCCACCCAGGTGCCCCAAAATGTCTACTTTTGATCTGATTTATCAACCTGCTCAATTTTCTTCACTCTATACACTTTTTAAATGTGTCATGCCCAAGAACGGATGCAGTTTCTTCAGATACAATCTGACAAAGGAAGTGTAGAGCAGGACTGTATCTTTGCTAATTCTAGATAATAAGGGTTCTGACCCTCAGTTCATGTATAGGTTTTTAGATTTCATAAATCTTTTACAAAATCTATAGCCTGATTGTTAAATTAACCAAAGTTAGCAAATAAGGCCTCCCATGAAATATCTTCTTTCAGAGGGGCGCCTGGGTGGCTCAGTGGGTTGAGCCGCTGCCTTCGGCTCGGGTCATGGTCTCAGGGTCCTGGGATCGAGTCCCGCGTCGGGCTCTCTGCTCAGCGGGGAGCCTGCTTCCCTCTCTCTCTCTCTCTCTCTGCCTGCCTCTCCGTCTGCTTGTGATCTCTCTCTCTGTCAAATAAATAAAATCTTTAAAAAAAAAAAAAGAAATATCTTCTTTCAGAAAAATATAGAAATTAGATAATCACGTCAGAAAAGAGAAATATAAAATTAGTCTTAGAGGGGAGTAAAGTAAATTTGCAATATGAATTGCCTATTGTATTTTAAAATAAGCCCTCACAGAAAATTTGTTTAGTAAATTTGTTGTCTTGAAATTCTGTCTGTACAGATTCTGAACATTCATGTTTGTTCAGGGAGTCATGGTTATGTTGAGTGGTGTGAGGTTTGGAGCCAGGGTTTTTAAATACATATCCCCTTGAGGACCTGAGGGAAGAGATTTAATTGCTACACTTTTCAAGATGGGGCTAATAGCATTTCCAGCAATACCCATATTTGTTGTCTAGATTTCTCTACTGATCTGTGTACCATGCTTTGAAGATAAAATATAACAGACACCCTGACTCTGGGGTAAAGTACATCTTTAATGACTGGTTTCTCAACATATAATTTAAAAAAAAAAAAGAGGTGGTATCTTGTAAGCTTCAATATTGGTTTAAAATTGTCTGGGGAGAACAGAATTGGGTTTTCCAAGTTTTTCAATTAAATTCCACATTTGTTGCTGTGGATCCCCTGGTGTCACAGATGCTTGCCTCCACAGGCAGAAATTCATTGACACAATAGAGTTTGGACTACAAGTGAAGTAAAAGATTTTAGACTCAGACCTAATAAAGGAGCATTATTACACACTCTTATCTGTTATCATGATTTGATGGCAGCCAACAGAAATTAACCTCAGTTAACTTAAGCAAAGTCAACTTATTGGAAAGATATGGGACATTATCCTGAAGAACTGGACTTGAGAATGGGCAAGAACTGAGGACACACATTCAATGGGCTCATGGCAGGAATTGTCTTCTCTGGATGCTATTGACCCAATGGAATGCATTCTCTTCATTTTTAGAGTCTATGATTCTCTGCTCAAGATTCTGTTTGGTTCAACTTGTTTATGGAAGAAGTATGACCCTAATCACTATCCTCTAGATCAATGGTTCTCAAGTTTTTTTGTTCTTCTTTTTTTTTTTTTTTTAAAGATTTTATTTGTCAGAGAGAGAGATCACAAGTAGGCAGAAGGACAGACAGAGAGAGAGGGGGAAGCAGGCTCCCTACTGATCAGAGAGCCTGATGTGGGGCTCGATCCCAGGACCCTGAGATCATGATCTGAGCCAAAGGCAGAGGCTTACCAAGTTTTTTGTTCTTAAGAACCCTTTACACTCTTACAGATTACTGAGGACTCCAAAGAACTTCTGTTAATATAGATTATATTCATTTATATTTACGTATTATAACCTAAAAGTGAGACATTTAAAAATATTCATTTATTAATTTATTTAAAATATCACTATGGGCTTATTACATGTTAACATAGATAGCATACTTTGGTGAAAAACAATTGTGTTGTCCCAACAACAAACTAGAAATATTTGGCTTGATGGAAGACAGATAAATTCTCATATCTATTCTCTATTCAATCTTTTGCAGTATACTATTTCAGTTGAAGTATATGAAGAAAATTTGGTTTTGCACAAATAGTTAAAAAAACAGAGGAGTATTTTTTTTTCTTTTTTTAAAGATTCCATTTATTCATTTGACAGAGAGTGACACAGTGAGAGAGGGAACACAAGCAGGGGGAGTGAGAGAGGGAGAAGCAGGCTCCCCACCAAGCAGGGAGCGCAATGCGAGGCTCGATCCCAGGACCCTGAGATCATGAACTGAGCTGAAGGCAGATGCTTAACACCTGAGCCACCCAGGCGCCCCAAAACAGAGGAGTATTTTTAAAGCCTTTCCTAGTTAATTGTGGAAAAATTATGTAAAGCTGTATAATAGAGACAATAATCAGAAAGCCTGAAGACTAATCTAGTGAAGCAATACCTCTGTGGAGAACTTTGAGGACCAGAAGAAGGCATTGGAATGGGACATCTGCTCCTTATGCCTCTTCCGCATAAAGCTATATAAAACATCCCCTTTTGCCCATCACCATCTTTCTCACACTGTTACTGGGAATGACATAAAATCAAAGCAAAGTTGAGAGTCTTGCACTGGCTGAGATTAAATTCTGAATTTACTTCCTTTAAAATCAGAAGTATCTGAAATTGAACATGGTCACATGGACGTTTTCCAGCCTTATATAATGAACCCATTCTAGTGTGCCCACTTCTCTAAGCCTTTCAATCTCTTCTTCCATTAAAATGACATAGCAGAACAGGCATCCTTAGTTTGTTTAATAATAAGGGACATTTTTCTTTTTTCCTAAGCTCCCAGGAACTATCCCAGTGGTATACTAAAGCACTTACCCATGGCCTGACCAAGATGTTTAGTTCTGTATTATGAAAGAATGTCTCCATACTGACAAACACCCATATTCAGTTTTATATTCCATCTCTTTTGATGTGACACTTTCCAGATACACTCACTTTCTCAGTTCGTGCTGAACATATTAGCCAGGTCTTCTAGCCACTTCAGCATATACCCTCTCTCCACCCTTAGTAGGCCCTGCACTTCTCCAGTCTGGTTATATAGAGATTTGACCCTAGTTACGTGTCTGTAGCCAGGGAAGTGGAAGCAAATCTTGAGGAGGACAATATGGTCGTCTAAAGCTTCTGGAGTTCTCCACGTAGGCTTCAATCAAGGAAGTGAAAGTGGATCTATCTTCCAGTAGGAGAATGTAGGTCAATTCTGTGGGCCCAAAGGGTTCAGGTCAATTTAGAGGTTTAAGGTTCTGAAGTGCATCTACCCAGATATCCCCATCCCAAATTTTGGTTCTACTTCCCCATCAGACCTAGACTTTGAGATAGAAGTTTTGCCAGAATGAGAATTTTGCCTTCTCTGTGGTTCTGCCACTTTACAATCAAATCCTGTATCTACTGTTCAATGTTTCAACAAATGGAAATGAAGTTATCTCTAAAGACAGGCAAGGAGTGAGGTGCCTCAGTGGTGTAGTCGGTTAAGTGTCCAGCTCTGGGTTTCAGCTCTGGTCCTGATCTCAGGACTGTGAGATCATGGCCTGAGCTGGGCTCCACGCTCAGTGAGGAGTCTGCTTGAGATTTTTTTTCCTGTCTCTCTCCTTCCCCTCCCTCCTAAAACAAATAAATAAATTAAAAAAAAAAATTGCAGCCAAGGAGGTCCTTTAACTTTCATGTTTTGCTTTAAGTTGTAGATTAATAAATCTGAGACTGTTAGGTTTTCTTTCTAGCCAATTGATAACACTTAGCAATTCACTCTAATCTTTTCATCTGCTGTTTCTTTAATGCTTCTCAAATGCCCAAAACATAGCACTGCTTTCATATGCCCTTACAAGTCTTTACAGTTTACCAAAGGTGAAACTTCACAACTGCAGGGTTATAGCAAGCCAGTGACTCTGAATGCTTCACATGTAACCCATGATGTGTCCTCATTGCCTTTTAGCAGGGAAGAGGTCCAACTCCAGAATCTCATCCTTAGAGGCTTTTTCTTAGGATCGTATCCTAGAACACAGAACCTGAGTCGGAGGATCTTACTGATGCGATTTGCTGCAGGAATATGCTCAGAATAAGGAAGGAAGGAGGCAGGATAGGGCAGTGTATAAAAAGCTAAGCAAAACTGGTTTCAAATTCAGTCTCCCCTAGGGGAGCTCTACAGCAGAAATTGTGTCATCATGTCTCCTTTTTAAAAATATCCTTCTAGGCAAGGTGGTTCTACTTTGGCTGAGGGTGACATTCTGGAGAAGGAAACAGCCATTAGTTGTTATTGTCCAGTAACAAAAATTAGAAAGGTTATTGGCAACAATATTTACCAGTGCTTGGAAGGCACAATAACACAATATTGCTAAAACCAATTACAGAGAGGAAAAACGTCTCTGGTTTTCTATACATTACATTTTTTTTTGAAAAATCATCATATTTGTGATCTCCTTCGCTTCTTCATTTACTTTTTCTCTCCACTCTTCATCGCTATTATGAACATCTCTGCAAAAAAATTGAGCAAACTCAATGTGTTATTTTATAAACATTCACAGTATTATTTTTTTGCACATTGACCACTTTCACCAAAACAGTGCTATCAACCCATACAAACACTTCCACTCTGGAAGAACTCCATGAGATTTTATTAGTAACATTAAAGAAAGAAGAAAAATTATTTAATAGACTTTTTCTCTCTCACTCTCCTAACCTACTCCTTTCTTCTTTTTTTCTACTCTCTCTCTCCTCTCTTTTCTTTTTCCCCTTCCCTTCACTCTCTTTTTCCTTTTCTTCCTTCCTTCTTTCCTTTATTCTTCTATCTTAACCTCTAACTTTTAATCTTGCTTTTACTTGGTTCATTCTATGATGGAATATGACTTTTTTTCCATATATAAATGTTTTCTCCCCAGGTGTTTTCTTTCTGACATTATCTGTCTTTGCACCAGACAGGTTTTCTATCATGATTTAAGAGCTCTTACCAGCATGCTATGAAACAGAGAAATATAGGGAGAATTTCCAGATTTTCAATTTCTAACCACTTTCTTTGAATAACTCTATTGGACAAAATGAATTTTTTTTTGGAGTATATGCTAACTATCACAATTGTAAGTTTTTAGTCCAGCCAAAAGGAAGGGATAAGAAAAAAATAAGGTAATTAACTTTTATAACTTAGAATTTTTTTTCTGTAATTATGTAATATCAATACCTTATGTTTTAATTCCATGGTACTGTACTGGTTTGCTAGTCTGCCATAACAAAGTACCACAGACTGGGTTGCTGAAACAACAGAAATAAATTTAACCAAGGAGGTAATAGATCTGTACACTGAAAACTGTAAAATATCAATGAAAAACATTGAAGAAGACACAAATAAATATAAATCTATTCCATGTTAATGGATCAGGAGAATTAATATTGTTAAAATGTCCATACTACATCAAATGCAATCTAATTCCAAAAGACTTTATTGCAAACATTGCAAAATTCCAAAGACATTCCTATAGAACAAATAACCCTAAAATTTGTATGCATCTTAAAATGACCCTGAAAAGCCAAAGGAATACTGAGAAAGAAGAACAAAGCTTGAGGTATATTTCTTGATTTCAGACTATACTACAAAGCTACAGTAACCAAAACAGTGTGGTATTTTAATCAAAAAAGACATACAGATCAATGGAGCAGAAGAGAGAGCCCAGAAATGAACCCATGCATATATGGTTAAATACATCTCAACAAAGGAGTTAAGTATATATAATGGAGAAAGAATAGTCTTCAATAAATAGTGTTTGGAAAACTGGATAGCCACATGCAGAATGATGAAATTGGAGTTCCAGTTCACATTATACACAAAAATTAATTCAAAAGGTATTAAAGACTTTGATATAAGACCTGAAACCATAAATTTTTTTTTTAAATTTTGTTTCATAAAACTTTTAGAAGAAAATATAGAGGGTCAGCTCCTTGACATTGGTCTAGGCAATGACTTTTTTAGATTTGATACCAAAAACAAAGGGGAACAAAAGCAAAAATAAACAAGGGGGACTACCTCAGTCTACATATCTTCTGCACAGAAAAAGAAACCAGCAACAACATGAAAAGACAATCTGTGTAGTGGGAGAAAATATTTGCAAACCACTAATTCAAGAAGGGGGTTAACATCCAAAATATAAAAGGAAATCATACAACTTACAGCAAAAACCAAATAACCCAATTTTAAAAAGGGGCAAAGAATTTGAATAGACATACAAATGGCCAACAAGTATATGAAAAGGTGTTCAACATCACTGATCTTCAGAAGAATAGGAATCAAAGCCACAAAGAATTATTACCTCTCACCTGTTAGGATATCTAGTATAAAAAAAGACAATAACAAATGTGGGGATATGGAGAGAAAGGACCTCTTGTACACTGGTGGGAATGAAAATTGGTGCAACTACATTCATGCAACCAATGTAAATTGGTGCAGTATGAAGTTTCCTCAAGAAATTAAAACTGCCATACGATCCAGTAATCCCACTTATGGGTATATATCCAAAGGAAATGAACCATTATCTTGAAGAGGTATCTGTACTCCCATGCTCATGGTAGCATTTTCACGACAACCAAGGGAACGATCTTAGTGTTGTTCACCAACGGATGAATGAATAAAGAAAATTTGGTATACATACAATGGAATATTCTTTAACCTTATCAAAGAAAGAAGTCCTGTCTATGACCTTCTGAGAGCTCAGATGGGCCTTACCTACAGCTCAGATCCCATTTTTCAGCATCCTTTTTGCCTTCTTGCTGTGCCAACAGGGAAAGGGAGATCCAGCTTTCCATCCCTACCGTCTTCCGCTTGCCTCCATGACTGCCCAAGTCTCTGAAGAAAGAAAGGTGATATTTCACTTTTCCATCTGTATTTTGGGCACTTTCTCATAGTGGAATTCCCTGATTTGAGACAGCATTGCTCAAAGAAAACAAAAAACAAAAAACTTGCAAGCAGCTAGGATGTTCAGGTCCTGGCCCACTTTGTAACAGTTCACAGTTAAGTTCTGAGGATCTAATGTATAACATGGTAAGCATAGTTAATACTGTATTGTATAAGAGACTTTTTCTAAGAGAAAACTTTCATGTTCTCACTAAGAAAAAATACGAAAAAATTAATATGGGCGTTCATGGTAAAGAATGTTCACTTCCATTTGTAGAAGGTTTTATGGAGAAGGTGGCAACTTAAGCTGAGTTTTGAAAAATGATCTTGAAGAGATCATTTTAGCCAGAGCAAACAATAGAAGGGAGGCTGTGGAGACAGGAAAAACAAAACAAAACAACAGGATATGTACTGAAATTGTCATTTAACCCAAGCACACAATAATATAGGGCATCTAAACACCACGGAAATGACTAAAACCCTGAAGGAAGTGTGCGATGAAGGAGACAAAGGGAAGATGACATAGGGAATGCCTACTCTTAAGATACAGATCCAGCTGAGACACTAGACAATTATGTTCAGAGTGAACTAGTCTAGTTCCATGAAGGAAGGTCAAAGGAGTCACATGCCACAGAGAAATTAAAGAGGCTGAAATAGGAAGAGGGCATTTGGGATTGCTCTGAGATTACTAGTGATCTCTGAGAATGAAGGAGAAGGAAGCCACATTGCATGGATTACATGGTAGAAAGAGGGAGTTATTTTTGTGACATTTGTGATGAAAGAAAGGCATGATAAGATGGTAATTTGAGGGGAGAGCAGAATGAAGAAAACTTCCATAATAACAGTAAATCTTTCTGGCTGCAATCAGAGCCAATTTCTTCTTGTTCCACTGTTACATGGGGCAGGATGGAAGTCAACATCACTTTCCCTAAAGACCACTTTAGAAAAGTTATTAACAAGCAAGTTATCCTCTAGTCTGTTCCCCACTACTGCTATTTCAGTAGAAATGAATCTGTCAGAGAGCTGCAGTTGGAAAAATGTCAGTATTCACTGTTGGCATGGGTGGCATTTTTTCATTTGAAATAAAATGTTTCCTCTACAAGGATAATGTAAAGGCAGTTAGGATTGAAATTAAAAAGAAAAAAAGAAAAGCATTTATTCTATTGACCCTTAAGTTCAAGCTTTAAGGATAGATGATAATGTTTAAACATTAAAAATAAACATTAAAAATAAATAAAATGTTTTTCCCTTTATCAACAATAGTTCTAAGTTATTTCTTCTTACAAGTTTGCTTTTGAAAGATTATATACTGAAGATTAATAGAAACACACGTGAAAATCAGTAATTCCTGATATCCTTGTGGGTATTTAATGTAAAGTCAGTTTGAAAATGAGACTTTAAAGTAATGACAATTTGATAGAGCAGTGTTTTAGAGTCCCTGTTAAGTAGAGAAAATGGACAAAAAATAAGAAAGTACACCACAAAAATCTCAAAGGTAAGAACATATATTAAGAACAAGAGTAACATATCTGAGGAAGAAAAGGAAATTTGGAAAAGAGAGAGATAAGGAAGTAGGAAATTAGTAATTTCCTAAATAAAACTCTAAACTTCATTTACTTCTCTACTATAAACACTGAAAGCAAATTCCTTTGAATACATGACTATTACCTCTTCAGTGAATGTTTAACAAACATTTTGATGTTTCTTAAATGTTCTCAAACATTTGGGCGCCTGGGTGGCTCAGTGGGTTAAGCCGCTGCCTTCGGCTCAGGTCATGATCTCAGAGTCCTGGGATCGAGCCCCACATCGGGCTCTCTGCTCAGCAGGAAGCCTGCTTCCTCCTCTCTCTCTGCCTGCCTCTCTGCCTACTTGTGATCTCTCTGTCAAATAAATAAATAAAATCTTTAAAAAAAAAAAAGTTCTCAAACATTTGTTTGAGAAAGTTTATGTGACACTCTATTATAGTTTTTTAGTTTTATTTCTGTTCTTAAACTATGTGAAGAGTAAAATATGTTGGATTTTAATGATCTAGCCATGCTAGGAACATGTTCAACTAGATAAAAGCAGGATTGATTTTTCTGGTAACAAAATTTGAAAATATTATGTATGAATAATTATCAATTAACTTTCAAGAAGAATGAATTGTGAATAGAAAGTAATTTTTATGTAGTACAAGAGTTTTATTTGGATGCAGAAATAAAAGTATAAAGTATAGTGAATAAAATATGACTTGTGTTACTTTTGTTTAAAATGCCTACTCTTTTTTTAAAATATTTTTATAAATTTTTAATTTTTTTTATTAACATCTAAAGTATTATTAGACCCAGGGGTACAGGTCTGTGAATCGCCAGGTTTACACACTTCACAGCACTCACCATAGCACATACCTTCCCCAATGTCCATAACCCCACCACCCTCTCCCTACCCCCTCCCCCCCCAGCAACCCTCAGCTTGTTTTGTGAGATTAAGAGTCTTTTATGGTTTGTCTCCCTCCCAATCCCATCTTGTTTCATTTATTCTTTTCCTACCCCCTAACCCCCCCACATTGCATCTTCACTTCCTCATATAAGGGAGATCATATGATAGTTGTCTTCCTCCAATTGACTTATTTCACTAAGCATAATACCCTCTAGTTCCATCCACGTCATCGCAAATGGCAAGATTTCATTTCTTTTGATGGCTGCATAGTATTCCATAGTATATATATACCACATCTTCTTTATCCATTCATCTGTTGATGGACATCTAGGTTCTTTCCATAGTTTGGCTATTGTGGACATTGCTGCTATAAACATTTGGGTGCATGTGCCCCTTTGGATCACTACATTTGTATCCTTAGGGTAAATTCCCAAGTAGGCAAAAATGCCTACTCTTAGACCAATTTTGGGCATAGTTAAATTTTTAGAAGTTTAGTATAGTCTTTGAGGGCACCTGGGTGGCTCAGTTGGTTAAGCATCTGCCTTTGGCTCAGGTCATGATCCCAGGGTCTTTTATAGTCTTTAATTCTATTTTTGTATGCTTATTAATATATAATCTCTATTGAGTGCTAACTGTATGCTATACACTTTTCTAGGCACTGGAATCTCTTAAGTGAAAAAATAGATTAATATCTTTGTTTTCAGAGAACTTATATCTTAGTAGAAAGAAAGAGACAAATAGTGAATATAGCAAATAAGTAAATTATGTTAAGTATTCTTTTTTTAAAAAGCAAGATGAAGGGAATGAGAAAAATGACAAAGTTTGGGTGACAGCTTCAAGTGTGGGTAGGGGTCACAAGAGGTTTTATAGGGAAAGTGACTTTTGAGAAAAATCTTCAGTGAGGTAAGAGATGAAGTCATGTGAGATATCTCGAGGAAGAGTATTCCAGACTTAGAAAACAACCAGTGCAGTGTACCTCAGGCTGGAATGTGCCTGAAATTTTGAGGAAAAGCAAGGAGACAAGTGTGGCTGAAATAAAGAGAGGAAAGAGTGAGAAGGCAGTAAGTACTAAAGAAAAAAATCAGAGGTGCTCAAAAGATTTATGTGTATTGACGCCCAATAACGGGTATTATTGAAAAAATTAGAGTATCAACATGTGATGGAATATTACACAGCCCATGTTTATGTAAAATATTTAATGACCTAATAAAATGCTAATAACTTAATGGTAACTCAGACATGCTATATAACATATAAATATAATTATAGATTAGATTTACTTATGGATATATAATTACACCAAACAAGAGTAATGATTTGTTGTTCATGTTATTATGGGCAATTTTTATCTATACTGTATTTTTAAATTATTTATACATCATTTTCTTATTTTGGAAAAGCTATTTCCAATCAGATTTTCCCCAAATTTAAAAAAATGCTGGAATGAATGTTTTCAAACAACGAATGACATCAAAGAGCTGTGAATGGCAGCTATAATGTTGAGCAAACTAGTCTGTGGTAATTTGTACAGTTGTTCAGCAAGTACTCACCCCCCTCCCCCTCATGCTGTAGGTGGAATATACTTCAGCAATCCCAGGATATTGGGTTTGGCCATGTGACTTGCCTTGACCAATGGAATGTTAGTAGTCATGATGTAAGTGGAACTTTAAATGCGCTTGGTTCTTAATTTGGCTTGGTCCTGATATTCCAGTTAGGTGCCTTGAGGGGAGCATGCCTTGGGTAGATCAAACATGTAAAACAAACCTGAACTTATCTTGCAGTCTGCACCCAAGCCAGAAGCAGAGCCACCCAGAAAAGCCCAGTTTAAACAGATGAAATGCCATTGACCTATAGATCTTTGGGCAAAGAGTAAGTGCTTGCCTCTGTAAGCCATCGAATTTGGTTTGGTTAGTTATGTAATGTTACTGTAGCAGTAACTAATATATACACAGTGTGTTTTTATTGGTCAACTTATCCTAAAACTGTAATAAATAAAGAGAAGATTGAAAAGAAAAGATACAAGGTTATTATTCTTATAGATTTTTATACCTGGCACAGAATCTGAACTGTGAACTTTTTGTTTACGCATTCCTTCATTAATGGATTTGAATATTAATCTAATATATAAGTAACTTCTGGTAGCAACGGCAGGGTAAATTGGGCTACTATCAAATTGTGTAGAATCACTGTGGTTGCCAAGAGTTGCCTGGATACCAATCTTCTTAGCATCAGAATTCAATTCTGGGTGGCTCAGTCGATTAAGTGTCCGCCTTCGGCTCAGGTCATGATCCCAGGGTCCTGGGACTAAGTCCCGCATCAGGATCCTTGCTCAGCGGGGAGCCTGCTTCTGCCTCTGCCTGCTGTTCTTCCTGCTCGTGCTCTCTCTTCTGCTCTCTCTCTCTCTGACAAATAAATAAAAATAAATAAAATCTTAAAAAAAAAAAAAAAAAGGATTCAACTTCTCCCTGTGTCCAGTCTGTTTCCATTATTCTTCCACAGGGGCTGTTCCTGAGATCACCCAGCTGTGAACCTCCTGCATGCAAATCCCAGGGCCCTGGGATCAAGTTCCACACAGGGGTCCCTGCTCAGAGGAGAGCCTGCTTCTCCCTCCACCTCTGCCCCTCCTCTCTGCTCATGTGCTCATACTCTCTCTCTCTCATTCTGACAAATAAATAAATAAAGTCTTAAAAAAAAAAACTTTACCCCAGATGTCTTTCTACACACACACACACACACACACACACACACACACACACACACACATATACATACACATATGGACGCATAGGAATATAAATTGGTGGAAACAACTTTTTAATGAGATTATAGTCTAAATGAAAATATTTAATTTAAATTTGAGTTCAAGAGAAATGAAAATGCTGAGATTTCTCTAAGCTTGCAAGAGATAATAAAACACATTAAGAAGTTGGACTCATTCTTAAAAATTATTTCCATTTTAAGCAGTATTGATTGAAGTCCTTGCAGTGGGAAATGAGGTAATTTCTAACAATAGCTAACACTTATTGAGTGATTACAGTGCCTTAAGTATAATAAGCCATATCATCCCTGAAACTAGCTCATGAGGTGGAGGTATCATCCCTGTTTTTTAGATGAGAAAACTAAGCTAAGGAAAATTCACATAATTGCCCAGGGCCACACTATTAAGAAAGTAGCAAGGCTAGAATTTTGATTTGAGCCCAGAGGCCTGGGTCCTAACTACTACTTGTCTCCTTTCACATTAGTGCCTGCATCCCCCCTGGTCAGTGGAACTTTTTATTTTGCACAGTCAGACTATATTACTTCTACTGTTTTACCTGCCATTGCTTTTTGACCATACTATTTAGTATTTATTGTGTAGTTAGGTGGATTTCATCCCATCCCTGGTCTCTTTACATGGCTTTTCCATTTCTGAGATGAGTAGTTTGATTTTGGGGTGTGTGTGTGTGTGTGTGTGTTTCTTCTTCTCTTTTTCCTCCTTCTTCTTCTCCTCCTTTTGCCCAGTAAGAGCCTAGGAGTCCTATATTCCTAGAATTCCTTCAAATTTGTATGGTCTGTTTGATGTTCTGACATCTTGATTGAGTATAATCTTCTTAGGCTGTATGTTTTTTTCTTTTTCCTTTAGAAAATTCCTTCATATATTTCTCCCCTATGTTTTGGCTTGGATCACGCTGTTCCTCAATTTTTTTTCTTTTTCCTTTTCAGAGATTTTTTGTTTTCTGCCTGAGGCCTGAAGAATTTCCTCTTTTCCTCACTTTTCCTTTCTTTGTTTTTCTTTCTCTCTCCCCTCCCTTTTTTCTTCTGTGTTCTTTATTTTTAAAATATAATGATTGTACTAAGCTATGACTTAATTAGTGGTAATCAGATGGATTCAGTGTGCTGGAATCATTCTTTATTTGAAGGTTACTTGTTGGTAATAATTCTTTGAAGGCTTTTGGTTGCATTTGTTAAGTTCTCTAGGTTCAGGAAGCTTCTGTTGAATTGTGGGTGTTTATGCTCCTTATCTATTTGTTTATATTTGATTGTTTCAATACCAACCACCCCTTTCTTATTTTTTAATCTGGTGATTGATTTTATTGGTGACTTGCTCAAATTTTTTGTCTATTTCAGTAATTCAATTTTCATCTCTGTCTATTCTACTTCTAATTTATCTGTAATGATGCTGTTTTGGCCCTCAATTCAATTCTTATAATCTCTTATTTATTCTCTTATTCTTCTCTTATTTTGAGGTGGTTTTTTTAATTGTTGTTCTTATTTTATTTATTAACATAGTAGACTGTCTTCCCATTTCTTTTCACCTTACTTTTGTTTGGGTACTATTGTTCAAAATTTATCTTTGCTCTATTATATTTAACTTTTGATTCTCTTTCCACTGTCCCTAAATGGAGCTGCCTTTCTTTTCTGTGATACAATGTAGAGGTGGTTTTTTTTTTTTTTTTTTCTTTTCAGCACAAGGCATACTGGGAGGCAGAAAGGGATTACTCAGAGGAAATGGTATCCAGTATTTGTTACAATACCTAAGCTGTGCTCTCATATCTTGTTTTCTTAATGTTCTGTACTGGGCTTATCTATTAGGATAAGCTCTCTGCTGTAAGAAGTAATTCTCCAACCTTGGACATTTAATATAATAAAAGTTTATAATAGTTCACTTATGTTCTAGTCCAATGAGGATATTGTGGGGGAAGAGGACCATAGTCATTCAGGGACTAAAATCCTTTTATCCTGTGAGGCTATCATTTTCAGCCTGTGACTTTTATGGTCATTATGGAAAGGGAAGAGAAAATAGAGGATCTGCTATAGGTCTAGAAGTGGCATTTGTAACTTTTGCCACATTCCTCTGGCTGAGTCTCAGTTTCATGGCCCCGAGATAGTTGCAAAGTGGCTTGGAGATGCAGAGAAAATATTGTTCCAGAGGAACAGTAGATGGATATGTTGAACACAGATTCACTCCCTGCTTTGGTAACCATAAAATCATTGTAAAAAGTGAGTACCATCAGGCCGCTGATCCATTCTTCAATCCGGTGTGACTCTTTGCAGTTAGTTTCCCCTACTGAACGAGTTTCTCCTATCACTCGTTTCTATGACAAAATAAGATGACTCACTTAGCTTTACTCCAAAAGCTAAGTATTGGAGTATTAGAGAGAATTCTCAGGGATTTGTGGACTCAGTAGTATAGAAGGGTAAGACATAAAACTTCAAGTGCTGTCATGACATCAAAGAGCCCCAAAGGCCTTACTGTGAGTTCTGCTCTTGCCAGACAGAAACGACTCCCACCTAGCAGGAGAGGTTTCTCACCTGACCAGTTCCTCTGTCAGGTGGACCAGCTGCACTACACCTAGTTCTCAACCTAATGAATTTTACTTCCATGTTAGTCTGCAAAATTTTTCGAACAAGCCAATCACATCCTCCAGTGAGAAGCAGAAGACACCTCATCCACTTGTTACTGCAAAGCCTGACTTCCACAGCTTTTGTTGGCTCACTCTGCTCCTGAGTATAAACCCTGTGTGACCCTGCAGGGCATGTGGTGTCCTCCTCCCCTGGGGTGTGAGTTACATGACTAATGAACTGCTATCATTCTCATTTCTCCAGGGTTAGGTGTCATGTGTTCAGCCATCTCACACTATTTAGGGCGAGGGATCCCTCTTTTACTAATGAGATGAATAGGAAATGGTCAGAACAGGAGGGTTAGGAGTCTTACTGTATGAGTTTGCCCAATTTTGCTTCAGCATCTTGAGTTTTTCTTACTTCTCATTTTTGTTAAGAACACAATATTAGAGGGCACCTGTTTTATTGTCTAGTTTAGTTTCTAGCTTTTTTTTTTTTTTTTAGTTCACCTAGTCAAATGTTGGGGAGACAGTTTTGAAACTATATTTTTTGTTTCAAAATTCTTTATAGACAATGATTTTGCAGAAAAGTATAGAAGGACAATGTGTAGAAGGAAGGGTGTCCAGGAGCAACCAGCATCAATATCATTATTGGACATGAACAATAATTGAGAAAGGAAGAAACTCTAAGTAAGAACGAGACTATTTGAAAAAAAAAAAAAAAGAATGAGACTCTCTGTATACTGCATTAGAAAGAGAACAAAAACATCTCATAAACCTTTAAAAACCAACCTCAGTGAAGTTATTAAAGTGTCTGAACCATATGATGTCATTTTAATTTCATCATGCTGAAAATTTTTATGTTTTTATGAGAGGACAATATGTCAATGCCATCAAAGATAAATTGGGGCTACTGAGTTCCTGAGAGCACCAGACAGAGCAAACACACCCCTGGGAAACTTGTATCCTAGGATCTAACTCTGCTTCTGAAGAACAGTTATGTAGCCAGTCATGCAGAGCACTTTGAATCTCACTAATGAATCACTCTTGAATTAACTCCCTGTATTCCTTCTTAATCATATAGCAAGTAGAACAGGCACCTTCTTAAGTGGTACTCTCAGAACTCCTACTCCAAAATGTCAACCTATCAACTTACAATTTCCATCGTAGCCTTCTTACCTTAGGGTCTGCAAAACTGTTTGGTCTTCAGTACCTCGAAGGATAAGGAGGATTTCAACAGAAAGAATGAGTGGCTAACAATGGCTTTATTATGGAGAATTATTGGCTAAAAAGTTATTGGCTTAAACCAGTCAGGGCAAGATGCTCTAATTATAAGCTGTGTCAAGTACCTAAGATAATAATAATAATAATAATAGCTAATATGTGTGAGGCAATTACGAAGTATTAGGTCTATTGCTAAGAATGCAACATAAATTATCATATCTAATGCATCAGCAAAAAGTTAGACACTTTTATTGTCTATATTTTGCAGATAAAGAAGCTGGGGCTTAGAGAGGTTGAGTAAAGAGCCATGAGCATATAACGAACAAGTTCTGTGACTGAGAATCTCACTTTAGATTTCTGACTCTGCTGTCAGAGCTCTTAACCTATGCTCTGTGAGTATTATGGGCTGTAGGAAAGAACATCTGGAACAAAGATTACTTAGGCTGCCTGATTCAAAAATGTTTTATCTCGGATTCTAACTTAATTGCTAATTTATTCATCCAACCATTATTTGCTGCCCACCAACTTTGGTCTTGAGACTGTGTTAGATATTGTGAATATAAACACAAATGGAAATGAATCCCTTCCATCAAGCAGTTCATGGCCCAGTGGAATGGTTAGAAAATGAAACATCTTGGGTTTTTCTATGTATTCTTCTGTAGAAACTGATAAAAGGAGTTAATTACAAGACAACAAACTTCACATTTTTCATTTAAAGAAAAAAGAAAATAAAGAATTGAAAATACTGCATGGTAAGGACCACGTAGGGACAAGCAAGGAGTGCTAGGGACCCTACAGCTAGCACTGAGGAGGTTTATATGACTGGCAGTGGGGGCACTATGCTATGATTCTTCCTTCTTTAGACATTCTAAGAGGTACAGTATTGTCTCTCCCTTTCTTCTTTGCTATTCTTTGTCCCACTCTTTCATCAAATAGTGAACATAATTAAATGAAAATGACCATGAAAGCCACACAATGGTTAAGAGTCAAGTACACAGGACACCTGGGTGGCTCAGTTTGTTAAATATCTGCTTTCTGCTCAGGTCATGATCTCAGGGTCTTGGGATGGAGTCCCAAATCAGGCTTTTTACTCAGTGGCGTGTCTGCTTCTCCCTCTGCTCCTCCCTCCTGCTCCTTCTTTCTCTCTCTCTCAAATAAATAAATGAATAAAATCTAAAAAAAAAAAAAAAAAAAGTCAAGTTCACATTGACTTGGACACATTTGCTCCAAGTTTCAAGTGTTCATAGAAAATGAGAATATTAAGCGATCCCATTTTTTTCCCCTTAGGAGCAGGAATAAAATGTATCCCTAAAGATTGTTAGTAAGGGGAAGGTAGGGAGAACTTGGATTTGGATCCTCTTTTAGTTGAAATGTGACCTTCAAGAAGCTTCTGATAACCACAGAAAATAGTTTTACTAAATAGCTTCACTGTCTGTCTCCTGTTTTTCAAAGGGAAAAAAAAATCATCCCTGCAATAATTTCTTGGAATTGTCTTGATTTTTCAGCAATTTAAATTCTAATGTAGTCCTGTGTAGAGAGTATGACTATAGTTTGAGTGTATATGTGTGTAGGTGCTGATAATTTTGCATTTTCTTTGGGGGAGGAAAAGGAAAACAATTTAAGCTGAGAAAATTCTTAAATATTCATTTTTTAAAATTTTACTTTAGAACTTTGTTAAACCATTGTCAAAAAAATACTGTGTGACTTTGCTTTAGTTACTTAACCTCTCAGAACCTCATGTTTTCTCACTTGTACTTCTTAGGTTTGCTCGGAATATTAAATGAGATAGTGACATTGATTTCAAACCATCTTTCCTGTTATTTTCAACATAGCCTTCATCACCTATTGATACATTGTTTATCAGCTTGTTTGCTTTCTCCCCACTAGTAAATACTTTATATCCAGGAAAGCCTGGATAGTATCTACTGTCTTCATTACCATAACCCATGTACAAAGAATAGTATTGGGCACTTAGTAACAGACTAAATAAATGAATACATGACAGCAAAGCACTTAGAACAGTGTCTAGCTCATAGTACACATTCAATAAAGATGGGCTTTTATGATCATCATTGTTTCCTGACATACATTTGCATTTTAAAAGTAGCAAAGCTAACCTGAGTTAAGGAGAATTAGCTAACGGTTGTCTTGTGTGTCCTTGTTATTTCTGCCTGGTCCTCTTTCTTTGTTAGTCTTTGTTTTTGACTGCATTTTAATGTATTAGGTGAAAGGTTACCTTTCACACTGATATTTAAGAATTAAAAGAAAATGCCTGAACACAGAATGATTCAACACCAGAAGGATAAGTCCTTAATTATGTGGTTGAGATTAGTGGCTGAAACAGCAGCACCATCAGTGGAGGAATTTGGGGGAGGAGAAGAAAGAAAGCTCAGAACTGGCTGGAGGGAATTGTTGGTGCAAGCATCTCTTTTTATTCTTCACCCCCACCACACACCTCTCAAATCACACCAGTAACCTGCTACATTCAGACTGTCACACAGCTGGATGATGTGTTATTGGTTAATAACCTAAACACTTTCTAGCATGAGATTTGATGACTTGTGTTGCCTTGAACAAAATCTCCTTAAGCACATGCTGGGTTGGGGGAGCAAGTAAGTAGCCATAAATGTGACACACACATGGGGTTTGATGACTCATGAATGCTCCTTCCCTTTAACCAAAATTTGGACAAAGATGCCCTCTGAAATCAACTCCTTTTAATCAATTTCATTGTAGAACCTCAGAGGTAGTTTAAGTTGCTTTAGGTCATTAACCCAGATGTTGTTCTCTGTATCATCAGAGAAATATGCAGATACCTTTTAATGGGTTTTCATATCTAAACTGTTCATCTGTTTTGTTTTAGATACCAGTGATCATGTCTCCATATGATCCGTGTATAATATTTTCCCTACAGGATATGTTTCATTTACTTTAGCATTCTTTCAATTATATTTCATTTTGTTTTGATGAAAATCATTGATTTATAATTGCTATCAAAGGCTTCTTTATCAGATGTAGCTGATGAATTGCTACCAGAGCAGGAAGCTATAAAACAACAACAACACAGCTTTGTGAGGATGGCCCATGTTCCCAATAAAGATTAAATGTCTGCTAGATCAATAATGGTGAAAATACTAGAATGCATTATTTCTGAAATGAGATACTATGTAAATGTGCCTAAATTCATACTTTATTATAGGTTCATACTATTTCAAACAATGTGTATTTCTTTAATAATGATCTGCATGATTGTTCTATTAAATAAAAGAGTTGTTCATATTCAGTCCTTTCTTCCTCTATTTTCACTATTGAATTTGTAAATTATGCTTAATTAAGAGGAAATAATTACAATAAAATAAAATGCTCTCTTCAGCTTTCCTGAACGTTTCTACTGATACTATTTTGAAGATGAGGGTAATGCCATATACCCAATCAACATTTTTGCTCTATTTTATTCCTGGGAGAAGGCTGATACATGAGGATATTTATATCTATTTTCTTCCTGTGTGCATTAACAAAAAAAATCTCAAAAGCCTTATAGAAACAATGTTATTTTGTGTGTGACCTGGGTTAAAATAACACTCATATCAATTTCCTGTTCAAGTACCATAATTATATGGCAAAACTTGATTTTTGTAATTTAAAGTTTATTGTTGTTATCCCCGTTTTTGCAGATTTGGTCTCACAGCTTCAAATTCACAATGTCTGGCAGATATTTAAATAACAAATGAGAATAATCATAGAACAGGATTATCATCTCTTTCATTCTGGATATCAAACTTCCCTTAATTGCTTTAGAAGCCTCATAAACAATTGAGTCCCACGTAACATTGTTTTACAAGTAAAACGCATTAGTCTTTCACATGTTTCTCTCTGTCAAATCACTCGCTGTGGGGGAGCCAGCTGCCACATCCTGAGGAATCTTCAGAATCTCTATGGAGAAGCCTACAAGGTAAAGAACCGAGGTCTTTGGCCAATAGCCAGTGAGGACTGAGGCCTCCTGCCAACAGTGACATGAGTGACCTTGGAAGTGAGTCCACTAGCCTCAGCCAAACTTCCAGATAATTGCAGCCCTACTGACATCTTGACGTCAGCTTCATTAGAGACCCTGACCGACAACCACGCAGCTAAGTTGCTCTTGAATTCTGAGCAACAGAAAATGAGATAATACATATTTGTTGTTTTAAACCACTCAGTGTTGGGGTAATAAGTTATGCAGCAATGATGACTAATGTCATCTAGCACCAATAAGAGGCGGCTGTGATAGAAATGGTGGTGTAGCATGTTTGAGCAAAAAAGAGCATGAGCTAGTTCACCCTCCTGCCCAAATCTTATTGGTTAGGAATTAGATTCAAGAGAGGAGCTTAGTGCTAAGGTTATGGAGCCTATGTTAGGGTCTGTGGGTTGGACTAGCATGCTAAGGCAACAGCCTCCATGTTACACCAGCTGAGGACAATATGGAAGACAGTGGAGATAGAGGCAAAGCCCAAGGTCAAGAAGCCCAAGCTTTACCCTGACTGCAGTCACACATGAGAGAGCTCAGAACACCCTTCCTCTCCCACAGGCACAGGACAGATCTCTCAGGAACTTATAAAAATCTCAAAAACGTTACACAGCGAGGGCACTTGGGTGGCACAGTTGTTTGAGTGTCCAACTCTTGGGTTTCAACTTAGGTCATGACCTTAGGTCATGGGATTGAGCCCCACATCAGGCTCTATGTGAAGTCTGTTTGAGATTCTCTCACCCTCTCCCTCTGCCCCCCCCACGCTCTCTCTCTCAAATAAATAAATCTTAAAACAACAACAACAACAACAACAACAAAAGAACTTTACACAGGGGTATAGGGGACAAGGACAAGAGAGAGCTGAGTTTGTTTTTTTTTTTTAAAGATTATTTATTTATTTATTTATTTGATGGAGAGAAATCACAAGCAGGCAGCGGGGGCGGGGGTAGCAGGCTCCCTGCTGAGCAGAGAACCCCTGCGGGGCTCCATCCCAGGACTCTAGGATCGTGACCTGAGCTGAAGGCAGAGGCTTTAACCCACTGAGCCACCCAGGCACCCCAAGAGACTGAGTTTTAAACTGAAAGTGATTAAGTGACCTTGAATTTGTAAGAAAGAACTTTCCACCAAAGAAGCAAATTAGGGCTTGAGAGTAAAATTAATTTCAGTTGTGGAGAAATAAAAGTTATTTACAGACTTTTGCAATATTTGTAGTTACAAAACTTCACACCCGCTATTTCACAATTGATAGGGACACCTTTATTTCAGAGCAGGATAAAAGAAATAGATCATTGTTATCACAGAAGAGCAATGCCAATTTTCTTTCTTCAGAGAGAATATGTATCTGAAATTATTTTGGGGAAATAAGTAATTTTGGAGAACATGATCTCTTGCTTTCTGCTAATGGTGGCTAATACTTATTATGTACTCACAATGTTCCAGAGATTTGTTCTCACCATTTTACAGATACTAAACTCATTCTGTACTAACAACAAATCTATTCTGTGCTTATTACCATCAGCCCTATTTAAAATAGGGAAACAAGCGGCACCTGGGTGTCTCAGTGGGTTAAGCCTCTGCCTTCGGCTCGAGTCATGATCTCGAGGTCCTGGATCTAGTCCCGCATTGGGCTCTCTGCTCGGCGGGGAGGCTGCTTCCTCTTCTCTCTCTCTCTGCCTGCCTCTCTGCCCACTTGTGATCTCTCTCTGTCAAATAAATAATTAAATTATTTAAAAATAAATAAAATAAAATAAAATGGGGAAACAAAGGCACAGAAGAGCAAGGAAACTGCCAAGTGTCCTAGCCAGTCTGGTTCTGGAGTCTATGAACTTAACCACTGCCTTCTCATGCTTCCCAAGGTGTATTTTATATTTCTTCAAAGACTTTATTTCTGGGACATCAAGTTTATGCTGAGCATTTTGACTAAGTTGGAAAAATGTAAGATTTGAACTCAGAATGTGAGTCCTCCTGATGACACTAGACAAAGAGCTTATTGGCTGGTCTCTAAAACTGCACTCATCTGCATGCACAGTTATTTATGGAGATTATTCCAATAGTATCTGGATTTCACTTTAAAGGTGAATAGCATTAGGTGTCCTGGCTGTGGCATGAAGAGCCACACGGATCTTTAAGGACTGGCTTGTAAACATGTAATCAGAAGATCTGGCGTTGCCTGAGAATCCAGAGCAGGTTTTAAATAGCTTACAAAGAGCTCAGCTGGTCTTTCCAAGTCCAAGTTATCAAAAATAGTTTCCTAGTTTATGTGTGTGACCTTCCCTGGCCACAGACACGGAGCCATAAAGACTATTCTGCCTTTGCCCTCTCTGGATGCAAGAGCAAACGCATGACTTTTTCAAATAGGAGCTATAGTTAAAAATCTATATGATCACAAACATGGAGTGAGCATAGAGCCCTGTGAGGCCCATGGATTTCCCTAAATTCAGTAAAATCCCTCTTTCTACAAAATACCTCTAAGGTAAAGAACAAGGCCTCGGTGGCCAGGTCCTGCCTCCATCAGAATATTCAGCCAGAAACAGAGACGGCCATAGAGAGAGGCTTGAAGATTCGTCTATAGACAATTTGAGAATCTCTAATATTATTCATTAATTCATTTTACCTATCTTGTCTAAAAATTTTCTGGAAGAATCATTAATATGATCCAATGGCTTTTCTCCCTTCTTGTTAGTCCTAGAAGATAGTTTCAATGTTTCTGAATCTATTTTGTGAGCTTTCCCCCTGAGAACAGTTCTGGCCAACATCTATATGTGAAGCCAATGGAGAAGAAGAAAAATGATTGCAATGCTGAGATATTTTCTAGAATGCTAGTCATGTAGAAATACTGTAAAACAAGATAAAGAAATGACATAAAAATAGAAATAAATATTCAAAATACTTAGGGAGCCACACTTTGGCACTATTCTCCACTTAAAAAAATAATGCTACTTTGTTCCAGAAAAAAAAAAAAAAGTGTTTCAGTGTTCTTTTCTGTAAAGGGATTTCTAAGTTGCCACCTGGTAGAACTTGGTATATTCCTGTGAAATCCTGGGTTTTGATCTTCTAATATCATTATTAATCCACATGGGATTACATTTAATTTTCTAGGTGAGTTGGTCGGAATTTAACACTGTTTATTTGGCCAATAGATATTTTCCTGGTAGAACAGATGTTGAAGGAAAACAAGTTCTCCTAGAAAGAGGTTTGTAACACTAGGTATGATTGGCATTTTGGGTACAATACAAAGTAGAAACCTAAAGTTTAACCTACTTCCTTGAGTATTTAGTTCTTTTGAAATAAATTTCTTATAATTTATTGTGGAGCTGTTGAACACGATTTACTTCATAATTAGGATCTTAGGACAAAGAATTAAAAACAGATTTTAAAAAACTATTGCTAACAACTGTTGGTAGGATGACCCAACAGTTTTTCCTACCCATGGAGTTGGAAAATTTTCAAGAATTTCCTTGATTCTCTGACAAAAGAAACATGAGAGCTAGCACTGCCACTTTTCCTCTTGCCCTGGTTTCGGGTGCTATGCCAATGCTCTAGCAGCCATCTTGTGACTGTTAGGAAGCTTAACAGGGGTAAGCCATGGAACTGATGTCTACCTCAGTTTTCCTCTGATGCAAGAAAAAAAGATGGCTGTTTTCAAAAGCCACTCAGATTTTATATAAGGTGATTTGTATTCCTAGCTCATACAATAAAATATAATTATACCAAATATGGTTATACCAAAGACTTAGAAGATGGTGATACTGAAGCCAAACTGGACAGTGTCCCATTTTTTTCAAAGCAATGAAAAAATTTCAAGACCAATTTCAAAACTGAAAAGTGCATTTAGTAGTTTCCCCTTTCCATTTACCATCTTTGTCTTTATAAGTCTAATTGCAAGTACCACCTCATATGATCTGGAGAAACTGTATGTATTTTATACAGGTGGTGGTCTTTATATATTAGCCATTTCCCTTTAAAGATCATTATAGATCAATATAAAAACTTCTACTTTGAAAGAACTCTTGAGATTTGAATAGTACAAATTTAATTAATAACAAAAGGATGAATTAGATCTCCTTTCTTTCCCCATCCTTTCCTCTCTATTTCATTTTCTCCAACTCTTTCCTTCCTCTCAGTGTTTTTCTTTATTTAGTCTTCTCATTATCCATGTTTCTATCTTTCTTAGAATACCAGTGTAATGTGATATATTTTTCACAAAGAATATCGATATTATTCTTAGTATTCATGTACTTCAAGACAGATATTTTGTCCTTATGCATTTTGTGGGGGGTTTTGCCAATATGCTACACAACAGAGCCAGTAGTGAAAACGTTTTTAAAATATTTAGTTTCAAATAATTTTCCCCCATTTTATTTCCGTAGAAATAGAATCCTTGTTTGAAGTACATGCCGTTACATCACAGTTGTGGATTTTTTGTCCAAGCCAAAATATGAGATCACAAATGATAATTACATTGGATTATTTGCCAATATTTTTCCACTCATGTGTACAAAAATACCGCGTATTTTAATATTATACCTACTGGCTAAATGATGTAATTCCATCAGTGTCTGAGGAAAAAAGATAGGATTAAGTAACATAATTTGGTATGTTTAAATGTTTTAAACAGAACAGGATCAGAAAACATGCTTAATGCTGAGTAAAACATTCTGAAAGCAAGCCTATACCATTTCCTTGCATGAGAATGGTCACTTAGACAGTATTATTAATAAGAGAAACAAAACAGAACACGTTTTCCAGTTTTCACTAAATTCAAGAAAACTTAGAATAATGCATTGAAACAATGTTTCTCTGCCCACATTAATCTGAAAACCTGAACAGACATTATTTAACCAGAATCCAAAGTTCAGGGGCAAGACTGTTGAAAGATCTCTAATTTTAAAATCACTGTTTGTGGAAGTAAACCTTTGTTCCCAGTCTGTAAATTATTAAAATGAGTATGTAATGAGTTCCCAGGTCTCCTCATTAAATCTTCTTGCACATGCAAAGAGCTGTTTCCTGGTACATCTCACTCTCTGGTACTTCATTACTAGTGATGGTGTTGGCACTTTTAGATTTATTTGCAAAGGATACACAGGGATTCAATGACTGCCAGCACTTATCTTCATGCAAATTACAGGCCACCGGTTCTGCCACATTCTCTGAAAGTTAAAGTTTGAGAACCTCAAGTGGAAGGCAGAGTTCTTGCTTTAGAAACTCCTCAAATGTCCATTCCTTTATTGTCTATAATTCACTTTGATTTTTGTCTCAAAGTTCTTATTTTGCCTGAGGCAGAAGTCTTAGTTTAGTCATTTTGAAGTAAAAATAAATTGTTATTTTTCAGTATTTAATTTTGAAATTTAATTATATTCAGGAGCTTCACCTCCCTGTCGATTCCATCTTTTCTTCCTATACTTTTCAGTTTAGGGGTTGGATTTTTCAGTTTTAGGGACATATATATCTGCTACTGTGGGTGGTATGAGAGAGGCCTGATCTCATCCAGGTCTTGATTTGTTCACTCCCAAACTGGATCCTTACTTTCTATATAATATATTCTATCAGATTCATGGCAAAAGCTAAGTATGATGCTTTCTCAAACAGCAACCTAGGTAGAATGTGCCCTTATCTTGGCATCTACCCTGCTTCATAGCACCGGTGATTCCTTGAGGCCATTCTTATCCTCTCTTTTGAGGATGGCCAACATAGACCCTGTTGGATATGCCTCTCTTCATCCTAATTTTGGACATTCACAAAAAAACCCCGTAAGTTAGCTTCCATACCCCATGCGGGACCCAAAGGAACTTTTAGACCCCCTTTCGTACCCTACGGTTGCCATAGGTGTCCTGGGATGGTGTGTATGTCTCTTTAACTTCTAAGTAAGCCCCATTACCCTGTCTAGTTGCCCAACGTTCCTATCTCCTTGAGGATGCAGTGGCTCCTGACTTTCAGAAATCCCAAGTAGAAACCAGGACACAAGTTTCTTTTATTCTTGGTTTCCCACTAACACCCCTGCATCAATCCCCCAGGATATGACTCAGAAGGTGTGAACTAAAAGTAGGGTGACTAAATCTCCAGATTTGCCCAAGAATGAAAGGGTTTCCAGGATGCAGGACTTTTGGGTTGAAAACACAGAAGGTCCTGGAGCTGGTCACCTTACAGGAGGCATGTCTGCTACAGTGTGTGTAACTCTCTTTTCCCCCTCTGAAGTCTCCTCCTTTTTGTTCAGAAGATTCCTTATCTAATGGAGGCTTGTTCAGATCATTTTTTTCTCCTTTAAATACTTTCTGTCTGGAAAGGGTCTTTGAAGCTTAGAGATAAATTTGGCATCCATTTTCACCCTTTGCCTTTGAAATCACTTGAAGAAATACATATGATTTCTACATGTAGTTATACTTGGGAGGATCAATAGGAAACCAGGAGAGATAAGGAAAACTACCAACTAATACTTCACATATCATGTTACCATACTTTTTATTTTTTATTTTTTATTTTATTGAGGTATGTTTTACGTATCATAAATTCATCCCTTTCAAGTGTATAACTCAATGGTTTTTAGCCATTTTACCAAGTAGCATTACCATTCCCATAAAACAGTTATAGAACATGTTCCTTTTCTCCAAAAAGATCCTTCATGCTTATTTACAGTTCATTCTTTTTCCCACCCTCAGCCCCAGAAAACCACTAATCTACTCTATATCTCTTCAAATTTGTCTTTTTCAGGCAATTAATATAAATAAACAGAGTCATATGGAGTGGTTTTTTTTGGTTTAGCATTTCATTTAGCATAATGTTTTTAAGGGCCATCCCTGATGTGTCGGTATGTTGTCCTCTTTCTTGGTGAATAGTTTTTCGTTGGATGGATATACCACATTTTTTCCTACATACCAGTTGATGGACACTTAAATTGTTTCCAAGTTTTGGTTATTACAAATGATGTTGCTATAAACATTTTTGTGCAAGTCCTTGTGCAGATATATATTTTCATTTCTCTTAGGTGTAGGAGTAGAATTGCTGGGTAAAATGGTAGTTTAACATTTAACATTTTGAAAAATGACCAAACTGTTTTCCAAAATGAATACATTATTTTACATTTCCATGAGTAATGTAGGAGGATTCCTGTTTATCCACATCCTTGCCAATGCTTGTTACTGCCTGCCTGACTTATTATAGCCATTCTGGGAGGTGTGAAATAATATCTTACTGTGATTTTAATTTGCATTTCCCTAATAATTAATATTATTGAGTATCTTTGTGCCATTTTTACATTAACCATTCATGTATCTTTTTTTATAAATTTCTGTCCACATGTCTGTCCAGTTTTGATAGACTGTCTTCTTATTATTGAGTTGTAAGCATTCTTTATAAATTCTGGGGCCAAGTCCTTTACTGGGTATGTGTTTTGAAAATATTTGTTTGCTTTCTATTGCTTGTCTTTTCATTTTGTTAATGATGCCTTTGAAGTACAAAAGGTTTACTCTTTGGTGAGGTCAATTTTAACAATTTTGTCTTTTATGAACCACACTTTTGGTCTTTGTCTAACACAACGTCTTGAAGATTTTCTTCTAAATGTTTTATTATTTTAACTCCTACATTCAAGTATATGGCCTATTTTGAGTTAATTTTTGTGTACGGTCTGAGATGAAGGTCTAAGTCAATCTTTTTGTATGGGATATCTATTGGTCCCAGCACTTTTTGTTAAACAGACTGTCATTTCTTTCAATGAATTACTCTGGCACCTTTGTAAAAAAAAAAAAAATCAGTTAACTAAAATAGAAAGATTTATTTTGGGGCTCTCAGTTATGTTATTATAATTTGTATAATTACATGTCTATATACTGTACCATACTATCTTGACTATTGTATCTTTAATAACAAGTTTTGAAATTAGGAAGTTGAAGTCCTCCAAACTTGTCCTTATTTTTCAAAATTACTTTAACTATCTTAGGTGTTTTGCATTTTCATACAAATTTTAGGATATGTCAATTTCTTTCTTTCTTTCTTTCCTTTTTTTAAAAGATTTATTTATTTATTTATTTGGGAGGCAGGGGAGAGGGAGAATCTCGACCAGATGACCAGCTGAGTGCAGAGCTCATGGGGGCTTGATCCTATGACCCATGAGATCATGACCTAAGTTGAAACCAAGAGTGGGAAACTTAACCAACTGAGCCCCTGTTTGTCAATTTCTGGGGAAAAAAAAAAGCCCACCAACAGTTTTTTTTATTAATATGTATTTGACATATAACATTGTGTAAATTTAAGATGTGCAATGTGTTTAATTTGATACATTTATATATTGTAATGATTGCCATTATAGTGATTATTGGCATCTCTATTACATTACAGAATTTTGATAGGGATTTAGTTGAACCTATATAGATCAATTTGGGAGACAGAATTTTGATAAGGATTTTGTTGAACCTGTAGTTCAATTTGGGAGAGAATTGCCATCTTAACAATGTTGGCTCTTCTAATTCATAAACACAAAATGCATCTCTCTATTTATTTAGATCTTTAATTTACTTCAACGAAGTTTTATAGAATTCAGTGTATGTTTTGTGCTCTTGTAAAATTTATTCTTAAATATTTTATTCTTTTTAGTGCTGTTGTGAATGAAATTATATTCTTAATTCTGTTCATATGTAGAATTACAATTGATTTTTGTATATTGATCTTCTACCCAGCAATTTTGCCATACTTTAGTTTTAATTAATAGTTTATTTTTTAGAGCAGATTTAGGTTTATAGAAATTGAACACAAAGTACAGTTCCCACATACCTCCTCTACCTGTCACCTCCCCACCCTTCCTACAAAGTTTCCCTGATTATTAACATCTTGTATTAGTGTGATACTTTTGTTACACTTGATGAACCAATATTGGTACATTATTATTAACTGAGGTCCATAATTTATATTAGGGTTTGCTTTGTGTTTTTCATCTTGTTTGTTTGTTTGTTTGTTTTTTTCAATTGAAGTATAGTTGCCATACAATGTTACATCAGTTTCAGGTATCTTAAGGGTTTTTACAAATAGAACTATCATTACACGGTCATACAAGTAGGTTTACTTCTCTAAAATATCCCATGCTACATCCTTCTCCTTCCAAATTCCTAGAAGACACTTTTCTTTTTACTGTCTCAGTAATTTTGCCTTTTCCAGGATGTTTGCTCTGACTTTGTAAAATTAACATTTGTTAAGTACAATCCCAGAGGGTCAAATGGTGAGCCCTGGTTCAACAAAAACCACAAGGGAATTCAAATAGAGAAGTGCATTATTCATAGGTCATGGGGGAAGTACACAGCCTACCTTGAGGGGCCACATGGAGTGGTCAAAGCAGAGTGTAAGCAGAGAGTGATGATCTGGGGCACACGCCTATATTAAGGTCCAGAGATGGAGTACTTTGGGGTTCCCAGGTTCTAGTCAGTTTGGTCAACTCATACCAAAACAGCAGTGTTTTGATAGGATACATGGTCTTTCATCTCAGGTTACACAAGGGGAAGGCCCTGACAGGCAGTGGTGACTTCATCACAAGGGGTATTGGAGAAGCCCAATCAGGAACTTACATTTTTCTGGGGCATGTGCTTCCATGAGGGGCTAATGTCAGTTTAAAGCACCTGAAGGTCCCTTGGCCAAATAAAAATAGATGCCAAGGCAGCATACTGTGGAGTAGCTTAGTTCAGTTCTCAGTAGTCATACAGTTGGAATCATGCAGTATATAGCCTTTTTAGGTTGTAGTTGTAGTCTTTTTAGATTGGCTTCTTTCACTTAGTAGTATTCACTTAAGGCTTCCCTATGTCTTATTCCATTTAATCACTAGATAATATTCCATTGTATTAATATACTACAGTTTCCTTATTCTTTCACGTATTGAAGGATTATTGGTTGCTCCCAAGTTTATAGTAAGTTATTTATTTTTTTTAAAGATTTTATTTACTTGTTTGACAGACAGAGATCACAAGTAGGCAGAGAGGCAGGCAGTGAGAGAGAGAGAAAGAGGGAGGAGGAAGCAGGCTCCCCGCTGAGCAGAGAGCCCAATGTGGGGCTCGATCCCAGGACCCTGAGATCATGACCTGAGCCAAAGGCAGAGACTTTAACCCACTGAGCCACCCAAGCGCCCCAAGTTATAGTAAGTTATGAGCAAAGCTTTGTGTATAGGTTTTGTGTGGAGGTAAGAGTTCAACTCATTTAGGTAAATACCAAGGAATTCAATTATTGGATCATATATGGTAGGCCAACATTTAGTTTTTTAAGAAACTGTCAAGCTGTCAAACTGTCTTCCAAGGGGGCTGTACCATTTTTTTGCATTATCACCAGCAGTGAATGAGAGTTCCTGTTGCTCCATATCCTCACCAGCATTTGCTATATTACCAGTGCTCTGGATTTTCGCCATTCTAAGAGGTATGCAGTGATGTTTTAATTTGCAATTCCCAAATTACATATGATGTAGAGCATCTTTTCATATGCTTATTTGCCATCTGTATATCTTACCTGATAAGATTTCTATCAGTTCTTTTCTCATTTTCTAAATGGGTTATTTGTTTTCTTAGCAGCGAGTGTTTTAAAGAATCCTTTGTATATTTTAGATACAAGTTCCTTCTTGGATGTGTGTTTTGCCAATATTTTCTCCTTAAGTTAATTGTTGTGAAAGGTGTATAGTCTCTGGATTCCTTTTTTTTTTTTTTTTTCATTTGGATGTCTAGTTGTTTCAACCTTATTTGTTGAAAAGATTCTATTTTCTCTATTGAATTGCTTTTGTTTCTTTGTCAAATATCAGTTGATTATATTTGTGTGTCTCTATTTCTGGACTCTCTTCTGATTCTTTGATCTATTTGTCTATTCTTTTGCCAATACCACACAGTCGTGATTACTGTAGCTTCTTTCTGTTTTTGATTTCTAATTTAACTCCACTTGTATTATTTAAATCCTTTTAAACTAATTAAATAATTAATGAATTAACTTATTTCATGGCTTAATGTATGTATGATCTGTCCTGGAGAATGTTCCAAGTGTGCTTGAAAAGAATTCTGCTGTTAATAGGTGTTAGGTCAAATGGTTTCATGATATTTTTTTTTTTTAACATTTTATTTATTTTTATTTGAGAGAAGAGAGAGACAGTGAGAGAGAGCATGAGCGAGGAGAAGGTCAGAGAGAGAAGCAGACTCCCCGTGGAGCTGGGAGCCTGATGCGGGACTCGATCCCGGGACTCCAGGATCATGACCTGAGCTGAAGGCAGTCGCTTAACCAACTGAGCCACCCAGGCGCCCGGTTTCATGATATTTTTTAAGCTGTATATATTCTTGCTGATTTTCTTTGTAGTTTTTCTATCAATTTTTGAAAGCAGAGTATTGAGATCTACAATTATTGTTGAATTTTCTGTTTCTACCTCCAATCCCTTCAATTTTAGTTTCATATATTTGGGACTCAATTGTTAGGTGTTTATAGCTTATAATTATTTATTTCTGCTAAGTAGATCCTTTCATCATCATAAAATGTTTCTCCTATCAAGGAGCAAGTTTTTCTTAAAGTCTTTTTGTCTTTTATTAGTATAGCCTCTCCAGCTCCTTTTTGGATACTATTTGTATCACATGTTTCTTTTTCTATCTTTTTACTTTTAACCTATTTTTTTTTTAATGTAAGGGCTCTTTTATAGACTGCATATAATTGGATTATGGGTCTTTTTTTGTTAATCCATTCTACCAGTTTCTGTAATTTGGATCAGAACATTCAATTATTTACATTTAATGTACTACTGATAAGGTAGAATTTATACCTGCCATTTTGCTCTTTGTTTTCTGTACTTCTTTTTTATCCCTCTGTTCCTCCATTACTTCCTTCTATTGTGTTAAATACTTTCCAGTGTACCATTTAAATTCCTTTTTGTATTTTAAAATATTTCACCATGGACTTGCAGTTGTAGCACATCTGGGTTACCACCACCCTCTGGGTCAATGCTGAGGTCCCCGGTGCTGGGAAAGAGCCAGAGCTGTGTGCTTGGAGGATCTGTGCTGGGCTGGGACATGGAGATGCCCAGGAGCTGAATATGCACTGCCCTACGATCTCTTCCATGGTTTCTGCTCCATTACTGCTTTCCTGGGCTCCCTGGCCTAGCCTCTGTTCACTGGACTATTAGAGGAGATGGAGCTCAGGCTGGTCTCAGGGATGAGGACAGAGGAAACTGCAAGGTTGCCTTCCCCGACTATTCTTGCTCAACCACCAGGGTCACATTTTACCTCTTTACTCTTTTCTTAAAGCTGTTTTTTTAGTGGTTGCCTTGAGTATGATAACTAGCATCCTAATTAAAGTGATCTAGCTTGGGGCTTCTGGGTGGCTCAGTTGGTTAAGCATCTGCCTTTGGCTCAGGTCCTGATCCCAGGGTCCTGAGATTGAGCCCCACATCAGGCTCCCTGCTCAGTGGGGAGCCTACTTCTCCCTCTCCCCCAGCTTGTGCTCTCTCTTTCTCTCTCTCAAATAAATAAAATCTTTCTTAAAAAAAGAATCTAGCTTAGATTAATATTAGCTTAATTTCAGTAGTATACAGAAACTTTGCTTTAATACAACTCCATTCCCTTCCTTCTCTTCTGTAATAGTATTGTGATACAAATTACGTCTTTGTACATTATAAGACCATCAATACATGTTTATATTAATTGTTTTATATAGCTGTCTTCTAAATTAGGCAGGAGAAAAAGAAGCTGCAAAATTTCATTTGTACTGTGTTTTGTGTTTATCCATGTAGTTACTTTATTGATACTCCATTTCTTCATGTGGATTTCAGATACCCTCTAGTGTCTTTTCATTTTAGACTGAAAGCCTTCCATTAGGACAGAAGTGATGGTTGTGAATTCCTTTAGCTTTTGTTTACAGTGGAATATCTTAATTTTCCCCACAGTTCTGCAAAATAGTTTTGCTGGATGTAGAATTCTTCGTTAGTGCTCTTCCTCTCAAATACCCCCAAGCGCTTTAAATATCTCATCCCACTGCCTCTGGACTCCATTTCTGATGAGAAGTTAGCATTAATCTCATTGAGAATTTCTTATTCATGATAAGTTGTTTTTTTCTCTTGATGCTTTCAAGATTCTTTCTTTGTCTATGTCCTCCTACAGTTTGACTATGATGTGCTTAGGTGTGAACCTCTCAGTTTATTCTACTTGGGGTTCATTTATTTTTCTTCAACTTTGGGAAGTTTTCAGGCATTATTTCTTTAAATATGTTTTCTTCCCATTTCTCCTCATTCTTTCTAGTATTTCCATTATATGTATATGTTTGTGTGTTTACTGGTATCATACAGGTCTTTGAGGCTCTGTTCATTTTTTAATTTATTTTTTTTTTCTCCTTAGGCTGTATAACCCTACTGATCTATTTTCAAGTGCACTGATTCTTTTTTTCCTGTCAGCTCAAGTTGGATTTTGAGTCTTTCTACTGAATTTTTCATTTCACTTATTTTACTTTTCAACTACAGAATTTCTATTGGTTTTTAAAATACTTTATATCTCCTCATGAATGTTTTCTATTTGATGAGATATTGCCATACTTTTTTTAAAAAGATTTTTATTTACTTATTTTGACACACAGAGAGAGATCACAAGTTGGCAGAGAGGCAGACAGAGGGGGGGGGGGGGAGCAGGCTCCCCGTGGAGCAGAGAGCCCGATGCGGGGCTCGATCCCAGGGCCCTGAGATCATGACCTGAGCCGAAGGCAGAGGCTTAACCCACTGAGCCACCCAGGTGCACCCTATACTTTCTTTTCATTTTTAAAATTCAGTTTCTTTTATTTCTTTGAACATGTTTTTGAGAAAACTGATTTAAAACGTTTATCTGATGTGTCCAACATCTGGGCTTCTTCAGGGAAATTTTCTATTGACTGCTTATTTTCCTGTGTATGGCCATTCTTTCTTGCTTCTTTTATGAGTCATTTAAGTTTTTATCAAAACTGGACATTTTAGATAATATAATGCGGCACCTCTGAAAATCAGATCCCCCGTTCCCATAGTTTGTTGTTGTTATTGCTGCTGGTGTTTGTGTGTGTGTGTGTGTGTGTGTGTGTGTGTGTGTGTGTGTTTAATCACTTTCCCTGGACTAATTCTATAAAACTTATATTATGGGTTGAATTGTGTCCTTCAAAAAACATATATTTAAGTTCTAGTACCTAGTACCTCAGCATGTGACCTTATTTGAAAATAAGCTCCTTACAGAGGTAATCGATTTAAAATGAGGTCTTTAGGGTGGACTCTGATCCAATATGATTGGTATCCTTTTAAAATGGGAAATTTAAACAGAGACAGGCACAAAGGAGAGGCAATATGAAGATACATAGGGCAAAAAGAGCATGTGACTGGAGGCTTGCATCTATAAATCAAGAAATACTAAGGATTGCCAGAAATCACCAGAAGGTAGAGGCAAGCAGGAAAGATTC
The DNA here is from genome assembly GCF_002288905.1 of Enhydra lutris kenyoni. Classification (NCBI taxonomy): domain Eukaryota; kingdom Metazoa; phylum Chordata; class Mammalia; order Carnivora; family Mustelidae; genus Enhydra; species Enhydra lutris. The sequence goes on from NW_019154098.1 coordinate 49,747,877, forward strand.
TTACCTAGAGCTGTCAGAGAGAATATGGCCCTGCTGAGATCTTGACTTTGGACTTTAAGCCTCTAAATAACTAGACAGTGAGTTTATATTGTTTTAAGACATTCGGATTTTGGTACTTATTCTATAGCCTTGGGAACCTGATACAGTCTATATTCCCTGGAGTGCACAACCACTGAATTTTCTACTGTGCAGGCTTGGTAGTCAGCTAACAAATGATCAGAGGTTTCCACAAATGCTTGGAAACAGTAGTTCTTCCACTCTGCCAAGGACTTCTGTGTATATATGGAGGCTAAGGCAATTCACTAGTTTGCCTTAGGCTTCATTTCCTGTTTACACTGCCTCAAGGTCAGCCAGAGATAAGGGATTTGGGCCCTGTTAGGTCTCTCCTGGGCTTTGGATGGGCCTGAACATGTACTGGCCTTCTAGATGTTCAGAAGTATGGGAGCTCTTTTCAAAGGCCCTTCTGGACATTTCTTCCTCTGGATCTGCCTTTTAAATTTTAGGCTGGGATTTTTTTTTTTTTCATTAAACTGGCATTGTTTCCAGTTTTAGGTAGTTGTTGTGTTAATCAACTGCCCTTGATTGTCTCAGACAAATGCCCTGCAGACAGGGATTTTCCCAGAGCAAGCTCTGAGTAATCTCAAAGCCCTGCAAATGGGGGTTTTTCAAAGATAAGAGATCTTCACAGGAGTAGAATGCACTGGAGATGGTACTCTTCAAGGTGCTCTTGGTTTGTCCCTTTTCAGTGTCAGCCATACGGCTGGTTTTCACAACAACCATGATAGCAGGGCTGCTGGTTTTCAAGGTTGCTTTGAAGCTGGGGAAAGGCGGATGGGAGTAGGCCAAGTTAAAAAACTCACAAAGTACAGACATTTTCTTTCTTTTTTTTAATTTTAATTTTTATTCCTTTTTATTGTTTAAGAAGATGTTATTTATTTATTTGAGAGAGAGCAAGAAAGTGAGCATGATGGGGGGGAGGGTCAGAAGGAGAGGGAGAGAATCTCAACCCTGATCATGACCTGAGCTGAAACCAAGAGTTGGCTATTTAACCAACTGAGCCACCCAGGCACCCCCAGACATTTTTCTTGAATAAACTCTCCTCAGATTGTTACAAGTCTTATATTACCTTCTAAAGTAAAGGTTAAATTTGACAAACTTGCTAACATTTTGCTGGTTTTATTAAAGAGCAGACAAGTGGGGATCCTCAATCTGCCATTGTGGTTATCAAAGTTATTTTTTAAGTCAGAGCAACAAAAAGTAGAGTTCAGACAAAAAATAGAGTTAAGATCATGGACTCTGGAATAAGACAGAACTAGAGGCACATGAATTAGACACGTTCCTGAACTTCTATAAGGCTTTTTTTGCATATCTGTACAATTGAGTTAATGATATACATTCAATTAAACCAACACCTTTCGATCTGTCATCGTGACAGATTTTCTCTTAGTAGATCAATTATAGAAAAAGAAAAATAAAGATAAAGGAATAACACTGCAAACCCTTGAGGGTGGCATGTCACTGTAAAATTTGATGTCCTTCGAAATGTCTCCTCTGCAGTTTCCAGTCTTCTGTTTCTTAAGCTATGTGTAAGAAGGCACAGGCATGGCATTTTCTTGTTTAGCCTTCTAGAGTTTCTGTCAAATGGCTAAGCTCGCCTATGTATATGCTGTGTGGAAGATATTCCTCTGGGCTCTGCAGGAGCTATGTCAGTGAACCTAATATTGGATGATCTGCACATTTTCCCTTTTGATGTAGTAGTACCACATAGGATTTTCAAGTATATGCCCCTCAGACCGGGGATACTGTTTAAAAAGTGCTTTCCCTGAGTTTGGATAATCTCTGTCAGTCTTGAGAAAGCCAAAATGGGGATTGGTACTCCAGGTCAAGTCTCTTTTTCATATTCTTCATTTTCAGAATCACAGACATACCTGAATACTGAATACTCCAGGGATGCATGAGATGGCACAGTCTTTTGCTTTTGGTATCAATCAGAGCTGCAGAACCACTAGGAAACCTGTATCTATATCTTTGTCTATTTACCCATATCTTCATTTACATCTATATCTACATCTACATATATATCTATTTATATCTTCAGCTGTATCTCTATCTAATTACGTACCTCTGTAATTACAAGGATTTTTTGTTACAGAGATTTGACATTATCCAGTTGTAGTAGCTGATTAATTAGTCTCTGTTAAGGCTATTGTCTTCAAGTCTGCTCCTGGGAATTAAAGTTCAAGCAATCCAGAAGGAATGTCAGATGTAAAAGAGGGAAGACCAAGAACAAGCTGGAACCCACGAGAATGAACTGAAATCTGTGTCAGTTCTCATTACCATTATCCTTGATGGTGTGGCTATATTGCAGAAGTTGGGGCCCTTCATCATAGAGCTAAACACCTACTTGACCTTGAAGTTGGTGAAGCTGGAAGAAGATCTTGGTGAAGGTGGAGCACTTGAAGGCTTGGTCACCACTTCTTACCAGTGAAGTAAGCCACTGGACACATGATAACTACAGAAAAGAGGTAGCCTATTATATATAAGGAAATATATGTTGTAACAGAAAAATTGCACAGAATACTCGTTAAAAATGGAAGAACCTATTTTATTTGAGCTACTGAGGTAGAGAAAAGAGAGACTTCAGTCTAGAACTGAGCCTAACCCCAAATATAGCAAAGACAGCTAGGCAGAGTGAGGGGGTCAGTGGATGGAAAATTACTAAGAGTAATTTGATTAGAGATCAAGGGTGTGGGCATTCTTGTTGAACAGGCCAGGGATGCAGCTTAGTTGAGAAGAGGCTTGACTAAAGAGTGGGGCTTGACTAAAGTTTGGTCAAGGAAGCATTCTTTGTCAATATGAACTATCAAAATAACTGCTGCTGCACTTGGGTACTTCAAATCTCACACAAGAATCCTCCTTATGGTCCGTTCTAGCTGAGAGTGGCAAATGTAGTTCAGCTTAGTCAAAGTGACACACCACAAAGCTACCACACTTTTATTTGGAAGCCATGGTTCTTCCTCTGGCCTTGTTTTCCTGCTGTGAGATTCAGAGCATGGGTAATGGATTCCCTCACTATCTCTCCTGAAAGCAGCAGGTAGGTGGAAGATGGATGGACAGGACATTGGCTAACTCTGCCTCTTATTCTTACTTTGTTTTTTTTTTTTTTTTTTTTTTTTTTTTATTTAAATTTTTTTTTTTT
>NW_019154098.1:49751175-49910501 GCF_002288905.1 Enhydra lutris kenyoni
TTTTTTTTTTTTTTTTTTTTTTTTTTTTTTTTTTTTTTTTATGAGTTAAATTATATTTTACTCTTTTAAAAAACATTTTATTATGATAAAAACAATTAACATGAGCTCTATTCCCTTAAAAAATTTTTCAGCGTACGTTATTATAAACATAGGTATGCTTTGGTACAGCAGATCTCTAGAGTTTATTCATTTTATTTAGCTTAAATGTTATGACTGTTGAGTAATGACACCTCATTTTCCTCTCAGTCCCTCATAACCACCATTCCAGTCCTTAATTTTATAAATCTGACTATTTTAGATTTCTCATAGAAGTGAGATCATATAGTACTTGTCTCTCTGTGTCTGGTTTACTTCTCATACTTTGTTTCTATCTTCTTAAGGTGAGCTTTCTGGTCTCCTTCCCTCACTCCCAGGTTTTTGCTTCCTGGGATGGGATGAGAGGCATGGTTTCATTTGGGAGAGGACATGATCATGTTTATGGAGATCTATACAATATTTTCAGTGGATTTTCTTGGATGCAGTCTACCAGGAAATAGCCATAACCAGAATGAAAACAGAAGCAATTTTGGTTTTCATTCATTCTTAAAGGATAACTTGAAAATAATTTACTTCTGCGACTGGTGGTGTGTCCCAAGCTTATAAGGTTTTGGAGATCCTCAAAGCAAAGCTTTGCATTATAAAATCAATGTATATAAGAGCTACTAAGGCTGAGGCCTTGCTCAGATGTTCAGAAACTTCCTTCCCCCTGTCTGTGGGGTCAGGCTTTCTCCTGTACTTCAGGTTCACATCTTTCTGCATGTGATCCAGGCTATCAGAATGATGGCGGGTTAAGGGACAGTCTTATGTTGCAAGGAATTTCACTCTCCCACCTTTTTAATTGGTTTCCACGAGCCTGATGAAGGGTGAATACTTTGTTTCTTAAGAGCTTGACGATAAAAAATGGAAGGAAGAAGTAGTTTAAGTAAGAGGAAAGTAAGTGAGTTGATTCGTCAGTGTTTATGGGAGGAAGTTAATAGACTCTCTCCAAAGTTGAGATATTTGTGAATTAAAAAAAAGACTTTTCATATTATTCAGAGTTATGGAGGCAACTACCAAGAAGAACTAATACCATATGTAAATGGTTTGTCCCCAGAGAAAATAACTAGAATGTTTTTGGGAAAGAGTGAAATAGAGTAAGAAACTCCTGTTTTGTTGTAATACCCTGTTTTTTGAAATTCCTTTTTTCCATCTGAATGTATTAATTTTGATAATAATTAGAAACAAGTTAAACTGAATCCTTCCAATCAACTTTACACTATTTTATTTGGATGCATCACATATATTTTGTTAACGATTGAAAATAGGCTGTATTTAATAATATGGTGCAAAAAGGACAACACTTTTATTTCAGAGAATCTATGAACATCCTTTTCAGCAATATAGGCAGAAAAATTTAGAAATTATGATTTATATATTTTTAAAATATTTTAATTACAGTGGATAAAGGGAAGAAGATACAACTCTAGAGAATGATTGGATATTGCGGGAGCACAAGTTTTTTTTTCATTAATATCATTGGTACAGGAGTTTTTGTGACCCCCAGCAAAGGGGCACTGAAGTACTCTTGCATAAATGTGGGGTTTTCTTTGTGTATATAGGCTGCCTGTGCCCTGTTTTCCATGATGACCACTTTCTGCTCAGCAGGGATGGGTATAACCTTCCCATGCAGAGGAGCTCAGTATTTTCTCAAAAGATGTTCTGACAACTTGATCTCTCTCCTGAATCTCTGGACAGCTTTGTTTCTGGGGCCAGGGTTAGGTCCAGCCCTACTCCTCACTGACTATAGCACTGAGCCTTTTTATCCTAGCTGCTCTGCTCTAAAGCTACCAAAGAAACGTCTGGCACTAGCCATATTGTGGACTGTGGGAATTCTGAATTGTCGAAGTGTGAAAGAGGTGATTTGGCTTCAGACAGACAGCCTAGTGCTGAAAATGGCCCTACTCGGTCTTATTTCCTTACGCAGAGTGATACTGCTGATGAAAGGAAGGAAGAGAATGTAGAAAGCTTTCAGAACTCTTTTGATACTGCGTTTCCAGAAGCCTTCCAGTTTATAGATGCTGTTTTCCAAAGATATTTTGCATTTTCAGGCAGAGGATATTTTACATTTATAGCAGGTAATTACCAATTCATTGAGAAAGAAAATCTCAAGTCATGACTTACTGCATGCAATGTGAAATGTACATCTTTTTAAAATATATTTTGAATTTTATTTTAAATACATGATGATTCAGTGTTTATTTTTCTTTCTTACTTTCTAAATTGAGTCAGAATATGGCAGTCTTGCACTTATCACCCAATCTTAATGTTTTCCCCCATTCATTCAAAAATGCTTGTTTTATTGAACGACTTCTTTTTTTCAGCTTTCTTTTCTGGGCCCACATTTATGGGATCTCCATGTTAATCTAGTTTCCTTTCTGTTAATGGATGAATACTGGGGTTGTGAACATGTTCCTCAGGAGTGATCCAATGCCAGACTTTGTTTGTGTTGTGAGTGGGTGTGACACACTTATGCTCTGAAGTACTTTTAAAGAGAAGAGAATCATAAATATAATTGCTCAGAGGCTGGATTTAACACTCTTCCCTTCAATGTCAAGACAAAAGATTTCTCTCTTCATTTTTGAGATCAGTCTCTTCCTTTGAACCCTCTTCTTTTCCTCTCACCTCCTCAGGGAAATTCCCTATTTATTTCATTTTTTTCAACTTCAACCTTTTTACCAGTTCTTGTCCTTGACATTTCAACATGAAGTAGGTTCTAGTCTTAAGCACATATTTCTTTTAATCATAAGACCCCCTGAGTCACTGATGTGTCCCTTATGTATTAAATAATTTGGTCAGCAAATATTTTTTAAACACTGGGTATTTTTGAAACCCTGTAGTAGTTCCTTGAGTAAGATATATTCTTTACCCTAAAGAGGCTAGTAGTCTAATGGAAAAGGCAATATCTAAATTTTGGTCTGACCTCTGCCACTTAATGAGCGTGGCAAGTTTCGTCACCTCTCTGGACTTACTTTTTTTTTTCCTCCTTCATGTAAAAAACGGTCATTATGATTTAAAATCAGTATAATTCTGTGCTTATAAACAATGGCATGAGAGAATTTAGTAAGTAGTAATAAGAGAACAATGTGATTACAGTGAGAATTCAGTAGATGGTAAGAACACCTTTGTTGTGTTATCAAAAGGTGGCAACTTTCATTAAGCTCAAAAAATTCCAGCAGCAGGAGCCTGGGTGGCTCAGTTGGTTAAGCATCTGTCTTCTGCTCAGGTCAAGATTCCAGGGTCCTGGACTCTAGCTTTGGCATCGGGCTCCCTGCTCAGCTGGCAGGGAGACAGCTTCTCCCTCTGCCTGATGCTCCCCCTCCATGTGCTCTCTCTCTTTGTTGAATAAATAAAGACAATCTTAAACAAAAAAATTCCAGCAGTAAAATACTAGGAGTGAAGCCCGTGGAGACCAGAAATACTGCAGGACACAGCGTGTAACCTTGGGTGGTTGCAAAATGGTCTCCATCTGATGAGTTGGTTTGTAGATAGGATTATTAAGGCAAGTATATAGAAAGAAGTAGAATAAAGTGGCATAGGGTTGGAGACTGGAGAAGGCAACTTTAAGGGGGTAGGTGGAGAAAGCAGATGCAATGAAGAAACCAGAGGAGGTTGAGAGAATTATGAAAGAAAATCACTCTATGTTCCAAAAAAGAGGGTATGATCAACCTGGTGAAGGGCTTGAGAAGTTGAGGATTGTGAGGACTGAGTAGAAGACGTTTCATTAAGTAAGAAGTCACTGGTGAACTCGGGACAGGAGAAGAAAGTCTGCATTGAGTTAAACAGTGAAATACTGTGATAAGAATGCTGTGAGATGAGATTACTTTTCTAAGCAGTTTGTGATTAAATGTACCACTGCAATTTGAGAGGCTAGCGTAATTAGCTTGACTTTCCCTCTCTCTCTCTCTCTCTCTCTCACTTCGTCACTCTCTCTTATAAGGCTAGAAGAGATGTCTCTGGCTTCTGTTTTATTCATCTTGTTCCATTGCCAGAGATGTTTCACTGCTAGATAATTCTTCTCTGCTGAAAATAGATTCACAAAATTTACTAACCTTTAAACTATTGTAGAACTCTTTACAAGTGGCTGGCAGTAAACAAAAGCAGGAGGGACTTCAGTATTTCAGGATTGTTAATTTACTTAATAAGCTTTAAGTACAGTGAAGTTCCAAGTAACACTTTTAACTGTAAAATGGTGATATGTAGGCAGCTGACTTAGCATCTTGTAGGAACACCTATCTTCTAAGTTTAAGACCAAGGATATTCACTGTCTGGCTATTATAAACTTGAATTATGTTATGTTATGTTATATTACATTCCTTACTCTCTGTAAATCTAATACATAATAAGAAAGAGTAAAAAGCCCAGAGGAAAATGTAGTTAATCCTAAAAGTTGCTTTTTCCTTGTTCAAAACCTTTGACTAATAACCATAGTCATTAATAACTTATTAAGTGCTAGACATTTGATTGGAATTTTATTGTCATATTTTCTGTTCTCCCCATATACAGGTAAAGAAATTGAAACCTTAATAGTCAATAAATTGTCCAGAAGCCCACTAGTAAATGCTTCAGACATCATTTAGCTGAGAACACTGAAATTTCTTACTCTTTAAGTGCTCAATCAGCTCATATTAGTGTACACCATGGGTAGTGCATTCTACCCGTGGGCAGATTCAGATAAAACAGATTTGACATATGTCAAAGCACAGATATTTATTAGTCAGGGGGATTAGTCTTTAAGTAACAGAAACCCACACACATTGGCTTAAACCATAAAAGAACTTGCTGGAAGAATAATGTTGTATTTCAAGGAACACCTGAGCAACTAATCTTCAGGAGCAACAGGAGTTAGGGAAGCTCTATGACTTAAAAACTAGATTTATCAGCCACCTTTCTTTTTTGCTATGTTATGTTGCTTTTTTCCTCTCTCTTGGTGTTGTTGACATTTGGTTCAAATTCTTAAGAGGAATCTTCTTGTATACTGGCAGTGATTGGCTTTCAGTGAGACAGAGGTCTACACATTTCTATTACCAGTAGCCAGGGCACAGGGTCACATTATATACACATGATTATAATGTTCAATTCTTTATGTCAGGGATAACTTTTACAGAATGGCAAAATTGGGGAAAACGGAGTGACAAATGGGACAATATTTGAGAATAAAACTATCTTAGAAAATCCGTTACCTATGATGCTAAATCATGACCTCTTTTCTTTTTTGCACTTAATAGTGACATTAAGGAAAGGCAAAGAGCCTACAGGAGAAGAGAATTTATGACTGATTCTTTTACTCTTTTCATATATGCTATGAAAATGTATGCTATGATGGTTTTTGCTAGCCAAGGGGAGCTTCCTCTCCTATGTTCCCAGGAGAAGGTACGATGGTGTCGAGATCTGAAGGAACAGTAAGTGTCAGCTCAGCAACTAGGAAAGCAAAGAGCATTCCACATGGGTACAGGGGCCATGACACTTTTGAGAAACTGAAGAAAAGCCCATGGGCCTATGACACAGATAGATCATCAAATTATTATGTAATATTTTCTCAAAGACCTTTATCTCTTTTAATATTTACCACATGTTTACCATAGGGATATTTACCACAGTCACTATTATCGTTTTTATTTATATGATCATTTAATCCATGCATCTGTCTTCTTGAGGTTAAGCTTCCTGTTTGTTTTTGCTCACTATCATATTCTACTTCCCAGACTAAATGCTTTCTACCAAACAGCTGAGGCTGAAGACACAGGTAGGCCCCAAACCATACAGGGTTCTATGGGATCAGTTTTGATTTTCATTCTTGTGACTTTCTTCAGAAATGTTACCATCTCTAAGGAAAATGAAGAAAATTTCCCCCCTTTTCTGCACTTATCACCAAACTTAGAAAGGCAATAGCTGTGTAGTAGTTCACTAATATGTTTGTGTGTATGTGTTTTAGTAAGTGTGGTGGTGGCCTGGGTGCATTGGAGGAATCCAGCCCAATAATTAATGCATAAAGCAGTTTTAAAGATAAACTCAAGAAATAATTTTACTCATTGCTCTTTTATGTGTTATGGGGGAGCTGAAGAACCCAGAGAGACAATTCCAAGATGCATATTAACTGCATTACTTCTGGTGACTATCATTTATCTACTAGTTAGTATTTCCTACCTGACTATTCTGACACCCAGAGATATTCTCTCTTCAGGTTTGTATACAAGTGACTGAAGCAATAAATAATAGTAAAGACCATTTGGGTCATCAGTATCCCTTCACCAGTCAGACTGCTGTTTGTTCTTCATTATTTCATATACAGAATCAACTTGTAATTTTCAAAAAATAACTAAGGGGCCAAAGAGTATGATTTGGCTTAGGAAAGAGTTTTATAGTTAAGCATGATAATATGGAAAACCGTATTTCTGGTGATACGGAAAAAATACATATATATAATGTTGACATATGATGCAGACTAGGTTCAAAATATTTGTATTCCTTTCATGATCTTTCCTCACCAGAGTGATACTCTGTAACCAGTGCTTGGTCTATTAAAACTTTTACCATGTTGATTTTCTAAATGTTCTACATGACATAAAGAATGATAAACTGGAAATGTGGGCTATTAGCAGTTAAAAGAGTAGATATTAATGATAAATTGATGGCTATAATTAATAGTATTAATATGTAATATAATGTTGTTTCTTATAAATGACTCTAAAATTTATGGTGGCAAAGGGGCCCTGGACATAATGGAAATATGAAATAAACTTCTGAGATAAACTAGCATCCAGTACCATTAGGACTAATCTCTTTTGAGTAGCTATTACTGTTTTGGTAAATCTTTGAGGCACTGGAGGTAAATCTAAGAGAGGTTTAATATAAGAGTCCTAACACACTTTGCCTCCATTCTTGTGTTACTGGCCGAGCAAGAAGCTGCCATATCCGTGGTATCAGTGTTGATTCACAAGGTCTAGTGCGCTTAGGGAACCATAAACTAGAAATGACCAAGATTCTGAGCATTTGTGGATCAAACCAAATGCTAAATTGCATCAGAGCAAGTAGTGATTTATTAACTACTTTGATTATGTAAAGAATAAATGAACAAAATTAATTATGGGTGTGGTCAGGACTGCTAATCAGCTGATCCTGATGTTATGATTCATTGAATCTGGCATCTGTTATGACTGCCAGTTCTCTGGTCATATTGGTTGTTAAAAACTATGATTATCTCGTCTGGTGTGTCCTAACAGTTGCAGCAATTTTTTGGGTGGTGCAATTGTTCCATACGTGTAGAAGACCCATGAAGTATTTTGACCATAATGCTTGTGATTAGTTTTTTTTTTTTTTTTAAGATTTTATTTATTTTTTTGACAGACAGAGATGACAAGTAGGCAGAGAGGCAGGAAGAGAGAGAGGAGGAAGCAGGCTCCCGGCTGAGCAGAGAGCCTGATGCTGGACTCGATCCCAGGATCCTGGGATCATGACCTGTGCCGAAGGCAGAGGCTTTAACCCACTGAGCCACCCAGGTGCCCATGATTCTGTTTTTAATGCTTACTCTTCTAGGCATATAATCCTTAGACCATGGTTAGATTCTGAAATAATTTTCTTGGATTCAAATATCCATCTTTTATTGTATTAGGAATTTAAATTAAGAAAATAATGAGAGTGGGGGCTGGGGTGGTTCAGTTGGTTGAGCGTTTGCCTTGGCTCAGGTCATGATCCCACAGTCCCAGGAGTTCCTACAGGTGGGAAGTACAAGAGGCAAGTACTGCTATGTGGTCACAAGTGATAGCATTTCCTGTCCTGAAACATCAACTCAATTTGGTCATCAACAAATTCCATCCTTTCTACTTTACTTACTTTAAATTTACTTTCAGTCTGCATGAGGAGATTTGTTTTTTTTGTTTTGTTTTGTTTGTTTTTATTTTAATTTTTTTGTTTTCTTTACAGGAGAGCCCTTTAATTACAGAAAAGGAAATAAGCAAAAACTTGGCAACATCAGGATATTATTGAAGGAAGGTGACCTTGATCCTCTGATGATCAGAATAGTCCTGGTGGACTAGCCATCATGTTAAAAGCTTTCCTTGCATTATCACATTTACTGCTCTCTGTAACACAAAAGGTGGATACTACTCTTATCCCCATTTTATAGACGAGGAAACTGGTTTAGAAAAGTTGTTACTTGCTCAATTGCACCTAGCATGAAGTAGAGCCAAGACTGAAATCTAGGCAGTTTCTTTAGAGTGTTTGCCTTTTAGCCCCTACAAACAAACATAAGAAATACATAATATAAGAAATTGAAGAAAGAACACAGGGGAGGGGCACCTGGGTGACTCAGTCGGTTAAGTGTCTGACTCTAGGTTACAGCTCTGGTCATATGAGATGAAGCACTGCATCAGGCTCTGCACTCAGCTGGGTGTCTGGTTGGATTCTCTTTCTCTCCCTCCCCCTCTGCCTCTTCCCCTGCTTGCTCTTTTTCTCTCTCTCTCTCAAATAAGTAAATAAAATCTAAAAAAAAAAAATAGGGAAAAAAAAGCAACCATCAACGTTGGTTGACTTAAAACCATCTTTCCTGTCTAGTCCTCACTTCTACTTCTTCCATCCAGCCATCCCCTAACAGTATCAGTTATTGAGAAGCAACTACATTTTAAGTATCTTATTAGGTATTCTGGTTGCAGAAAGGAATAAGATGTGGCTCCTGGCTTTAGGCAGGGTATAATCTATTTGGACAGTCAGGTGAACCAAAAATCATAACATGATTATTGCCATGTGGTGACCTCCAGAAAGTGTTCAGAAAATACATGGAGAAGGAGGAATCATCTTGTTATTTTTCCTCTGATCCTCAGTTTCTTCAGATCTAAAAATGGTAATAAATAATGCTTACCTCCTAGAAATGTGGAATGTATTAAACAAGCTAAAACGTGCAAACAATCCAGAGTCTCACATTGATAGTTATTATGATTTATATAATTATTTGATACACATTTGCATCAAAAAGAATGGCAAGGGCAACCATAAGTAAAAGTAGTTAATGTTTGTCACGAATCCCATATGAATGCTCTTTTCTTTCCCTTCAGTTATTTGATCATTGATATTGAGCTGTGAGATGACAAATTATCTTTCTCAGAGGTGTTTTACAAATTAAGAGGGGATTATTATTATTATTCTTTTTAATATAAGCTCTACACCCAACATGGAGCTTGAACTTACAACCCCAAGACCAAGGGTCTCATGCTCTACTGACTGAGCCAGCCAGGTGCCCCAAGAGGAAATTCTTAATAAGTTCCCAAGGGAATGACCTTCTAATCAAAGGGTTTCATAAATATGAATATAGCTATATTTGGGGGTATAGACTCAAATCTATTTATTAAAGATGTATCAAAAGTGACTGCCTATTGAAATTTCTCCCTAGGTTGCGTAGTGTTTGGTGCAGGACACTTATCAATCCTAGGGCAGAGCAGGTAAGAACAGGGCTTCAAGTTTTTTGGCTAAAACAAAAACAAAAGCAAAAATCCGCCCAAAATAGGGAGAATTGCCTCGGCCAAAGTTTTTTGTTTTTTAATTTTTTACATAGACTGAGCCTATAAAGTTTTAATATTTACCTGTCACTATCTGCCTGAATAACAGAGGGTTTGAGGATGTTCTGTGTTTTTGACATGAATTTCCTACAGCCTAGATATTTCCCCAGGAAAATTATAACTTTCTTGGAGCCCTAGGAACTCCATCTTAAGGAATTCATTCCATCTAGATCAGAAGATGGTTCTCTTACGACCAAATGATCATGACTATTTCTACTCATGAACAGTCAAAACACTTAGATGTTCAATCCTTCAACCAATAATACCCTGAAAATGAAAGTCTTCAACATTCTACTAAGCCAGATTTATCTACACTCAGATAATTTAACCCATTTTCTATCACTAGTTTTTATCTTATTTTTGTTTGTATAAGTATGCAGATATATTATATGGGTTTTCATATCTTATTGTTTGAATTTTGCCTTTTTTTCAAGTGTCCTTTCCATTACCATTGATAACAATCACCATCAGCCTATGTTTTGCTTTGATCCCTTTGGTGAAGTCTCCACATATACATTATGTTTATATGTGTCTCTTTGTTCTCAGCCTCAATTTAAAATATATTAAAGGTATGTAAAACTTCTGTTTTATATATTTTATATATTATATATATAATATATATATATTTTTTATATATTATATATAATATATATATATTTTATATATTATATATATAATATATATATATATTTTAAATTGAGGCTGATTTGGTTTGAGAAGATGACATGCTATTTACAATTGCAGTTTAATATTTGAACCCCTGATGTGTCTGAAGAACAGATGTCAGAAGTAGAAACTGTTAAAGAAAATAGCCTTTTAAACATGCCAAGTTAAATAAAAAAAAAGATTAAGCACATGATAGAACATTAATGATGAAAATACCCATGGTAACTTTCTTTCTTCAAAGAAATAGTGTATAAAGAGGTGCCCATGATAATACCTAGCTTTAAAAACCACACAGAAATCGTTGTATAACTAAAGCTCTGTTTTGGTTTGCATTGGTTGATACGTTGGTATTTTTCCCTCTTCCATTTTCTTTTTTCTACACCCCGACCTTTTACTACTGAATTTGTGGTGACTTTGTGATAAAATTTAGCAATTAAAATAAAAAAGCATTCTCTTCATCATACTTGAGTCCTTCTATTGGTGCTGATTTGAAGATTAAAAAAATAACACTATTTGTCTTATCAGTAGCTCCCTACTAGTAGTATTTTTTCAACCTAAAAGCTATTTTGAAGCATGGGTTTTAGGTTATTTTCCTTCATATTCCTTCCTCTGAATACTGAGGAGCCTTAGACGAACAAGTTTACTATGTCTTCAACAGCAACCCTGAAATCATGACCTGAGCCAAAACCAAGAGTCAGAAGCTTAACCAACTGTGCCACCCTTCCAAAGTTTTTCTTAATAAGAAGCTGAAATGTGATTTCTCCTATCAAGTGAAATCCCCTTTCACATTACATCTTTTCAAGTATTTGGTGATAGCTATCTCATGGATCTGAGTCTTCCCTTCTCCAGATTTATACGCCCCCCCCTACACCCAGTATTCAAGAATTCCTGCTTTTGAAAGCCTTGATTCCTTCACTCCTCCCAGACAGGATCTTTTTATGTTAAGAAATCCTTAATTCTTTATGTTGTAAACAATGTAGACTTCCTAAATATGGTCTGATTATGGCAGGGTAGAACACAGCTATCATGTCCTTGTTCTAGATGTTAGAGTTTTGTTCTCAGTTTTGGCACCAAAGTCTTTCCTATAAATTATGGCTTGAGACATACCTGCTCTAAGACTGTGTGGAATAGATACCCCTGTGCAAGTCTGTCAGGTCAATAAAAATTCTCAGGGAAACTTTTGTTTCACAACAGGTGACAAGAAATTGGTTGATGATAGCAAAAGCCAGGGTTTAAAGATTTGTCTTTCAAGGAAAATTGTAGCATGAATTTTATATAGTTTAGATATATATACTATATATGTTATATAAACATTATACATATATATGTTTATATATAGAAAATAAGGCCTTCCAGAGTGTTTGTATAGCAAACCTTCTGCTTTCCAATTCCTTTTGTACCACTCCTGACCATGAGTGCTTTACTTTCCTGTCATATTTACTTTAAGTGGAGTCTGTCTTGAAGCCACTCTGTCAAGAATTCCTTTGACGACATTAGGCAAGGGGCTTACTTGCTACACTCTGAAGGGCAGTTAATGACACTTATCCATTTAACCGAAGTGTACTGTGGAAATTAATAAGTTGTGTATGACTGTACTTTGAAGTTTAAAAGTGATCTCGTCTCTATTGTGTAATTAGGGCCTTTGAGATATTAACTCTTGCTTGCATCATGAAATCGGCAAAGCAGATGACATTTGAGGAATTTTCACTTCCTTTCTAGCCAGAGCAGGTTTAGAATAGCTCTAAGAGGGTGTATTAGTTTCCTAGGGTTGGTTGCCATAACAAACTATCACAAATGTGGTGGCTTAAAAAAACAGAAACTTGGGGTGCCTGGGTGGCTCAGTGGGTTAAGCCTCTGCCTTCCGCTCAGGTCATGATCCCAGGGTCCTGGGATCGAGCCCTGCATCGGGCTCTCTGCTCAGCGGGGAGCCTGCTTCCTCCTCTCTCTCTGCCTGCCTCTCTGCCTACTGTGATCTCTCTCTGTCTGTCAAATAAATAAATAAAATCTTTAAAAAAACAAACAAACAAACAAAAAAACCCAGAAACTTGTTCTCTCACAATTTTGGAGGCTAGAAGTCCAAAATCAAGGTGTTGGTAAGGTTGGTTCTTTTTGGAGGCCCTCAGGGAGGATCTGATCCATGCCTTTCTCCTAGCTCCTAGTGGTGGCTGGATTCCTTTGCTTTCCTTGGCTTTTAGCTGCATTACTCCAGTGTCTGCCTCTGTCTTCTCCCCTGTGTCTCTCTGTGTGTCAAATCTCCTTCTCCTTTCTCTTATAAGGGCACTCACTCTAAATCCAGGACGATTTCATCTTGAGACTCTTAATTCCACAAAGACCCTTATTCCAAATTAGATCCCATTCTGACGTTCCAAGTGGGTATTTTTTAGGGGAGCTGCTATTCAAGCTACTAAGCTAGGTCTTCCTACTTATCAAATTCAATTCCCTATTTGTGTGGTAACATCTTACAGCCATATAGGCTGATTCATGTAGGCCACCTTATTTTTACTTCTTTCTGTGGGGGCAAATTCATCCACATGCTAGAGTTGGAACTAAAATATATAATCAGGAAGAATCTCAAACTCCATGTCAGGATGTAGTACTGTGAGCCTCCATGTTAGCAACGTGTCCTGAAAGGACAGAATCAGTATTTCAAAAGAGACCATAAACTAGACTTGAAGATCATAGCCAGGTAATCTCTAGAGCTGGATTATTATGATCCTGAAGAGACCCTAGCAGACAAAGAGAGTATCCTGGGAATTCTTGACAAGCAAGAATCTTGATGTTGCTATTTATGCCACATTTTGTTGTCTAGGCTAATGATGTGGTTGTAAAGAAAATAATTGTGCTTCAGTGGCTCTGTTCATGTCTTTCCATTAGGCCTAGAAGATGGGATTCTTGGAGATGTTATCTTTTGTTCAATTTGTTTAAGTGTCAACTCTATGCCAATGGCTTAGGCATGTTGGGATATTTCCCAGCATATAGCTATGTACTCATTTAGAAGCATGGAAAACAAACTACCTGAATATAGAGAAGTCACACAGTAAATTTGTAGGGACTAAAGCTTCAGCCTTATGTTTCTGTATAAGGTACTTCCATAACTTTGAGATGAGAGAAAAAACTAAGCTTTCCTTTATTTTCACCTGGGGTGTTAAGCCTTTGATGAGACTTTTCAATATAGAAAATACTCTCTTTTGGTTTTGGGGAAATTTTCTTGAATCATTTCATTGCTAAGTTCCTTTTTTCTATTTATGTTGTTTTCTTTTTCCAGCATTTTTATTATTTTGATGTTGGAACTCCTGGACTGGTCTTAGGATATTATCTTTTCTTTCCTATTTTTAATCTATGTTTTTGTTCCTATTCTCTGGAGATTTTTTTTCATGCTTCCCTCTTCCTTCATCCTAATTATTATATTTTTAATTTCCAAAGTTTCATTTGTATTTCTTTTTAATAACATACTGTTTTTGGGTCATAGATTCAATATTTGCACTTGTATTTCTATTGTCCATATTGAATTAGAGCTTTTCTCAGATGCCTTGTATGCTTTAACTGTCTCCTTATGATTAATGAGCCAAAAAGTTGATGGGAATTCTGAATGTATGCATGAAGTCTACAAAATTAAAAACTGACTATTGTAGTTCCTCTTTATTCATAGTTTCATTTTCTGCGGCTTCAGTTACCTGCAGTCAACTGTGGTCTGGAAGCAGCAGATGCCTCTCCTACATCTTGTTAGAAGGTCAGTAGTGGCCTGACATAAAGTCCCAATGTCTATGTCACTGACCTCTCACTTCATCTCATCACGTAGGCATTTTATCTTCTCACATCAAAAGAATGGTGTGATAATACAATAAGATACTTTAAGAAAGAGAGAAAGAGGGACCACATTCACATAACTTTTATTACAGTTTATTGTTAAAATCATTCCATTTTATTACCAGTTTCTGTTGTTAATCCCTTACTATGCCGAATTTATAGATTAAACTTTATCATACTTAGGTGTACATAGGAAAAAACAGTATACGTAGAGTTTGGTTCTATCTTCGGTTTCAGGCAGCCAGTGGGAGTCTTGGAATGAATAATCCATGGGTTAGGAGTGACTACTGTATATGTGATATGGGTGGGCTAATTGTTAAGGACCCCTCTCCCCCAAGATAAAATCTGTATATCTGTCGTCTTGGGCTGGTCAGCTTCCTGAGAGAAATCTTCTAATCTTCTCGCTAAAGGGCACCTGAGTTGAAAATTAGAAGAACCATGAGAAACAGATAGAACCCTCATATTGTTAACCTGAAAATTTAACCATTCCTGAAACTGCTTGTCTGTAACTTCTTGCTTTGTGACTTAATTGCTTATGATTTAAGACACTTTTACCAGTTTTCTACTTTAAGCTAAAAGCATTTTAACTGGCAGGATGCCTGGATGGCACAGTCGGTTAAGTCTCCAACTCTTACTTTAGGCTCAGGTCATGCTCTCAGGGTCCTGGGATCAAGCCATGTCAGGCTCCTTGCTCAGTGCAGGGTCTGCTTAGGATTCTCTCTCCCTTTCCCACTGGCCTTCCCCCACCACACTCTCTCTCTCTCTAAAATAAATAAATAAATCTTTAAAAAATATATTTCAGCTGGCAAGAGTGGTAGAATGCAGGGTGTTTGGTAGTGTTCGCTAAAGTGAGGAGAGATGATAATCAATCTCATTAAGCCTGTTTTATAATTTACAAATTGGAGTTAAACTTACCATGTAGGTTTGTATGGGAATTATATTAAAAATAAGATAAAGTATTTTTCTCAGTAACTGGCATATAGCAAACTCTAAATAAATAGTGGTTAACACTTTTAAATTAGTTAAGACCTCTACCTTTTTTCACTTTAAAAAACTGTCTTACTAATAATACTCATGATTTGGCCTAATGAGACTATGCTAATTGGAGGCAGGCACAGCCTTATATATAAGTATTTTCATGTTCATATGTGGCATATGGTAAATTTTCTATAAAATTTATAAAACAAAAGAACACAGTAGATATGTAATACATTTTATTAGAGGAACAAATAAATGAATAAATGAGTAAGTGAACGAATATTGATATCAATAGAAAAATATTAACTCTCCGTAGAAGTTTGCATTGTGCCATTTACTGCAAATTAAGTAGTCCATTACATCATGGGGAATTATCCTGGAGCTCCTCCTGAGAAATCTCTTTGAACTGCATTAAGGACAGACCTTGTCTCTCACCCTATCTGGGATTTTATCTGAAAATCTTACAGGCTTGAATAGTATCAAATTTCAATTTATGTAATATGCATTTAGCATTTTGCCATAAACAGAACTCATTAAAACAAATTGAGTGCATCACAGAAATTTCTACAGAACAAGGTGTTCTTTATAAAAGACTGTGGCCTTTATAATTCTCTTCCTCTTCTGAATTGATGGGCTCATTCTGGGCAGCAACCAGAGTTCCAACTTGAATTTCATCATCTGTTGGTCTCAATCTTATCACAGCAGTCTGTACTTTTAAAAGACATACATAAAATTGAGAGATAATATTATTTTCTTTTGCTTACAGGAAACACACATTGTGTTTCTCACTGAAAAATTCTGGCTCACATAACTCTTGATGTCACAACTGAACTCAAAGCCCATTCTTGTTTTAGAATTTTTAAAAAGCTTGATGCAAGCTGTGCAGAAATCATAATTTAAAAAGTAAGAGCTCAAGACTTTGTGATGTTTTGATGCTGGTTCAACAGCATCCAAGTTACCTCAGGTCAATATAAAGGAAATGACCTAAACCAATGATTAAATTTGTGTAAAATCTGCTGGAAACAAGTAAATGATTTATGTCTAAATATTTTATGAGCCTAAAGGCATAATCTGAGACTTTCGGTTTTGAAAAGCGAAAGCCATCGAAGAATTAATTCTGTAGTTTCTTTGGTCACTCTTCTGGAAAGCCATCGAAAGATTATGGGCACACATCTGTGGTTGAGAGAAAAAAGCCACTAATGGGACAGTGCCATATGCTTTCTTCATCTTGTATATGAGCTGAAAAATGGCCTTTGTGGAGTCTCATGGGATGAGTAGTCTTCAAACCCCAGTCAGTGGAAGACACAGCTTGTGGTCTGATGAGGGAAAATGTTTATTCACAAACTGGTGAATCAGTAATGACAGGAGGGATGGTGTGGTGGATTTAGTTAGACCCTGATTACATTGAGGAGATTTTAGCTATGGTACAACTAGTAAAATGATGGCTTGGATTCCAGTGTGAGATATTATTCAGTCAGAGTTTTAAAATTCGAGTATAGAAAAGGTCTGAGAATGACAATTATCACTCTTCATATTGGAGGCCGAGATTTTGTTTGCAGATTCACATTGATGGTGGAGGTATGTCTGACCATATTCCATCCTCATAGCATTGTTGTGAGCCTTGAATAAAACTATGCATGTAAGTTGCAGAACCTATAATAAGTACCCCACAAATGTTTATATATATATGCAGCAAAAATAGTCATTCTACAGATGCAAATTATTTAGATTATTTTTTAAAAAATTTAAATTATTTATTTTTAAATTTTTTTGTTTATTTATTTGACAGAGACAGTGAGAGAGGGAACACAAGCAGGGGGAGTGGGAGAGGGAGAAGCAGGCTCCTTGTAGATCAGGGAGCCTGATGCAGGGCTTGATCCCAGGACCCTGGGATCATGACCTGAGCCGAAGGCAGAGGCTTAACAACTGAGCCACCCAGACGCCCCTATTTAAATGATTTTTAGACGCTACTCCAGATCAGGCACCTATGAAATGAGCAAGTCAGCCATTCGATCTCAGACATCCATGTTCTACTGATTCTTATTTCTATAGCAAGATAGAATGGATGAAAGAATTTCTGACATTTTGGGAGAGAATTACCTTTCATTCCCCAAGTGTCAAGGCTCCTTAAAACAGCAGTAGGCAATTTCAGCAAAGTTGAAAGCGATAATGCTGATTACTAGAACCAGAGCTCATTGCCAAAGTGTGTCTGAGATCCTGCAGAAGTTACCTGCCAGTCTCACCTGTCTCAAAACCTCTCTCCTCTCTCTCCCTTCCCACTACGTCTTGCCAACTTTCTATTGCCAACTTTTTATTTCTATTACCAATGGTTGGCAACTTGAGAAAAAAGGTAAGTATATTAAAGAACACAATCAAGCTATGTGTTCTTTTCAAACTTTGAAGGGGTACAGAAAATCAGAAAGAAGAGAAAACCTTGTAAAGCTAGTGAAAGGGCAAAGGAAGATATGAACCCATCTTCAGAAATATGACTATAATTAGCATAGTACACACACAAAAGCATTCTCTAGCTCTTAGGTCAGTGAAAGACATTTTCTGGAAAGTGTCTAAAGTTAAGTCTTTTAAGGATTCATTTATAATTTATATTTTCTTCTTATTTCTTCTATTTCTCAACTTACTTTCTTGGTAGTGAAAATTACTTCCAAATGTGTGAGTTTCTTTCAAAAGTTGGAGATAGGATATCAGATGGAGAGGATAAAATGTCAACATGTCCCAAAGTTTCGTGTGGGTTGATCCAATCTCAAAGGAGCAGTTTTTTCAATACAGTATAAAATTGTTATCTAACTGTACTCTAATATTTTCATGTTCCTACTTGAGCTGTTGTACTAGAATCTTTTACTGGTATTTCAAACTCGGGATGTATAAAATTGAACATCTTCCCTACCAAATCCGCTCTACTTTTACTTCTTAGTAGGCAGCATCAATATCTTCTCAGCAATGTAGACTCATACTTAAGGGTCATCTTTGAGTCCTCATTTCCCTCACTTCCCTGTATTTAATTGACCATCTACATTCTGTTAATTTTACCTTGACAGTGTTTCTCACATGATTGCTTTTCTCCTTTCCATTGTTGCATCTATTTTTCTAGCACAAGCCTTTAACTTCTGACCATCGATTATGGGGTTTTTCCAACACCAACAACCAATGTCTTTTTTTTTTTTTCCTTTTTTTTTCTAGCAGTTTCTGCAATATTCTTCTGTGTTGTCATAGAAAAATATCTGGTCTTTGTCCCCCGTTCTTGGCATTCTTCCTAAACGCTTGGAATTTCCTGTGTGATAGGGTGATAGGAGCTTCTTTTGTTCTAACAAGGTGACTCTTTCTTTTTTTTTTTAAAGATTTTATTTATTTATTTGTCGGAGAGAGAGAGGGAGAGAGAGCGAGCACAGGCAGACAGAATGGCAGGCAGAGGCAGAGGGAGAAGCAGGCTCCCTGACGAGCAAGGAGCCTGATGTGGGACTCGATCCCAGGATGCCGGGATCATGACCTGAGCCGAAGGCAGCTGCTTAACCAACTGAGCCACCCAGGCGTCCCCTAACAAGGTGACTCTTGGTGGGACCCTAGGTAGCTTAGGGATGGGGGCTAGTCATTGGAAACACCAAGTCTTAATTAGAATCACAGACCTTTCAGCCTCACCTTCCCAATCTCTGGTGAGGGGAGAGGGACAGGCGATTAAGTTAATCACTAATGGCCAATGAATTACTCACTTGTGCCTATGTAATGAAACCTCCATAGAAACCCCCACGTGATGGAGTTCAGAGAGTTTATAGGTTGGTGCCACCCTCCTGACATAGTTTATATCAGGAGGGTGGCACTCTGTATCTCTAGGGTAACAGGAGCTCCTGGGAGCAGGACCCTTCCAGACCTTGCCCTATGTGTCTCTTTATCTAGCTATTCATTTATATCCTTTAAAATGCCCTTAATAATACACCAGTAAATATAAGTAAAGTATGTTTCTGAGTTCTACTAGCAAATTATCAAACCTGAAGAGGGGTAATGGGAACCATAGTTTTGTAGCCTGTCAGTCACAAATATGGGGGAGGCTCAGGATTTGTGATTAGCATCTGAAGTAGGAGACAGTCTTGTGGGACTGAACCTTTAACCTGTGGAGTCTGCATTAACTTCAGTTAAGTATCAGTATTAAGAATCAGACTATGGACTCTGAAAAACAATCTGAGATTTTTGAAGGGGCGGAGGGGTGGGAGGTTGGGGGAGCCAGGTGGTGGGTATTATGGAGGGCACGTATTGCATGGAGCACTGGGTGTGGTGCATAAACAATGAATTCTGTTACGCTGAAAAGAAATTTAAAAAAAAAGAATTAGTATTGAATTGAATTGTTGAACACCCACTTGGTGTTCAGAGAATCAGATAATTAATTGATAATTAATTGACTGTTTCATGTTTCGGAAAGCACGCTCGAGTTGGTTCCTGAAGTGTCCTTACCTTTTAATTAATTTTTCAGCATCTAGTTGCGTTCTTTTTCAGTATATCTTCCTCAGTGGTATTAATTTATCTTCCCGAAGTAGAGCTATAAACATGTCCTTCCCTTGTTCAAAAATCCCACAGAATCTATCCTAAAAAAAATTTGTGTAATGTTTTTTTTTTTTTTTTTTTTTTTTTTTAGATTTTTTTTTTTTTTTTAATTTTATTTTTCATAAACATATAATATCTTTTTATCCCCAGGGGTACAGGTCTGTGAATCGCCAGGTTTACACACTTCACAGCACTCACCATAGCACATACCCTCCCCAATGTCCATAATCCCACCCCCCCACACCCCCCCATTAACCCTCAGTTTGTTTTGTGAGATTAAGAGTCACTTATGGTTTGTCTCCCTCCCAATCCCATCTTGTTTCATTTACTCTTCTCCTACCCCCTTAACCCCCCATGTTGCATCTCCTCTCCCTCATATCAGGGAGATCATATGATAGTTGTCTTTCTCCGATTGACTTATTTCGCTAAGCATGATACCCTCTAGTTCCATCCATGTCGTCGCAAAAGGCAAGATTTCATTTCTTTTGATGGCTGCATAGTATTCCATTGTGTATATATACCACATCTTCTTTATCCATTCGTCTGTTGATGGACATCTAGGTTCTTTCCATAGTTTGGCTATTGTAGACATTGCTGCTATAAACATTCGGGTGCACGTGCCCCTTTGGATCACTACGTTTGTATCTTTAGGGTAAATACCCAGCAGTGCAATTGCTGGGTCATAGGGTAGCTCTATTTTCAACATTTTGAGGAACCTCCATGCTGTTTTCCAGAGTGGCTGCACCAGCCTGCATTCCCACCAACAGTGTAGGAGGGTTCCCCTTTCTCCGCATCCTCGCCAGCATCTGTCATCTCCTGACTTGTTAATTTTAGCCATTCTGACTGGTGTGAGGTGGTATCTCATTGTGGTTTTGATTTGTATTTCCCTGATGCCGAGTGATGTGGAGCACTTTTTCATGTGTCTGTTGGCCATCTGGATGTCTTCCTTGCAGAAATGTCTGTTCATGTCTTCTGCCCATTTCTTGATTGGATTATTTGTTCTTTGGGTGTTGAGTTTGCTAAGTTCTTTATAGATTTTGGACACTAGCCCTTTATCCGATATGTCATTTGCAAATATCTTCTCCCATTCTGTCAGTTGTCTTTTGGTTTTGTTAACTGTTTCCTTTGCTGTGCAAAAGCTTTTGATCTTGATGAAATCCCAATAGTTCATTTTTGCCCTTGCTTCCCTTGCCTTTGGCGATGTTCCTAGGAAGATGTTGCTGCGGCTGAGGTCGAAGAGGTTGCTGCCTGTGTTCTCCTCAAGGATTTTGATGGATTCCTTTCTCACATTGAGATCCTTCATCCATTTTGAGTCTATTTTCGTGTGTGGTGTAAGGAAATGATCCAATTTCATTTTTCTGCATGTGGCTGTCCAATTTTCCCAACACCATTTGTTGAAGAGGCTGTCTTTTTTCCATTGGACATTCTTTCCTGCTTTGTCGAAGATTAGTTGACCATAGAGTTGAGGGTCTATTTCTGGGCTCTCTATTCTGTTCCATTGATCTATGTGTCTGTTTTTGTGCCAGTACCATGCTGTCTTGATGATGACAGCTTTGTAATAGAGCTTGAAGTCCGGAATTGTGATGCCACCAACTTTGGCTTTCTTCTTCAATATTGCTTTGGCTATTCGAGGTCTTTTCTGGTTCCATATAAATTTTAGGATTATTTGTTCCATTTCTTTGAAAAAAATGGATGGTACTTTGATAGGAATTGCATTAAATGTGTAGATTGCTTTAGGTAGCATAGACATTTTCACAATATTTATTCTTCCAATCCAGGAGCATGGAACATTTTTCCATTTCTTTGTGTCTTCCTCAATTTCTTTCATGAGTACTTTATAGTTTTCTGTGTATAGATTCTTAGTCTCTTTGGTTAGATTTATTCCTAGGTATCTTATAAATTTTGTGTAATGTTTAAAGTTCTTCCATGACACTTAGATATGGTTCTGATCTTTATTTTTTTTTTTTAAGGTTTTATTTATTTATTTGTCAGAGGGAGAGAGACTGAGCAAGCAGGGGCAGAGGCAGGCAGAGGGAGAAGCAGGCTCCCTGCTGGGCAAGGAACCCATTGCAGTACTCAGTCCTAGGATCCCGGGATCATGACCTAAGCTGAAGGCCAAGGCTTAACCGAGGGAGCCACCCAGGTATCCATGGTTCTGATCTTTAAAATTTGCATCATTTATTGAGCTTCCATGTCAAGAACAGGTGGAGGATTCACCTGTGTTACCTTTTGTTCTCATTATTATGTCAGCATGGTAAGACTCTACCAACAATTCTCCTACTCCTTGTCTTTGTGGGGTGGGTAGGTATATTCTGGTTATTGGGAAGATACGGTTGGTCATGGAGGCCTCTCATGATGAATAAATGCAAGAAAGTTTTGAAATGCAACCAAGGAGAGAAGAAGCTCTTTAACACAAGGACTTGAAGTTATGCTAGTTGGAGAGACAGGAATCTCTTTGGGAGCTGTAGGGATGCTATCTAATTTGTTTCATGTGCTTGAGGACAACCAAAGAAAAACAAACCAAAGACCCAAACTCCAGCTCACATTGGAGGATTATCCTCCTTTCCTCCCCGATCCCGAGACTTGAAGCTTCCTCTTCTTGCCTTCCCAGCAGTGAAAACCAAGGGCAGGAAGGAAATGACTATGATTTACAACTTATACTGGAAGAAAACAAAATTTCCCAGGTGCTAAAGAAACTTATGAAAAGCTAACTGCTGGGGAAATTGCAGTGCTCAGGAAGTGGGGAAGGGGGGGAGAGCAATATGATGAAGAAAGTGGAGAGAAAGTGATAGGAGAGAGAGGGTAAGGACAGGGCAATCTCCTAACTTAGGAAGCATTCATTTGGGGACATCCTGAAGAGCTAGGCAGCTCAATTCTATATTGTTTTCTATTTACTGTGGTAAAATATACATGACAAAAAATATACATGACATAAAATTTACCATGGTAATTATTTTAAAAATGTATAGTTCTGAAGCATTAAGTACATTTCACACTGTTTGCAACCATTACCACCATCTACCTCCAGATTTTTTTCATCTTTCCCAGCTAAGACTCTGTACCTATTAAACACTAGCTCCCATTTCTCCCAACGCCCAGCTCCTGAAATCATTTTTTCTTTGTGTCGCTATGATTTTGACTTCTCTAGTTACCCCATGTGAGTGGAACCACATAATATTTGTCCTTTTGTGACTGGATTATTTCACTTAGCATAATGTCTTCAAGGTTCATCCATGTTGTAGCTTGTGTCTAAATTTCTTTCCTTTTTAAGACTGAATAATATTTTATTATATGTATGTGCCATATTTTGTTTATCCATTCATCTGTGGATGGACATTTGGTCAACTCTTTATTTTTATAAGATAACTAGAATAGATTGTGAAATACCACCCCTCTCCCTAAGTCTGTGTCATTTGGATTTTATCCCTGGAACCTTGTGCATAGTAGACAGGCCTTCTTGAACTTGGCTTGGAATTTTCTCTGTGGGGTAATAGAAACTCCTCACTATGCCCAGAGGCCAATTGAATAGCAGGTGTACTGGGACTCTTCCATTTTTGTGTGAGAAAGCTGAGCTAGAAAAAAAATAATGCCAAATCTCTGACCCATCTTTTCCTTCCCCAGCTTCCCTATCCCCCAGACTTGCCACCCTAAGGCCAGAACTGAGGACCTCAAGACTCAGATGCAACTATTTAACAGAAGATCCTGAAGCTCTCAACACCAGAGTTAGTAAGTGACAGAGTCAAGAGTTGAACTGAAATCTGTCTGTGTCAACACTCATAATATTTCCATCATGGTATTACTTTTACCTTGAGGTGGCCAGACTGTAACATTAGAGAGGGGGTGTCTGGGCCTGGAAAGAGAGGTTACACTGATGGCAGGGGTGTGTGTGTGAAATGCACAAGGATTGGGATGTGCTGTATATACAGATGGCAGCACTTCTGACTTTTAAGTGTTCAGGCTGCTGCTGCTTTCACATTTCTCCCTCTGACGTATTTTTATCTTAATCTTAAAAGTCATTATGTGAACATGTTACCTTAAAAACCACGAAACAGTATGAATTGTGGAGGGATGCCCAAAGGAAACAATTGCTCTTTCTCTCCTGCCTCGTCTCCCTTCTTGGCTTTCATTTTACAACTCCTCTATGTACACCCCTGCTCTGATTAAACTGACCTGGTTGCTTTTCCTTCAACATTCAGTTTATTTTCTCTGTGTCCATGTATTTGTTTATAATATCCCTACCTGGAATGCTTTCCTTTATTTCTTTGTCATCAGAATACACTGGCCTGAATCCTTGCTTGAAATCTTTGCTCCAAGTAAAAATAATCTTTCTAATGAATACACAATTATTATAGGGAATTTCCCAAATTCTGACATGTGTTATGGATATAGTACATATGTATATTTTCTCGCTTCAGACTATAAGCTTCTCGGGGCAGGGATGTATTTCACTGTTAAGGTATACTTCTCAAAATAGTGAAATCATGACCTATATACCATTGAAAAAGGAACATGTAGAAAAATTATTTAGGTCATTAATGAGAGAACCAGTAAGATGTTAAAAGTGTTTCAAATAAGAATTCGATTTACAGAGATTTAGGTTCGCCACAGAATAAAACTAATTTGCACTGGCAGGAACAGAAGTAATTTACATTGTTTATCAGTTTTCTACATCTCTGCTTCTGTCTTCCTTGAGTTGCAAAATACTAGTCAACCAAAGAGAGTCAAAGGCCATACGTCTATACAATCAGATAACCCCTAGAGGGTCTTCCTTCTAATACCCAGGGCTCCCCTGAAAGGACACCCAGTAGTACCTTCTGGCCATCTCCAAGTCCTTGATAAATTTTCCTCATATTATCCATCTTCATTTCTTATAAAACGCCAAGAACCAAGGCCTTGTAAAGACTATACTAGAAAACAATAAATCATTGAATAAATGTGATTATGGCAGTGTAGTAAATATAAAACAAATTAGAAATGTGGGAAAAAAGCTCCACGGTTAGATAACTCCTAGAAGTATATTTATTATATTTTCTAATAAACCTAGGCCATCTATTGAATTCGAAACTTTAAAGTTTAACTTATCAGGCCTTTAACTTTAGAATGATTTTTAGTAGTATTTGAAAACTCTTAGTTTGAAAACAGAGTGGGAAAACCCAACCCATCTGGTTTTAATTAGCTCAGCCAGGGTATATTGAATTATGATGGTCAATGAAAATTAACACTGATTTTTACAAAATAAAATAAATCATGCTCTGAGCATTTGCAAAACATCTTGTTTTGATCGTTATAACCTTAAACAACCTAGTTCTCTGAAAAGTTTCAGTAAATAAGCTTCTCTAATGTTAACTTACTTGAGGCTTCTCAAAAATATCTGGTCACAGGAAGTCTTTTAATTGTCCTACTTATTAAAACAAAATGGTACACAATTTGGAAAGCCTACACATAAAATAATAAATGAAAAAAATTTTGTCCTAGAAAGTATAAAACCAAGATGATTCTCTTATTTTAGGAATATTTATAGGCCTACTGTTTGCCAGGCAAAACCTTTTTAAGACTTCAAATGTATTCTGAGGGTAGAAATGGGAAGTAATTGAATAAATAGGAGGCTATAGTATCAAGCCCCATTCCAACATGATTAATCCTCTCTCTGCAGTGTTGCTTTCCTGGTACCTGGAGAAAATGCCATGAGTCAGTGTGGAGTTTATATGGTACAGTTTCAGTTGTGACTAAAGACAGAGGTACCAAAGAGACCAGGTCAGCATTATGCCTTGTGTAGGACCAAACTTATTTCTGTAATTAGTCCAGCTAAAAGTTACTTAATTCATGAGAAGAGAATCTAAGTTTATTGGCTTAAAGCTTAAGAGGAAAATTCAGATTAACTGGCTAAAGTTTTTTTTTTTTTTTTTTTTTTTTAACTGGCTAAAGTTTTAAGAAACGTCTCACAACTGACTTCCTGCCAAATAGTGGGTAGAAACGCAGATCTGGTCAGACATGAAAGTGGCAATTCCTCTGTGCAACTTGGTTCACGTTTCTCTGAGTGTTACCAGTGATGGCACTGCACTGATCTATCCATCTAACTAAACATTTAGGAGCCAGAGAACTTTCCAAGGAGCTGGGGCCGTGTGTCACCTTCGCAAATGGTAGTCCCAGGAGTTGTTTCTAATTGATGGTGGTGGTGAGGGTTGGGGAGCTGCTCCCGCCTGAGGCTAGTGAACCCATTTCCAAACAGTGGAGGGGCTGCAGGCGTGGCCCTAAGTACAGTTTATTGTAAGAAACCCTGGGAAAAGTCTTGAAGCAGAAGGAAGAGAAATGCAGACAAATGAGGAGCAAATTCTGCTGTGGGAGCCTTGAGATTTCATTTTTGCTGCTGGAATTCTGCCATGGGGAAGAGAATCCATCTCTGCCGGATGAGAAGAAAATGTTGACTTTAACTCATCTTACCTCCTAAATTACCATTAGCATGGTCATCATCAGTGTATAATTATTGAGTGTCTTCTGGATAGCTGCCCTTTAACCAGGAGTATGCAGCCTTTATAAACCACAGAAGAGGGATCGAGACTTTCTAGGAGATTTAACAGAGAAATGAGCAGTTGCATATTCAACATAAACATAAAAATTGAATGTAAATACACACATCCATGTAAAATGAATGCATATTGATAGCCAAATGGCTATTTTAGCTTTGAATGAGTGTCCAGACTGGAGATGATACATTCAAATTGAGAACAAGTAATAATGAGTTTACATGGAAAGCAATATAAGTTTTAAAAAGCCTTTCATAATCTTTTTTAATAGTTAGTGAACTATTTACTGTGACGTTAAGCTTAGGAAATAAATGATATTTAATACAAATCCACCATGAAACTGCCTTAGGTCCTTAGAGTACTGTGTTCTGTGAATGCAGAGCTTTATTATGACACCTAACTTCCCACCAGTGATCTCACGGATCTCTGGGACTACTTAGATAACAATAACAAACGTAAATTGTTTAATATCTGTGGGCTCTCTGGCCTTTTACTTCTAGGCAAACACTTTGGAAATGAAGATGTTGAGAACAAAGTGAGCTACAGTTATAGTCCTTTTCAGAAATCTGAAATCAGAGAAGGAGACAAACCGTGAGAGACTATGGACCCCGAGAAACAATCTGAGGGCTTCAGAGGGGAGGGGGGTAGAGGGAGGGGATAACAGGGTGATGGGTATTGAGAAAGGCACATGCTGTGATGAGCTGTGGGTGTTATATGTAACTAATGAATCACTGCATCAAAAACTAATGATGCACTATACAGTGGCTAATGGAACATAAATTAAAAGTAGATAAACAGAATTCTGAAATCTCTGAACTTTTTGACATGTTAACCCAAATGTGATTGAAACAAGGAGCAATTTAGAGAAAAATCATCTGCCTGTTGGGGAAGGAGAGCTGCTTTCTGTGATTTGAAATCTTGCCTCCTTCTGTGTGGGAGTGCTACCCCCGGCCCCCATAGCATCGTTGCCCTCTTCTGGCTCTATCCCAGGCCTGGGGAAAAGCCACAGGGCTCTGTCCATGGGCACCATGGTGGGCAAGATTAACTAATTGGGCCTACACTGTGACCACCACTCTGGTACAGAGAATAACTTTCTCACACTCGATCACATAACTCGCTGTAAGTCAAGGGTGTTACCAAGTATGCACCAAATATGACCTTTCCCAAGGTCCATAGCAACAGCACCCAAGAAGCTGAAACTCCTTATAGAGGACCCCTTTCCGACACGTCCATGTTTCTTTTTTTTTTTTTTTAAATCTTCTTTTTCAAAGATTTTTATTTATTTATTTGACAGAGAGAGAGATCACAGGTAGGCAGAGAGGCAGGCAGAGAGAGAGGAGGAAGCAGGATCCCTGCTGAGCAGAGAGCCTGATGCGGGGGCTCGATCCCAGGACCCTGAGATCATGACCTGAGCCGAAGGCAGAGGCTTTAACCCACTGAGCCACCCAGGCACCCCCACATCCACATTTCTATCTGGTTTCTTACACCCCATGCTTCATTATCTGACGTCTGCCCTGCAAATTTTTACCTTCCTTTTGAGAAATCATGCCTCTCAACTACAGAGGTTGATCTCCTCCCACAATCCATTCTTCTCTTCACTGAAAGTACATTTTCCCAAATCTGAGTCATC
The DNA here is from genome assembly GCF_002288905.1 of Enhydra lutris kenyoni. Lineage (NCBI taxonomy): Eukaryota > Metazoa > Chordata > Mammalia > Carnivora > Mustelidae > Enhydra > Enhydra lutris. Next base: position 49,778,955 of record NW_019154098.1, read on the forward strand.
CGTTTCAAAATAACATTCTGGGTGGGTGGGTGGGAGGTGGGGAGTCAATGATCTGTGCGGACACTCCCTAAGTAGCTGGGTAACAGCCAGAATAGATATTGAGTTTTCCATGAAAGCACGGTAAGTTCATGGAATGGCAGTTTCTTCCCCCAGTCTTGCATGGAAGAATACTTAAAATACATACACTCACCACCTCCCAAAGCACACCCTAATTCTGATAGATGGTAAATTCCAATCCTATAATAAAATAGAGAAACATTTTTCTCATCCATAACCAAATTAATACTTCACAGTTTTTAGGTTAAGCAGAAAAAAAAAATCTTTTCCTTCTTCCTTTGCTTCCCTTGCTCCCTCTCTTGACAGAAGAGAGGAGAAGGTTTTATTTTTCAAGTTACCTTTTATTCTGTCAGTAACACAGCTCAGGAGATTCATTATTCAGTCATTAATTCCTCATTCATTCAGTGACTCATTTAACAGATATTTGTTAAGTACTACTGTGTGCTATGTAGTATTTGGGGGATTATATAAATATAAACAAGATATGCTCTCAGTCCACAAATATCCCATAGTGTAGTTAACTATAATACCCTGTGATAAGTGCTATAGAGGGTGCTAGGTGGGAATGGAGAAAGTCACAATTAAAATTTCCTGGAGAGTCATGGTCTTATTTCTCATTTATTTCAATTGATAATGAGAAGTAACAATTCAGTTGTGAAAGAGAAAAATGTTTCTTTTCCCATTGTATGTTTACTGCCTATCTCTCAGAATTAATCTATGGTTTTTGGAGATATGTGTGTCCTTTTTGACAATCCTGTGTGTTCAGCTGGAAGAAGAAATTGGCACCCCTTCAATTTAAGAGTGTTGGGTAATGGCACAATGAAAGATGGCTTCACCTGGGTAGATTCTGAAACATCTTCATTTTATCTTAGGGATTAGTGATTCACACAGCCTAAGTCTCAGTTTATCTCATCAGCTTCTGCCTTGCAAAAAGGCTATTTCCTGGGGGCACCTGGGTCACTCAGTTAAGCCTCAGACTCTTCGTGTCCACTCAGATCATGATTTCAGGGTCATGAGATCAAGTCCCATGTTGGGCTCTGTACTCAGTGGGGAGTCAGCTTCCCCTCTCCCTCTGCACCATCCCCCCCAGCCCTCTGCCCCTGCTCACACACTCTCTCTCTCTAAAATAAATAAAATAAAATCTTAAAAAAAAAAAAAAAAAGCTGCTTTCTGGGCTGCTTGTTTAGCCTCTTTCCCAAAACTGTAACTCCCCTGAGCCTCCTGATCTTCTGGGTCCACAGCTATCAAATCCTGGGGAAAAGTCAGTGATGGTATGAAAATGTGAAATCCATTCCTCCATTCATCCTTAAAAATATTTACTGAGAGTTTGCTATGGGACAGGCACTGTAGTAGGTTCTGAAGGTAGACTGTGTAGTAATAACAGAGATATTGTGGCAGACTGCTCGCTGTCCCCCTAGATTTAATTTCCCCTTCTTCCCTAGGATAGGTGATTGCCAGCTAAAGATATTTCCCAGATTCTTTTGTAATTACTTTTGGTCCTGTGACTAAGTTAGGGTTGATGAGTTATGAGTAGAAGCAGTGTAGGCTTTAGTGGTCTCACCCTTTAAAGTATTGACCTTGTGCAGCTGCTCTGGCCCTTTTCTCTTTTAATCGAGAGGGAGATAGTAAGAAATTATCAGTTCCCTTGACTTAGAGAAGGAAGCCATGTGTTGAGGAAAGGAGAGCCATCCCACCAGCTTCACATTGCAACTTGTATAAATTCCATTATTTGAGGCTCTCCTTGTGAAAGCATTTTAGTCTGTACCCCAATAAACACAATCCCTGCCTTCGTGGATCTTAAAATCTGCAGAGAAACTTAGATGTTCATCAGTGAATCTCAAAATAAGTATGTAATTACAATCTAAGATACAGTTATGTAAGAAAAGGAAGTGGTGTTTTAAGAGCATAACAAGAGATCTGACTTAGTCTTGGGGGTCGGGGAAGATTGCAGAAATATCAGGAATGAAATGAGCATCAGACATGTGTTGGGTATAGTATTTGACAACTTATAAAACAGTGATTTCACAATAAGCCTTTTGGAAGGCCTAAATACTTTTCTGCATGAATTTCTCTGCCTGATGTGGTCCTTGGACTTGAGGGAGCAATTACAAATGTTAGTATATACAGAATAAGCAAGTGAAGTAATATAATAAGCTAAAAAGTATCTAGCATCTTATAAGACAGTGAATTAGGATGAAGTTCCAAAGAGTAGTGTCTAGTAAGCTATGGAAGCTATCGGTCTTTTAAAAGGAAAAAATATTAAATTCTTACCGTATGAGGACAGCTGAAATGCATAAGAAATTCAAACAGAAACTTCAAGCTATTTCTCTTATTAAGGAAAAGAATGAAGTTATTTTTGTTCTAAATTGTTGGCTTGTTGTCCACAATGATCAAATACAACCGAAGGCCTGTGCAACTGTCTGTTCGCTTCGTGTACACTTGGAAGCAGAGACTAATTACAACTAATAGTGTGTACAAACAGGGAAAGACAACATAAAATTCAACAAATGTTTCACTGAAGAACAGAAGACACTTTTCAAATGATAGAGACATAGCAACTTTAATAAGATGATGCGCAAATATGCCATTTTACAAGCGACACTGCATTGCTGAATCACATCCAGTTATAAGAATAAGAAAACCAGTCGGGAGAGACCAACACATGCATTAAGAGTTGAGCACATCTGATCACTCTGGTTTAATTCCACTGTGGTCTGAGAACAGACACTGTATGATTTCTATTCTCCTAAATTTGTTAAGATACATCTGATGGCCCAGAATGTGATCTATCTTGCTCAATGTTCCATGTGAGCTTGAGATGATTATTCCATACAGAATCTTTATTTCTGTTATGCCCAATATGGGGATAATTTGAATTTGGAACCACAGAAGATTAACTAGATCCCTAATATTAATCTAGAATATACCTACTCGATCACACCTGGTACCAACATTAAATACAACTACAAAACTAGTGATTATGGTAAAGAGCAGCAAATTACTCCATATTACAATGTTATCCCATATTATTTTATGATGGAGCCACTTGTTCTTCCCAAAATTAAGTTGCAATTAGGTGGAAGAAATAATATATATAAAATAATATATATTAAAATAGATATGATATATATTTAAAAATATATAATACATTATTAAAATATATTTATACATAAATAAATATAAATATATATTTGAAAATATATATTATAAAATATAAAATATATATTTTTTAAAAAACTATGATGTTTGTAACAAAGTCTTGCCTTGGCTAATTAGCTCACATGCTAAAATAAATCTGATTTGCATTTAGTGCCTTAGGGACAAAAGAAAAATATTCATGGTTAGGAAAAAAGTAGCATGAAAAATGAATGAATAGTTAAAAGCATTGATAGAGACATAGTCATGAACATATTTCTTTTCCATGTAAATGGAAAATTCTACTGGTGGACATAATCTTAATAATTATGTTGATGACACAATTTTCACTTCATTAGAAGTTACTGGAAATGTTTTCCAAGACAGTTCTGATAATTTAAACATCTCTTTTGAGAGGAAATAGTTCACATTATGTTTTAATTACCTCACTGTATAAAGGGGAAGAATATGTGTTTCTGGGGGCGCCTGGGTGGCTCAGTGGGTTAAAGCCTCTGCCTTCGGCTCGGGTCATGATCTCAGGGTCCTGGGATCGAGCCCCGCATCGGGCTCTCTGCTCAGCCGGGAGCCTGCTTCCCTCTCTCTCTCTGTCTGCCTCTCTGCCTACTTGTGATCTCTCTCTCTCTCTGTCAAATAAATAAAATCTTTAAAAAAAAAAAAAAAGAATATGTGTTTCTGGAAAGCTGACTTTTGAAATGGAAAGAAGAAATTTCAAAGAATTCATTGTTAAATATTACCCTCATCTGATGTAATTTTATTATGATAATAAAAGGCATATATAATTCAAGTTAAATAAACATTAATATCATGGTTCAGTTATGACTGTTTCATAGAAATAAAAATTCATCATATAGAAAATGAATTGTGATACTATCTTAAATGGAAAATAAAAAAGCTAATAAAAATAGGAATACATTTGTTCAAGAAGCAACACATCTTTTACTATGCATCATATTTAAATATTATTTTATCATTTTCAAATCATTATCACAGGTACCACTTTGTTTTGAAATTTATAATATCCATGTGAGAACAGGGTGTTTATTGAGCATCTACCCTGTGCCAGGTACTGGTAGGCACTGATAATATAATGTTGGGCCAATAGGTAGAGTCACTGACCTTTTAGAATTTATAGTATCCTGGGAAAGAAGGGGCAATAGATTTGATATTAGGAGGAAGTATGATATATTAGAGGAACTTAAAGGGCCAATAGATTTGATATAGGAGGAAGTAGGACATATTAGAGGAACTTAAAGTTAGCTAGTGTGCTGAAAGCACAGAATTCTAACGGGAGTCTGAGGCTGAAGAGAGAGAAAAGCAGTGCGCTGATAAACTGGTTCTCCCAGGGGAAAAAGAATACCCTGTTTTGTAACATTTGCCTATTTCTCCCATTGCATCCAACTTTGAACTAGCAACTGTTCAAAAATCGGTTTGCAAAATTCTGGAGAACTTAACCATCTGTATGCCATTGCCAGCAAGTATGAGCCCACCCCAACACACACCTTTTCTCACACAAGGGCCCGATCATCCAGAGCCTTTTAGGCTGTGATAAGGAGTTTATTATCTTAAGGAACAACAGAAAGCCATATAGCCTTGGCTATAGTCTGAAGAAAAGATAGAAAAATATGATAGCATGTAATGCTATAACTACTGTTGCAGGGTCCTGTGAAAGACAATGATGGCTTGGACAAGGGTGATGGCAAGGAGAAAAAGAAGTAGAAAAACTCAAGAAATATTTTGATGGGATAATCAACAAGACTTAGTGATGGACCAGGGCATAAGGAAGAGAATGGTCTGTAGTATAACTTAGAGTTTTCTGGCTTGCAAAGCTGAATAGGTGGGTGGGTAGTGGTATCAAGACAGAAAACCCTGGGGGAAAACCAGCTTTGGAGGGAAAAGATCATGAGATCAGTTTTGAACTTGGAGGTTGTGAGTCACCTTTGAGATCTCCAAGTAAAATGTTGAGTGGGCAGTGAGATACGTAGATTTGGAGATTAGATGAGGTCTGGGATAAAGATAACCCTATGGGAGTCAAGAGTTCAATTAGGTGGGCATTGACACCATGAGTTTACATCATTGTCTAGGAAGAAAATACAGAGTAAGAAAAATGAGGACACATAGGAGTAAGCCTTGAAGACAACAGCATTTAAGGGACAGGCAGAAGAGACTGAACCAGCAAGGGAATACCATGGCCAGAGAAGTAGAATTCAATTACAGGCCCCACAAAAGAATCCAATCAGACAAGCTCATCTAAGACATATACAGAAGTCAGGTGCCTTTTCATGATCCAAACAGCTGTGTGGCCAGGGACTGAGGTCACAAAGACAGGAGGGATTTGGGACTTTTAGTTTAAAGGGAGCTATGCGGAAATAGGATTGCTGTCTGGGATGCACTCTCAGTTCTGTCTTTTGTATCTTACCTTTCTCTTGGGTCTCCTTCCTAAACATAAAAGCATGTTCCTCTCAGTATTAATTGAACACTTCTGATGATGGTAAATGACAGAAGCTCGGCTAGCATTCACTGAAGCAGAAAGGGGGAATTTTATTATAAGGATCCTAATGATCTCATACATCTCAAGAGAAAGAATGTTGCTGGATGTCAGGAACAACCAGAAGCAAGGATCTAAATGTTTCTAGGACTCTGATCTTTTCTTTTTTCTGTCACTTTTGTGCCTTTATATTCCTTTTAATCTTGGTTTTGTTTGTCTTTCTCATCACAGGTTACTTTTCAACCCATGATAAAAACATGGCTGCAAACTTATTTTTACAGCTTATAGTTTCAATCAATGGAATGATATTGACTCAATATTTCCTCTGGTATGAAATATAAAAATCCTACAGTAGAGACACTTTGGTTCATTTGAGTAACTTAGCCATTCCTCATTGATTCAACTGGTTCATGAAGTAGGATTCTTTGGATCAATTTTGATTAGATTTACCCTCTACCAATTAACCTGGACCAAGAAATAGGTCATATAAGAATATAAGATCTCAAAAAGCCATAAAAACTAGGAGGAGGTGGGAAGAGGAATCAGTTTCTAGAAGAAGATCACTCCATTGTCCTCTTTCTCATGACTGTCTTCCTGCCCTTCAGACTGCACAGAATGAACTCCATTCTCGACAGTGCTGAGCTAAGTATGGTCTTAACCTCTTACCTTCCTTTTCACAGGCCAGCTTGTTGAAAGAGGAATCTATATTCCTCTTCATTTTCCTTATCATAATGTCAGGCTTCTATCTACTGTAATTTGACTCACATTTTCATGAGGTAAGAAATTACTTTTGCCAAGGTTGTTGCTGACTAATAACAGTAAACAATTTAATTCCTTATCTTACAAGAACTCTCTTCAGTTTATGTCATTATTCACCAATTCCTATATGGCAGAGACTTCCAGTTGCTTCCCTGGATCCATTTCCCCTGTCCTCCTTAGTAAATAAAATAGAGAACCATTTTTAGCTGGACTCACAGTTGCCCAAAATATGATGTGCCTTTTCCAGTCTCCTTTGAAATCGGTGTGGCCACGTGGCTAAATTCTGCCAATGGATTGGAAGTAGAAGTGTTATACAAAGTGTAGAGTAACTATCTTAAAAGGGAGTGGTGCTCCCTTCTTCAATATGTCCTCCTTCACACTGGCCTGAATCTTGGACAACCAACTTAGACTGGTAAGATGCTGAGTATAATAGAGAAAGAATTGGATGATAACCAAGCCCCTGCACTAGCACCAGCTGCCTAACTCCACCTATGTGAGAAAGCCCTGCAACCTGCAGCTAAGTCTGATCCTAACCAATGAGGACTCTTTCTTGAAACACCTCTCCTTTCCCTCTGTTTGCTTTCTCTGATTTCTGTTCCTTATTGGTCTTCTTCCTATTATTCTTAAATTCCAGCTCTGTCTTTTCCTTGATCTATCCCCCTTAATTGTCTCCAGGGTTCCATCGTGAGGCCTATGCTTATTCTTAATATTCTACAAGTGAAACGTCATAAATATCCATACTCTAATAGCTAAACTGTGTTTTTAACTCAGAAATACAAGTCTCTGGTCTTTCTATCTTCTCTTGACTGCTGACCCAGCGCTTGACTTCTGAATACTTTCACCTTCTGAACATTCTTTTCATTAATTCCACATCTCCTTTGGTGACCCCACTCTCTAGATTATTGCCTGAGCACGAAGACTGAATTTCCCTGGACCTCCCTTTTCTGTTCTGCTGTGGTGGTCTTCGAGCTGGTATTCTTCTCTTACTCAGACTCTCCTCCACCCTTACTGCTGAAGTAGCTTTCCTAAAACCAAACTTGATTATGTCAACTCACCAAATCATAAATCATTTAGACTCTCCATTATCTAAGGCATTTAGTCCACTCACCATAATGTTTCATAATAGAAAGTTCAGGGAGTTGCCTTTCTCTTCAGACTTATTTTCAGCAACTTCTCCTTCAGATTCTGAAATTCCAATGATACCAAACTATCACAGCTCCCAAGTGAGCCATGCTGTCCTTTTCTTCTATCCTTTGTAGGTGCTGCATTTTTTTTTTTTTAAGATTTTATTTGTTTATTTCACAGAGACACAACGAGAGAGGGAACACGGCAGAGGGAGTGGGAGAGGGAGAAGCAGGGCCCCGGGGAGCAGGGAGCCCAATGCGGGGCTCAATCCCAGGACTCTGGGATCACGACCTGAGCCGAAGGCAGATGCCCAACGTCTGAGCCATCCAGGTGCCCTGGTGCTGCATGTTTTAAAAATGTCCTTTTGCTATAGGACATGCCTCTCTTCCCCTGTTACATAACAAATTCCCATTGATCCTTTAAGACCCAACTTAGAGTTTTTGATCCTCTAAGACCCAAAAACTACTACTTGGGTAGTTTTTCCTCTAGGAAGCTTTCCCTGACATCTTCAGGTGCATTTGGATTGACACTTTCCTCCGGGACTTCTTGCAACTCCCTAAATACGCATAAGCCTGAATGTATTTCTTATGATGCAAGTTACATCACTTGCACATCTACATCTTGTTCTGGAGGACGAGCTTATCTTTTTGGGCTTGGAATTTTGTCATCTCCCTGGCATACTGTATACTTACTAAAGTGTTGAAATTATTTATTAATTCTAAAACATAAAAATATAGGAAAATCAATGTTCTGTGATGACTACATAAATCTAGAGCTTGATTATAAGCTCATCACCAAAGTGGGGTTGCTGCTCTGTGCACAGTGATTCTCCAGTTGGTCCTGACTGTACTGTCTTTGCTTATTCCTCCCCTTATTCTTGGCATTGGCTGTGTTGTTAATCCAAAGCTAGAGGTGCTAAATCTAGTTGGGTCCAGAGGATATTCCCTCCCCAGACATTTGAAAATAAATTAAGATATGGAAAAACTGAAGGTTCTAGAGTTGAGTCATCTGATGTGAGTGTCCTGGAGAGAAGGTTCAGGAACAACCAATCCCTGTGATTTTCCTGCATCTGCTTGGATTTCTGTCTTTTTCAAGGTTGATGAATCCTGCCCTTCCTTTGATTTTGAGGACAACCCTTTTAACACAATGTCGTGTTTCATTTGAGTTAGCCAGTCAGTTTCTTTTGCTTGCAAATAAAAGAATCTTAACCAGAGCAACCACTAGAAAAGTACTGAAGGATTGCGAACACTATTGGTAGATTCTTTGTTCTGTGGTTTAAAGATTAGGTTCTCCTAATCCCACACAGTGAAGCTCTTTGAGTTTACAGATTTGATAGCCCCTGAAGGGATTAGGTTGAGCCGAAGCTAAGGCAGGCAAATACACAATAATCTTTTCTACAAACCATATCAACTCAACTTAAATCTTTTTTTTTTTCCCCTTCTCAGATGTCCCATTTTCTTTTTTTTTTTTTTTATAAAAAGAATATTTTTTTCCCCTTCAAGAAACTGAATTTCCACTTCAAATTTAAAATGCCATGTCAAGTTAGTAAAGGATTTTGGCTTAAATTGTTCCTAGAGATTAGGTCTACTTTCCCTCAATGCCAATTAAAATGACACGGTCTAACATAATGTAGTATCTGACGTTTCCATAGCAGCTTGCACTAAGCAGCTTTCCTTGCTAATGAGCCCAACAGTGCCCTGTGAAATACCTTCTACCCAAAGATGATACGACCCCTTTGTAAATAGAACCTCATATGACAGGAAACCAGAAAAGCAAAATTTATCCAGATGAAACAGAAAGGGGAAATGCTCTCAGCCAAAGTGTTAAATCCAAGCTGAGAATTGGCAGAACCCTGGGAAGAAAATATCCTCTCCTGTTTTGTTATCACACACTCAGCGGAATACTTAATAATCAGAAGGAATTAAAGGCTTGGTTTTGTAATGCCGTTTGGCAATTGGCATCTCCGCTACCCACAAGTCTTTACGTATCAACACAGACATTATTTAATACTGATTTAGAGGACATATCAGTCTGCTGATTCAGCCCCACCACTTCCTGTCAACAGGAATGTTAATATAAAAACTCTTCACGTACCCAGCAGTTATTTAACAAAGTAATCTCAGGTCTCAGGAAATAGAAAATAATCCATCAAGCCAAAGGGTTTACTGAGAATTCAAAGCTGCAGCACAGTGCCAGGAATTAAAGTTTACACTGAGCTCTATTTACTCTTCTTTTAGACCGAATTTGAGTCGGTATAAAAGTTTAGTTTATTGCTTCCCGTTAGGTGAGCAGCAAATCAGGTTCAATAAAAAGAAACTAGAGAAAATGATTAAAAAAAGAAAAACACGTAATTTCTATTACACTGACAGTCAGAGAAAGGAAGGGAAAGTTATAGAAAAAGCAATCCCTAAACTACAAAACATTTACTTGTCTGGAGCCATTTCAGAGAAGAACAGGGGTGCCTAGCTGGCTCACATGGTAGTCCATGTGACTCTTAATCTTGGGGTCCAGAGTTCAAGCCCCATGTTGGGTAGGGAGCCTGCTTAAAAAAAAAAATGAGAATAGGGGCGCCTGGGTGGCTCAGTGGGTTAGGCCGCTGCCTTCGGCTCGGGTCATGATCTTAGGGTCCTGGGATCGAGTCCCGCATTGGGCTCTCTGCTCGGCGGGGAGCCTGCTTCCCTCTCTCTCTCTCTGCCTGCCTCTCTGTCTACTTGTGATCTCTGTCAAATAAATAAATAAAATCTTTAAAAAAAAAAAAATGAGAATAAAGAAGGGCAAATGGGCTTGTTCAGTTTAGCAGCCCCGGAGGCAACACTGTGTTATTATTATTTTGCCTTTTTTATGACTTTTTATATTCTGAAAATTAGAATGAAAGATATTTGCTTTCTAACTGTAGTTTTTTGGAAGGGAAGTATAAATTTAATTCTTGAACACAAGTAAATACTATGCGCTGCAAATAAAACACTCATATATACAAGCTGTCAAAGGGAGGGCTGTAGAGAGGGTGCCTGCGTTTGGGTGGGCTCTGGTGTGGGGACTGGCCTCCAAGTTTTGGGCAGGAGGCTTGGGACACAGCGAGATGTACTTATGTAGTGGGGCACATTCAGGGTGCTGATGGCCCTATGGACTCTTTCACCACTCCTGGTTCAGGGAGGTGCTCCATGTCCCCAAGGACTAGACAGGGGCAGAACTCCACCTGTCCAGATTCCCTGGGACCTCTCTTCAACTCAGTCTCTGGGGCTCCACAGATACTTCCTAAAAAGGCAAATCATAAAAATATAAATTATGAAAACAAAAAAAACAAAATGGAGATAGAGGTAGTGGAAGAAAGTATCTTGAGCCATCCAGAAGAATTGATAGCCAGCATGGAGGCTTATATTTAAGAAATAGGGATATATTTGCCTAACTTTCTATTAGAATTGGTTGTGGGACTGAATTGAGGAATGGGGAGGGAAGGAATAAAAAAAAAAAAAAAAGGAGGAGGAGTGATGATTCCGCAGAAACAAAATAGGAGACTTGACTACGTCCCCCGCCCTGGAGGGCAGCAGCAGGCGGTGGGAAAGGAGAGCCAGGCAGAATAACTGTAACTGCAAGGCAAGCCCAGGACCTGCTCTAGGAGTTTGGGAGGGGAGGCCTTGGGTTGGAAGCAGAATAAAGTACTGTATACAAAAGGGACCATCCAGGGTTGTGCAGGTTGATATGAGAGGCAGTAGTCCTCATTTATTTTAATTAATTAATCTTTAGCCAACTGTAATCTGAGAATAAAGTAAAATTACTTAGTCATATGTCTATATCAGTTGAGATCAAGTAGCAAATGTTTGACTTTATTTAAAAAGCATGTATGATTTATTTTAAGCAAACATTGTTTTGTGAGACACAAAGAGATGGTCTTCACTTTCCAGGTCCTTTCAGTTGAGTGACTGGGATAGACATATGCACAAGTCAGCCTAATGTGAGTCTGTCCAAAGGAATAAGAATAGAACAATTATTGAGCTTCTACTTTGTGCCTGGATGTGTACTAAGCATTTAAATAAATTATTTTATCTAAATCTTATAGCAATTGTAAGAAGTAGATATTATTTCACTTTCACAGATGGGGAAACTGAATCTTAGAAGGTTAGTTAGCTTGCCTGGGGCCACAATGTTCTGGAAATTAGAGAAGATAGATTCAAATTCCTCCAACTCCTACTCATTCCTTAAGGCTTTTTGCTCTAACCAATTAATTTCTTAGAGTCAACTCGTGTTTGTTTGATGTCTGACAAGATTTGAAATATTTATTTTTGAGGCCTTCATCTACTGAGTTCTGCCTAGCAGAGTAAAGGCAATCTGTTTTGGAGCGTGGATCATTATCCTGAAGGGTGAATATGGGAAATGAAGCTTACCTCTGAAACCGTTTTACACTTTGATTTTTTTAACTCCCTACTCCCACATACTGTCAAGGCAAATAATAGTGTTTGAGGTAGCCTTGTCTCAGAATATTTCTCCATGACTGTGAAGTAGGTTCTGGAGAAAGGAGTTAATGATAGAAGGTTAGAAAAATAGCAAAATAATGACCAGGAAGGTCAAATATCTTTGATTACTTTCTTGCACCTAGGTCTATGCTTCACATCTTCCTAAGCTGAAGTAAATTAAAGTATTAATCTATTGAACTGGTTAACTTGGGGAGTGGTACTTGAAGCTCTCTTCTTTGGAATGATGTAATTGAGAAACATTTAGCAGATTAGATGTATTATTTAAGTGTCTGAGAAGAGCAGATGTCATTGAGGAAACAATGACAGTCCAGAGTGAGTGCATTTTTAGCATTCTTCACCTTGAAAAAGTATTGTAGAATGACAGAGGTTTCATAAGATGCCATGCATTTATATGGCTTTTAGTCTGTGTTTGGGCATGGTTTACTTAATCTTCACCTATACCTGAAGGACGCTATTGTAGAATAACTCTCCTGTTCTCTCCAAGGGTTCCACATTTAAGTAAAGAAAATTGTTTTGAACAGATATCTAAATGCTGCCTAGTATCAGGAGACCATATTAAGAGTAGGTAATAAATGTGAAACCCCCAGAACAATTATTTCAGAACACCTCTGCTATTCCTCTAGTTGAAAGTAAAGTAGCCTCTATGAATACCTTTCTGTTCTTGATAGGATGAATGGGGTGTGGCTCGGTGCCTGGTAGACCGGCAGACACTGGTTTCAGTAATGTTGGGGACTTTGCAATTAACCTTGAATGCCATTTGCAGTTGTTTGAGATAATTTCTATCTATCTCCTTTTCTAAATATCATTTACCTTTTACCCTCTTAATATACTGATTTTTTTTTTTAAATTTTATATATTTATTTGAGAGAGAGAAAGAGAGAGAGAGAGAGAGAACACAAGTGGCAGGGGTGGGGCAGAGGGAGAGGGAGAAGCAGGCTCCCTGCTGAGCAAGGAGCAAGACATAAGGTGGGGTGGGAGGTGTGGGGCTCCATGCCAGGACCTTGGGATCTTGACCTGAGCCAGATGCTGAACTGACTGAGCCACCCAGAAGCTGCATATACTGATTAATTTTCATCACTGAAATGGAATATTCTGTACTTCTGCTTTTATCTGCATGTTTTGAACCCTTTTGAAGGGGCGAGATAATATAATTAGTTGATAATATATTGATATTGATATAGTTTATAATATATATATCATATATATGATAATATAGAGATAATAGTTGAATAAACAGTGCAAAGCAGAGTAAATCTCACTTGATAATTCAGTCTAATTTTTTTTTCTTTCAATACACTCCAGAACAGGGGAACTAACCAGTTCTCTATAAATTCTTGGACTCCAATAAATTTCAAAGTAAGTGTTAGGTATTTAAGCAGGCAGGGAGATTGGATTGAGAATCATTACTCAGGTTTATCTTGGTGTTCAGGGAACACCATGAAGCAATTTTAGTGAATTTCCCTGTCCTTTGAATTTGTCCTTTGTAAACACCTGTGTTTTTAAGACCACGGGAAGTAGGCTCCATTTAGTTAAGTAGTTCTTGGCCAAAGTCTATTTCTGTGATCAAATTGGCTTGGCTTCTGACTGTGAGTGCTTATGCCAGATGTGAGTACAGGCAACAATGGCAATCTGGCTGCTCCTCTTGCTCAGCAAATGCTCTGCTTGATACAGATCCCACGTCACTGTTTCCCTCTTTTGCTGCAAGGGTCAGATGTGGGTACTGATAAAATACTTGCCTCACATATGGGCTTATTCATTTAACGGATACATGTGGTATGCCTATGAGGGGGCCGAGTATTGCAGTGCACTCCACGAGCCTCAGTGCATGAACCAGCAAGGTCTCCACCTTTCAGTGTTGTTTCTGTATTTTCACTGAGCGAGACTGTGGCATTCTTTCAGTCTAATTGTTTTGCTTTTTCTTTCTTCCTGGGTGCTGAAAATACCTGTGCCCAAAGGAAATTTATGGGTCCTCTAGCCTAGTTATGTTTTGGTCCTTCCCTCTGTTAAATGTATTAAACAAGGAGGCCATTAGCCTGAGGTGGTTCTAATACCTATGTAAGGAAACCCAAACTTAGTCCTATAAATGAATGAAGATTAAGAAATTGGAACCTAAGGACAGATCACAAATAGCCAATAGGCTTTTCCAAAGAAGGCAAATGCTTAAGCTAGAGCCAATCGAATGATTTCCTCCTTTTCTTCAGCATTTTCTGTATGTCTTTCTCCTCATTCCTGTCACTGGAGTACTTCTAACTACTTCCCATGTGGAGCTTCCCAGATGGAATCAATTTTTGCTTAAATAAACTCAGAAAATTTGTAATATGCTTTAGTTTATCTTTTAGCACTTCTATGACTTGATTTATATAATTTTACTGGTGGAAGAATTTGCTCATTCATTAAAGAAATATATATTAAATGTTGCCATATGCCAGTCTCTATGCCAAATATGAAGGACACAGCAGTGATCAAAAAGAGAAGTTTCCTAGTCTCATAGAGCACAGTTGGATGGGGAAGACCAACATTACAAAACAAACACATTCATGGTTACAAATTGTGGTAGGAATTATAAGGTGAAAAAAGTGGGGGGGAGAGAAGAATTATGAGGTGAAGAGACCAATTTGAGGTATCTCCTTAAGACTCGGGGACCTCTTTGAGGAAGTGAATATGCATTATTATTGTGTACTGGTGGTTTGCACAATTCCAAAGTTATGAAAGGTGCCCACTGGAGTTGGGTTACATGGTGACATTAAAACTGGTGGTGGGTATTAAGGAGAGCACATATTGCATGGAGCACTGGGTGAGGTGCATAAACAATGAATTTTGGAACACACACACACACACACACACACACACACACACAAAATTAAATTAAATTAAAAAACAAACAAACAAACAAATAAAAAACCTGAAGGAAAGGGGCCCTACCATGTGAACATACAATGAAAAAGTTTCCTTGTAGAGAGAAGAACATGTATGATGGCCCCAAAATGGACAAAGTTTGGGGTATTTGAAATCTGAAAGGCCAGCAAGAGTGTATTGGACAGGGAGAAGCCAATAAAGACAATGGAAAAGCAACAAAGACCTGACTAATCTGGGCCAAATAGGCCGTAGTAAAGTTTTGCTTCTATTTCATAGTTGATGGAAGAGTTTTAAATAAGAGAGTGATAAGATCTTGGGTTTTAAAAAGCTCTCTCAGTTGTAGTGGGGATAATGACAGGATAGAGACGAGTTAGAGGTTTATGGCCCTAGTCTACACAAAAATGAGATTGGATTTTTTTTTTAAATGAGATTGGATTTAAGTGGTGGATTAAAGCAATATTTTTTTTTAGTAGAATTGGGAGAATTTATTATTAATGGGTTGTAAACGACAGGTGAGGGAGATTATGATGTCATGATGTAACTTAATTATTAACATTTTAAATTTAACATCTTAATAAATCAAAGCTTTGATAACTAGCATTCCAAATAATTTTATGTATTTGGCACTCAGCATTGAACAATGGCAAAATTATTTCCTACTGGAAGTCTTAAATTACACTGAGTATATTATAATATGTATACTGAGTACATATTAAATGATTAATTAAAGCAGTAGTGTTTCTACTATTCTAATAACTTACAAAAGTCAATGCTCAGGTACATATTAAATGACTACAAAAAGTAGGTAGTGTTTCTACTACTCTAATAATTTATAAAAGTAAATTAACATACTTTTAATAATTCTTCCTGATTTCTCAGTATTAGAGTAATAAATACTATAACTACAAAACTGTACATGAAATGCTTTGACAGATCAATCACTGTAAAAATCTAGAATAGGTTTGTTGGTATTGGACAAGAAGGACAGTTTCTGCTGGGTAGCTGGTAGAATGTGGCCCTGAGCTGCTGCTGGTTACCTGTGACAGTACATGGGGAAGACAAAAGGACAATTCTTAACGAAATCTTTGATGCCCTGGGTCCAGTTCCATGAGCAATTCAAATTCCCAATCACACGAGGCAATATGTTTCCTTTTTGGATTTCAAGCTGGTTTGATAGGATTTCTATCATTTTTTAAAGGTTATATTTCTTAGTAATCTCTATACCCAATGTGGGGCTCAGACACACAACCCTGAGATCAAGAGTCGCATGCTTTTCCAACTGAGCCAGCCTGGCACACCCGATTTCTGTTGTTTTTCACAAAATGTATTTGGACCAAACAAGAACCCTAGTCTTAGACTGGAGGCTGTAACTTAAGGAGAAAATAAAAAATGAAACCACCACAAAGAAAGCAGAATACGCACACAGACACACACACACAGACACACACACACACACACACACACACACACACACAAAATGGAAGAGTCAGGACACTTGAAATCCAGTTTTGACTCGTCTACTCTTAGCCCTTCTGACTATAGTTCCCTTATTTGGAAAACTAGCGTCCACTCTGTTTCTGAAACTCTGTTTCTTGTTGCCAGTTTTAGTATTTTAGTATCCAGCTTAAATCATCTATCCTATTTCTTGGTCTTTTTAGGATAGATACACCAATGAGGAAATAAAAATGTGTTCCTTAGAGGGCTATATTGAATAAAGAAACAAAAGAATATTTACCCTAATGTACTTAAGTGGTCAGATTAGAATATAACCATTAAAGTAGAGAAATTTACTGTAAAAACTTAGTGGATCGTACATATATGTCAATTTTTTTATGGAGATGTGCTGATATGTAGTTTGAATTTGTGCTGTAAGACAAAGACTCAGCTGCAGAGAATGGGGAGAATGCTAATCCCTCTGCAACCTACAAATCAAATTGTGCTGACCAGGGTTTCTCAAGTCCATAAAGGGTATCATAAAAATATAAAAATGGGCTCTGCTAGCATTGCTTCTATCTCTTTAGAGGAACCATGGGTTACTCATCTATTATCTTACTTGGTTTCTTTCCATATCACTGTGTACACATAAAATGATAGCATTTGTTTGGCATCTGTGACAACCAGCAAAGACTGCTGTGGATCAGAGGAGACTGAAGACCATGGGCACCCCAAGGCTATTGGAATCATCATCTCTACCCCACCACCCATGCGAGGCATAGCTGTGGGCTTTGACGTTCTGGCTGAGAAACTCTGGTTTAAAAAATATTTGTGACTTCTATGTCCCCATGGTTACTACTTTTCTTAATGAATGTTCAAAAACCTTTTTCCTTAAATTCTTGCTTTGGGCTTACATCAGGTATAGTATCAGAGGTCCCTGAAACACTTTAGCAGGGATGTTAGCACTTTGCAATCTGGAAAAGAAAGACCCTGAGTTGGCATCAGCTTTAGACAATAAGCAGGCTCTTTTGTGATGTCTGTTTCATGAAAAGGGAGCTTTTCCTTTATACCTGCAAACACATTCATAGAATGCCAGAGGCGGGGGGTCACTTTCTATTAACCACTTGCTGATTTTGAGATAAGCCTTCATAAGCTCTGTGTAGAGCACTTAAGTTGCTATTAGGGTAAGTCCTTTGGATGCACAACAAAAGATGTCATACTGCCTTACCTTGGTCTCCAAGAGGTTAAACCCTGCTGTTTCCATAGTGCCTGTGAGCTACATTTGAAATCAGCATTTATTTTCTTGTTCTGAGCCTATTCTTTCCTAATTAACTTAGTGCTTATAATGTTTATATCCTACTGGGAAAATATGTAGGGAAAACCTAAAAGGACTAAGGTAGAAAAAGGTTAAAGCATTAATTTGAGTTTAAAAGAATATGCTCCTCATTCAACGTTCATGACATTTACTTTTACTTATTTTTCCTGGGGTAAGTTATCTTTCAAAGGAGTCTATTCTCCAGACTTCAGCGGAGAGCTGATTTTGAAAGAAGTCGTTTTCTCTGAATTGAGTGCTGACCTTTGCTTTATTTTTACAGAGGCATCCCTTCTCTCCTTGCTGCTGCCCTCCCATGTTTTACAATTACGCCTGTCTTAAGTCGATTTATGCTTTCTGTGTGGCTCCAGAGAGGGTTAGCCTGTGCCCAGCTGTTTTGGATTTACATACGACTTGTCTCTGCGAAGTCTTGCCAGAAAATGGCTTCATCAATGCAGGATAGCACAGGTTACTTTGTGAGCATAGAGATATACATTTCCTTCTAGGAAATATACCAATTTAAATTTCCATCTGCTCTTCCTGGATTTATAATATTTACCAAGGAGGTTACGCATCTGTCCTGCCTACTCCTCACTATTCCACATGATTTACTTTTACTTGGCTATAAGCAATAAAAGGTGATGAAGAAGATAGAGATGATTCATTTCTAGGTGCCATGAGGAAATGTGAGAGCACAGTTTTCTTCTTTTTCACCGAAGATGAAGGTTTAAAAGTAATTTTTCCCATTTGATCATTCAATCCTGAAGATAAGCTTCAGGAAATACCAGCTGCTTAGAATTTATTTTTTAAGACTTTTTTAAAGAGCAGTTTTAGGTTTGTAATACAACTGAGAAAGAGGTACAATGATTTCCAAGTTATGCCCTTGCTCCCACACATGCATAGATGGCCTCCCCCGTTATCAATATCGTTCACCAGAGTGGTCCTTTTTTTTTTTTTTTCCTTTTTACCAAGGGTGAACCTATACTAACACATCATCATCCCCCAATGTTCATAGTTCACCTTAAAAATCATTCTTAGTGTTGTATATGATAAGCTTGTGGACAAATGTATAATGTCATGTATCCATTATTATAGTATCATAAAGAGTATTTTTACTGCCCTGAAAATCCTCTGTTTTGCCTATTTATCCACCCCCCCATCCCCTCCACCTCTGGTAATCACTAATTTTTTATTGTCTCCATAGCTTTTTTTTTTTTTTTCCAAAATGTCATATAGGTGAAATCAGATCATATATAGCCTTTTCAGATTGTCTTATTTCACTTAGCAATATGCATTTAAGGTTTCTCTGTCTTTTCATGGCTGGATAGCTCTTTTCCCTTTAGTGCTGAGTAATATTCCATTGTCTGGATGTACTCCTGTTTATCCATTTATCTACTAAAGGGCATTTGGTTGCTTCCAAGTTTTGGCAATTATGAATAAAGCTGCTATAAAGATTATGTGCAGGCTTTTGTGTAGACCTAAGTTTCAACTCCTTCCAACCAATAATGAATCAGAGTTCCTGTTTCTCCCTATCCTTGCCAGCTTGGGGAGTTGCCCATGTTCTGGACTTTGGCCATTCTAATAGGTATGTAACTGTACCTTATTGTTGTTTTAATTTGTATGTCCCTGATGACATATGCCATGGAACATTTTCTCGTATGTTTCTTTGCCACCTGTATGTCTTCATTGTGGAGGTGTCTGTTAAGATCTTTGGCTCGGGGTGAGCAGGTGGCTCAGTTGGTTAAGCATCTGACTTCAGCTCAGGTCATGATCTCAGAGTCCTGAGACTGAGCGCCTTGTTAGGCTCCCCACTCAACAAGGAGTCTGCTTCTCTTTCTCTATCTCGGCTCTTCCCCCTGCCTGTGTTCTCTTTCTCTCTCAAATAAATTAAAAAAATCTTTAAAAAAAAGTTCTTTGGCTCATTTAATGATCAGGTTGTTTGCTTTCTTAGTTTTTTTTTTTAAAGATTTTATTTATTTGACAAACAGAGATCACAAGTAGGCAGACAGGCAGGCAGAGGTAGAGAGGAGGAAGCAGGCTCCCTGCTGAGCAGAGAGCCCGTTTCGGGGCTCGATCCCAGGAGCCTGGGATCACTACCTGAGCTGAAGGCGGAGGCTTTAACCCACTGAGCCACCCAGCCGCCCGTTTTCTTATTCTTGAGTTTTAAGAGTTTCTTTTTACATATTTTGGATAGCATTATTTTATCAGATATGTCTTTGGCAAATATATTCTCCTAGTCTATAGCTTGTCTTGTAATTCTCTTGATTTTCTCTTTTGCACAGCAGAAAATTTTAACAAACTCTAGCTTATCAGTTATTTCTTTCCTGGATTGTGTCTTTGGTGTTGTATCAAAAAAGGCATCACCATACCCGAGATCACATGGGTTTTCTCCTATGTTATCTTCTAGGAGCTTTATAGTTTCATGTTTTATATTTAGGTCATTATATAGGTCATATATTTAAATCATAATCCATTTGAGTTATTTTTGTGAAGGGTATAAGGTCTGTGTCTAGTGCCTTTTTTCTTTTCTTTTTTTGCATATGGATGCCTAGTTGTTCCAGCACCATCTGTTGAAGGGACTATCTTTGGTCTATTGTATTGCTTTTGCTTCTTTGTCCAAGACCTGTTGACTCTATTTATAGATTAGCATTTATTTTTTAACCAATCCACGAAGTTTTCACCTACTCTTCTTGCAAAAAATAGTAACGTTGGTTAATGCATTGGATGGATATGAACATCAATCATTTCAAAAAGGAAAGTTGGATCATGTTTTGGATCATAACTTCAGTTTAGTATGACAGCAAACTGATTGTAACCTCCGTCCTTCCATCGTCTCCAAGATTGACATGACTGACCTTGCTGGCCAGGTGGGGAGCCCTTTCTACCCAAGCATGTGGCTCCATCCTGAAAATGCTTGCTCAGCTAAACAGGATGCCCTTCCAAAAGATGGAGGGGTATATGAGTACTTATATTTTATTTAAATTAAATCCTTTCTCATCCATTACTTTCTAAACTGTTTTCTTTTATTCCTTGGCCTATGCAATGGAAGTTTTTAACCTGGAGTCTGTGGACATCTAGGCTGCACTTGAATGGATTTTAGAGGATCAACAGTCTTTTCAGAAACCACTTTGGGGAATGTGCAGATGTCTATTATTCTCAGGGAAAGTGTTCATAGTGCTTATCAGATTCCTAAAGGGTCTTGTGAACCCAAATGATTAAAGCCACTGTTAACCACTCATGTTAAATTCTATGGCTCAGATAATTCTGATATTTTACAGAATTATACCTAACACAAGGGGCAATTAAACTGTGAAGTATTAACTCTCTATAACATGATTTATGTTTAGGTATTTGCATGTGTGGATATTGCATAACTTTCCTTTGATCTTTCTTCTGAAAAACCTTTGAGGCTTTGAAAGTTTGGTTCAATGTAAATCACTGTCATCACACCACCAAGGTGAATCCTTGTGTACAACCACACGATCTGGACACTGAGAGCTGAGAATCACCATCAGCTACTCTTCCATGCCTCCATAAATCTTAAGAAAAATATGACTGAATTAAAAAGTCTAATGATAAAGATTAAAATCTTAGCTATACATTTCCTTTTAATTTCCATTTCTATGTGGAATCTAAAAAAGGGCAAAAAGTTTAACTCCTAGAAATAGCGAGTAAGAAAAGTGGTTGCCAGAGGCTGGGGGTGGGGAGATATGGAGGGGTTAGAGAAGAGGACAAACTTTCAGTTACAAGATGAATAAGGTTTGAGGATCTAACTGTACAACATGGTGACTATAGTTAATAACACTACTGTATAACTGAAATTTGCCAGGAGAGTGGAATTTAAATGTCCTCATGGGGGGTGCAGGGGGGCTGGGGAGGCAACTATGTGAAGTGATGGATGTATAACTTACTTGATGGGGGGAGTCTTTTCAATATATATATGTATATATATATATATATATCAATCAAAAGATTGATTTAAAAATCAATGTGATGATTTTATATATATATAAAATCATGCGATGATTTAAAAATCAATGGGATGATTTTATATATACATATATAAAATAAATTAAAAAAATAAAATCATCACATGATTTTATATATATATATAAAATCTCACATTGATTTTTAAATATCACATTGACATTTTAAATATCTTACAATTTTGGGGTGCCTGGGTGGCTCAGTCACTTGAGCATCCACCTCTTGGTTTCAGCTCAGGTCATGATCTTGTGTGTCATAGGACTGAGCCCTACATTGGGCTCCATGCTCACCGGGGAGTCTGCTTTAGGATTCTCTCCCTCTGCACCCCCCCCACTTGTGTGTACATGCACTCTCTCTCTCTTTCTCAAAATAAAATAAGATAAAATCTTAAAAAGAAAAGAAATACAATATTTTCAGCACATATGGTCAATACTGGCCTCGCACAACCCTGGATTTTTGTGGACCTAAGTGAAGGAAAAGTAAAGCAGATAGTAATTTGGGCCTGTGGAGAAGCAAGGGAAAGCAAGAGTAAAACACTTTAATTAGATCTGATTGTTAATACAACCAAACAAAAATAGGAAAAGTACCATAGGGTTAATTAGAATTAATGTCTAAGGTCTGGTAAAGAGTGAGACATAAATGTGGAAAAAAATTTAAGGCAGCTGGAAAAAAAAAAAAAAAGAATCACTTTGTTTCTCTTGGTTTACTATGTTCCTAGTGGATCTGCAACTCATGAAGCTGCAGTGTGAATTATTTTTGTGTAACCCAGAGAATATAACACAATTTTTAATTTCCTTGGAACCTCTTCCTAATAATTAAGATGTTCTGCATTGGAAGCCCCACACTGGCTTATAAAATTGGAATGTAACTGTTAATTTTAGTTCGATGTCTTTGTGAAATGCATTCTGCTATCCACACAATATTTCTCATTTCTTGTTCCTTCAGCTTTGTGTATGCGTAAAACACGCCATAGTGGAACTGCCTGTTGAATGCCAGCACGTTCATTTGTACCTGAGGAAGGAAAAAAACCAATGAAGACCATCACTTATCAGGAGTATACAACATTTATGAAATAATATTAAACTTCAGACTGGCTTGTATTTGTACAGTGCTTATTTGTATTTAAATAGGCAACGTCCAGGGTTGCCGGGGTGGCTCAGTGGGTTAAGCCTCTGCCTTCAGCTTAGGTCATGATCTCAGGGTCCTAGGATGGAACCACTGCATTGGGCTCTCTGCTCAGCAGGGAGCCTGCTTCCCCCTCTCTCTCTGCCTGCCTCTCAGCCTGCTTGTGATCTCTCTCTGTCAAATAAATAAGTAAAATCTTTAAAATAAATAAATAAATAAATAAATAAACAAACAGGCAATGCCCAAATTGGACCAAATACAGGAAAATGGTAGCAATTCATCAAGTTCTAAAGGGAACTTTAGTGTCACTCTACAGATAAAGATAGACAATAGTAGTTTAAAAAGTAACTTTATAAAAAATAAGTAAAATAAAGTGGGTTTATAGAATCACTAGACAAACTCCAAATCTTCACAGCATTGCTAGCACAAAGATTCCCGGGAAAATCTTAGTGTTTGTGTATGTATGTGGGGAACTTTGTAGCAAAAATATGGTTGGCTTCTAGCTAGTGGGCTTGCCTCATTTAGGTAAACCACTTTTCCTAGGCCACAACTTTGAAAATGTTAAAAAGGTTTGCAGGCTGCCTAACTCTCCTCCAGGGCAACCTCACAGGCCTCTGGAATTTGGAGCGAGTGACATAAGGAGCTTTCTTAGGATGCTTGGTAGCAATTTGACATTCGGTTAAATTGTTGTTTTTGCTGTTGTTGTTTTTCTGCAGAAGGTACCTCAGTAAAAGACAACTTAAAAAAATTGTGTAACTGATGTAAAGTCTGAAATGGAACAATTCTTTTATTCCATTCCATTTTGAAAAAAGGATGAGAGGTACTGCGTCCCTCCCACAGTTCTGAAAGTGTCAAGCTAAGTATTGAGGAAGTGGAAGACTTCCTGAATGCTTTCAGCAACAGACACTTATTTTTTCTGTGAAGGGCCACTTTCTTAACAGCCTTCTTTGAAGCGGTTGTGCAACAGTGTGAAATTTTAAAAACCTCCCTAATATATGGGATATTTTTACATTGTTTTTACTTCTTTGTATGACAGGCACTAGAGAGTTGTTTGAGGATGTCTGGAGTAGGACTTAGAGGAAGAGGCCTGAACTGCTTTCTGGAGCCAGTCCTACTCTAAATTTGGGTAAAATTTCAGGGTTTTCTGTCAATCAACTGAAAGGGAAGGGCCAGTGGTTTTAGAGAAATGAATAAAACACACTAGAAAAATTCTCCAGATTTGAGAGACCTTATCTGGTATCCCCATCTCCCTCAAAAAAAGCCCTTTGTTGAATAGTTAATAGCCCAGGAATTGACTATAAATGGATTAAATACTCTTCTGTTTTTCAGGGAAAGAGAATAGTCTAGACTCTCCAGATAGAATTCCATGCAAATAATTCCTAAGTGTTATAACTGTGTTCCTAAATTGTATTATAACCATAGACAAATCCTTCTTAAGGGATGGATTAGGGTGAGATGCACATAACAGAGTGTACACCATGAGGATAATCCATACATGATCATAAGAATGTCCTACTTCTGATTCTTTAGTTAATTATGGAATAGCTGCATTCTTTCCAGAGCTTCGCTATGTGTTCTGGATAGGACACACTGTGTTTTTGGCTAGGACAAGTCAACAGGAAGCCATCATATGTGAACCACTGGGCCTCCAAGGCAGAGAGACACTAATACCCATTTGGCTGTCAAATTGTGAAAGTACTTAATCAGCTGAATTGATCAACTGAAAAAAGAAGCCCCCCAAAAGAAAACCCAAAGTAAGAAACATCTAAAACTGAGAGTAAAAGCACACATAAGCTAATAGCATTTCCATTTATATCATACCTCATGCTCATAAAACACATCTTCCAATGTCTTTCCTCCACTGCCATCACCCACAGCCTCAAACAAAGGCTTGTATACCTAAAAAACAGAGGCTATTTTTAAACAGATTCTCATTTCTTATAAATATGTATGAAGATATTTTCCTAGCAATATAGAAATGATGTCTCTCTTCTAATCTACCCGGAAGGACTGAATGATTTTTTGTGAGATCTTTGGCCTCCTGAAAACAATACCAAAAAACCCAGATAAAAGAGTATGGATGGATATCTAGCCTACTGGCTTATTCACGCCTAGAGGGGAAGAGGCAAGAGCAAGTCTACTCTGCATATACTTAGATGAGCTAATTTCTGCATTAGGTTCTTAGGGCTGGATGGGCACATTATAGAGGATAAATGAATGCTGTGGGTTCATGAACCCATCATGGGATGGGTTCATGGGTTCTTTGAAATGAAATTGATAAAATTCACATGGAATTTCAAGTGTGGAAGGGATGGAAACTGGGGAGAAGCTCGAAATTTAATATTATGCTAAAAAGCCTCTTGTGATGACATAAGCTACTACAAAGATTTATGCAGTTTGCTGACTTCTCTTTCCCAGAAGGCTTCAGAAACCCGTAAGAAAAGATAAGAGTGTCATCCCAGTTCTGGAAAAGTTACCCGGAGGGCATCATGTCACCGTAAGTCAGAAGGAATGGAATTAGGGGATGAGCTGAGAAGCCGCAGGCTCTTAAGAGAGCATTTGGATGTGGAGTAGGGGAACAACATAGCAGCCCTCCTTTCATCCCCTATTTCTGGCCCTGATTAAAGGGAATGGTAGAAACCAGTAGGTCCATATTCTCCCTTGCATTTCAAGTAGACATCCTGTACCTGAGTGTGTCTACCCAATGGGTTAGGACTGCTGGGTCAGGCTCTTTTTTGTAACTTTGACATGAGCTCACATATCCAGAACACTGCCCCAGTCCCTTGGGGAACTTGCTCTATGAAGCACTTCAAAAGACCTGTTCAAATGACTGCTCCTTGGAGATTTAAACAAGTACTTGCTTGGCAGGAACCTCCAAAAGGAAAAAAAAAAAAAAGAGAGAGAGAGAAAGAAAGAAAGAAGAAAAACCCATGGAAATTTGAAGTACTTCTTTGGGAGAAGTTCTAGAATGACATTGCTTTCTACCTTAAGAACGTAACTGCTTTAGAGAAGACATGTAAATTTAATGTGTGAACTTCTAAAGTACAGGTAATGAAATGTGAGAAATTCAGGGTGCCTGGTGTAGTTACATACCCCATAATGCTCTGCTACTCTCCTCATCTGATCAAAGTCTTCTGCTTGAGCCAAAAGGCGCAACCCTTCAGGATAGAGCTTGCCACAGGTCGGGTAGAGGGTCTCCCGGTCGTCTTTGCTCAATTCAGTGCCAAAGGAGTTAAGAGTGATGATAAAAGCACGCCTGTCAGCCTCAAACTGAATTTGCAAGACATAAAATCAGTGAAATCTAACCATGTACAAAATGCTATAAACAGAACCCTAAGTAGACAAATTCATTTCCACAGTGATTTGCTTTTCTTTCCAGATTTTTGTCTAATTGTAATACAAACATGTGTTATTAATGTTCCCTTAGCCTTTTTTTTTTTTTTTAAAGATTTTATTTATTTATTTTGACAGAGAGAGAGAGAGAGAGAGAGTGCGCCAGCATGAGCAGGGGGAGTGGCAGAGGGAGAAAGAGAAGCAGAATCCCCTGCTGAGCAAGAAGCCCAAGGAGAGGCTGGATCCCAGAAGCCTGGGATTGTGAACTGAGTGGAAGGCAGCTGCTTAACCGACTGAGCCACCCAGGTGCCCCAACCCTTAATGGAATAATTTTGCTTGCCAGAGAAGGATGACACAGTGTTAATGGTCCATGACTCTTGAAACCCCACTGAACTTTACCTCCCAGGCACTCTGCAATTAGTTACTCATGGGTCTCTGTCGCATAGGTCACTAGAATCTCAAATGTCTCTTCCATAAAAATGGGAATAGTACCTATTTGCTGGGGTCTGTCCAGGGATAGGACAAGATAAGTGGAAGTGCCTGGCAGGGTGTCTGGTACAAAGAGTGTGTGTTGTAAGTGTTAACATCTCTTTCTGGTTCCGATGTTAGGATTTTTTTTTTTTTTTTAACCTAATGAAGCTTTATACTACTTACCATTTGTTTGTACTTTGGTGGTTTTGGTTTTCTTCTTGAAAGTCCTAGGTTGGATATCAATCAGTCTAACTGTGTAGCTCAGGATCATTTGGCCCAGGACAAGGTACCTTCCTTTCAGGCCTATCTCCTCACCTGGACCTCATGCTCTCCCAGGTCGGCCGCATATACTCAGGTCCTGTCTTTGTGCTGAGCACCACCGGGCACCTGAGCAACCAGCTCCATGTCAGGCCGATTTCCTCTAACCACTCAGTTTTTCTTGAAATTTCTTACTATTCCTTTCAACTCAATGTTTCTTTTGTCTCTTGGTTCTCTTCCTATGTCCTCTGACCATACCTTCTTAGTCTGTCCTTCATGGGATCCTCTCTGCCTATCATGGGAGTTTCTCATAGTGTCCTTGAGCTGAGAAATTCTCCATCTACCTGAAACACCCTGCACTTACAGTATTTTAAAATCTGGAAATTATTTTTCTCCTTACTACACTGTAAAATCTTTGAGGGAAATCATGTTACTCTTGTTTATTGTTTATTTTTTAATATCCAGTGCTTGAAATGTACAAAGACCACAACTATTTACTGAATCCAATACAGTGATCTGTGATTCTACTACTTTCAAAATTCTCCAATATTCTCTATAATGTTGCTACTCAAGGTGTGTTTCTTGGATGGGTAGCTTTGATGTCACCTAGAGGCTTGTTAGACATGCAGTCTTGGGGTGGCTCTGTCAGTTAGGCGTCCCACTCTTGTTTTTGGCTCAGGTCATGAGAAAAAGAAATGCAGAGTCTCAGGCCATTGTCCAGCCCTACTAAACCAGGGCTTGCATTTTAACAGGATTCCAAGGTTATTTGTTCGCAAACAACAGCTGAAATAAATTGTTCTACTTTGATCAGCTTACTTTTGACGAATTAACAAATCCAGACTTGCAACAGATTTTACTGGAACTCTCTGGTTAGAACAGGTGTTTCCTATCAGGAGGGTGAGGGTTGGTTCCTTCTGATCCTTTTGACTGACCTCATGGCAAGTATGGGTGACCCACAATCAGGAAGAGACCTCATTTAGAAGCAAAGGCAGCTGCCCCTGGACACTGAATGTAACTGTCAGGAATTTTAGGCCTTCCAGGGACAGAAGAAATGCAAGAGGGAGATTTCAAGGCAATCGGAAATCTTGAAATAAAAATTAGAGCAGGAGGACCAACAATAGAGTTAATTGTCCCACATGCCCTTTAATGTGCTTTCTAGTTCTAAGACGTTGGAGTTTTGTTTTTTTTTTTCACTCCCCCCCACCCCAGTTTTATTGAACAATCATTGACATGCACTGCTGTAGAAGATGTTAGGGTTTTCAGGAGAGCAGCAGGGTGGACTGGACTAGGCAGCATTGCAGACGAGCCTAGCAGCAGAGGCTGCTGTAGAGGAGGAAGGCGCATGAAGTTAAAGCACGACGCATGGAGGAATGGTCTTGGGCAAAGCACTGGGAAAGCAGGTGAAGAAGTAGGCTGCACTGGGTACCTGGACAGGTAGTTGGGAAGAGAAAAGGCTTCACAGGCTATGCCAAGAGAGGACTTTGATTGATACAAAGGTTCTCTGAACTTGCCAACTTCATTTTCTTGTAAATACTTCTTTCTCTTTGCCTACAGTGTGTGTCCTTCCTACCAGAAACCTCCATGTTGAAACCTTATGGGCACTGGAGGGTCCCATCAAATGCCACTTTTTTTTTTTTTTTTTAACAAGAAGCCCTTTTATTTCCTCCCCAATTTGATATGATTTCCTTTGAATTCCTATTATCCTTTAATTTCCCTTTTACTATAATTGCCTGATATATCTACCTTAGAAATTTTTTCTAGTCTGGAGGTTCTGTGCGTGCGTGCGTGCGTGTGTGTGTGTGTGTGTGTATTCTTAGTGAAAGGAGCTATAGTCTTGAAATTGTAAAAGGGCTATCTTGTGTTTGACCATCCCTAAGCAGACAGTTTGACACAACATCTGATTACGGATGAGAGTAAATGGGTGGTATTCGATTTCACTTAAGCCTTCTCTGTTATTTATGGAGGGCTGGCTTCCTGTGTGGCACAGATGATGCCAGATGTCCTATGTCCTTTCACTCTTCCTTACACTCATTCATTTTAAAACCATAACTTATTTTGTGTTATTGTTGCAAAAGTATACTGTTGATGTATTCAAAATCATTATCAGTTGCACATGATCGAGTTGGGCTGATCAGGACACATTCTTGCTAGTTCATTATTGGAGGGCAGGAATACCTCGTGGGGATAGTGGGTAGAGGGGCTGATGGCCGTGGAAGAGAGGGAAGCGAACGGGAATCGAACCCAGCCTCGCTAGCTCGGGAAGATGAAACACACTTATTCTAAGCTTGTTTTTCACTGTTTCGTTAAACATACAGGTTGTCAGAAGGGCAAAGACAAATAATAAAAGGCACAAAGGCAAACGTTAAACTGCAGTACACTTGTCTTGAACATAAGTCAATTTCTTTTTTTTTTTTTTTCATGTGAAGTCACAATCTTGTAATTAGGTCAAATTTTTGCATGCAAGCCCAGGTTAACAGTGTTCTCTTTTACCATACTGAGTTTCCTGAAGTATCCTGTCAACTGAGATTAAATAAGGACAGACTTGCAAGAACTCTGTAACTGGAAGTGCGCTACTGGTGCACAAGTAAAACGGGGGCTAATTACATGATCTGATATATTTATGTAAATATGGCAATTTATTTATTTATTTTTTAAAAATACATCAATTTATATAAATTGACAGATCTCTTCTGATCATATCATTAGAGACATCACAACTGCATGCTAGTGTAATAATGCTTTTACATAAAGATAGTTAAATGTACTTTTATTTTGTTTTATTTTTTTAAAGATTTTATTTATTTATTTGACAGAGAGAGAGAGAGATCACAAGTAGGCAGAGGCAGGCAGAGAGAGAGGAGGAAGCAGGCTTCCCGCTGAGCAGAGATCCCGATGCGGGGCTCGATCCCAGGACCCTGAGATCATGACCTGAGCTGAATGCAGAGGCTTAACCCACTGAGCCACCCAGGTGCCCCTGTACTTTTATTTTTAACACAGCTTGAAGAAAACCTAATCTAATGTGGTAGTATCATGGGCATAGGAAAGGGATAATGGGAAAACTGGGTATATAGTTTGATCAAACGCTTATAGTGATAAGGATTCTTCTAATACTGTGCTGTCCTTTCTACATTACTGAGGATTACAGAGACATAATTCTTACCCAGTTCTTATTTTTATAGCACATGCAATATGATCTTGCTCATGAATTAGCACTTTAAAAGAAAAAAGATTTTATTTATCTGAGAGAGAGAGAGAGCACAAGCAGGGGGCATGGAGGAAGGAAAGGGAGAAGCAGGCTTCCCACTGAGCAGGGAGTCCAATGCAGGGCTGGATCCCAGGATCCTGGGATCATGACCCGAGGGGAAGGCAGATGCTTAACTGAGTCACCCAGGTGCCTCGAATTAGCACTTACTTTTATCCAAGAATTGCGAATGGTGAAGTTAATGTAGAGGTAATATAGTGGACAAACACAGAGGATCTGGAGCTAGGCTACCTGGGTTCAAATTCTGACGTTACCACTTATCAGCTATGTGTCCTCTGGAAAGTTACTAGCTTTCTTTGCACTTGTCAGTTCTGAGAAATAGATACTAAACTCCCATGTTGTTGTGTTGTTTTTTAGATTTTCATTGTGCTGTTTTTTTTTTTTTTTTTCAGATTTTTTAATTTATTCATTTGAGAGAGAGAGAGAGCACGAATGGGGGGAGGGTCAGAAGGAGAGGGAGAAGCAGGCTCCCTCCCGAACAGGGAGCCTGATGTGGGACTTGATCCCGGGACCTGGGATCATGACCTGAGTCGAAGGCAGATGCTTAACCAGTGGAGCCATCCAGGTGCCCTCATTGTGCTGCTTTGAAGTCCAAGTGAATTCAAGTATATAAAGCAGCTAGGATATTATCTGGCACATAATAAATGTTAACTATTAATAGTGTCATTTTACATCTTCTGTAAGGTTATGAGTTTTGCCATAGCTCTTATTTCACATATTTTGTACGTATAAAGCACACAAGCCATTTCTAAACCACAGGAATTATGTCAGTAGAAATTACATTTTCAAGCCATAGATAATGTGGCTTCTTATAGGGTAGCTAGCAGTTAAAAATTTATGACAAGGAGAGTGCTTCATAGGGCCAGCAGGTCACTTATGTTATGTGATCAGAATGTCTGAAAGAGACTAGCTCACTTTCTGACATTTAGTATACCATAAAAAATGTTATTTATTTATCCATGCCCACTTCCTGTGTAATATAGATAAAGGCAAAAAAGATTTCTTGGAGTTTTCCAGTGATAAATTGTTACTTCAAGGACTGCTTTTGCTTGAAGAGTTTCAACAGGGGATAGCAAAGTATCTTTAACTGTAAAATTTTAATGATTAGATGTTTTGAAGGAACTAATTTTATCATATGCAGTTTTAGAAATTAATTTAAAATATATGCAGATGAAGTTATTCAGGTTTTTTGTTTTTTCCTTTTTTTGCCTAAAGGGCAGTTCTTATCAGGCTTTTTCTTGAAATCAGAAGTCATTGAACTATTTAATCTACTTACCAATGAAGTCACTGTGACAGGTAATCTAATGATTAAAGACATTTTTTTTTAAGATTTTATTTATTTATTTGACAGACAGAGATCACAAGTAGGCAGAGAGGCAGGCAGAGAGAGAGAGAGGAGGAAGCAGGCTCCTCGCAGAGCAGAGAGCCGGATGCGGGGCTTGATCCCAGAACCCTGGGATCATGATCTAAGCCGAAGGCAGAGGCTTTAACCCACTAAGCCACCCAGGTGCCCCGATTAAAGACATTCTTTAGACAAAACTTAGTTTCACAGGGCAAAGCAAAGGGCTTTTTTAAATCTACAATGGTGTCTGCCTCCCGGCTGCCCCTTATCCAAGTGAAGCCAGCAGAAGAGATTTGTATGAAACACAATGTAAACTATGCCCAGGATATCCCCAGATCCTTCTGATCTCTAGCCTGAATCTCTGAGATCCACACATGCAAGCAAGACGATCTCTGAGCACAGATGAAGTCTGTGATGATAAAGAAGAATTAAAAAGATTATAGCATCAGTCAGAGAGGCAGGTTAGAAAGAAGTGGTGGCGCCTGAAACCTAATTTAGTGAGCATGCCATCTGTGAATCACCTAACCCAAAGAGTTTTCCTACCCAGAGCAGAACACTTGAGGATTGTTTGAGCCTCCTTTATTTTAGGATTTATATAAGGAACAAGGCCTACAGTGGACTTTGGTTCCACATTGTGAGAATTCCCAGCTTGCCCAATGTTGGAGGGAAGTTGCGTTATTATTACAAGTACTCATGGTCTACCAATTGCTCATAGTATACCCAAATTTTAACTAATTATAATCTACTTCATTTATATTACATCAAAATGAATCATGACCAAACTTCTATAAGCATTATTCTTTTCTAATTCCAAAATTAGAATTTCTATGTAGAAAACTTAGAAAATGTCACTCTTAACTGAAGGCATCAAATGATATATCTGATGAAATATGTTATTTTATTTTTATTTATTTTTTTAAAGATTTTATTTATTTATGTGACAGACAGAGATCACAAGTAAGCACAGAGGCACGCAGAGAGAGAGGGGGAAGCAGGCTCCCTGCTGAGCAGAGAGTCCGATGCGGGGCTCGATCCTAGAACCCTGAGATCATGACCTGAGCTGAAGGCA
The DNA here is from genome assembly GCF_002288905.1 of Enhydra lutris kenyoni. Taxonomy (NCBI): domain Eukaryota; kingdom Metazoa; phylum Chordata; class Mammalia; order Carnivora; family Mustelidae; genus Enhydra; species Enhydra lutris. The sequence continues at coordinate 49,811,458 of NW_019154098.1, forward strand.
GAGGCTTCAACCCACTGAGCCATCCAGGCGCCCCTATTTTATTTTTAGATAAAGGAGCTTTTTAAAAAAATTTTTATTTATTATTTGAGAGAGAGACAAAGAGCATGAGAGAGAACAGGAATGAGCAGGGGGGTGGAAGGAGAGGGAGAATTAGGCTCCCTGCTGAGTGGGGAGCCCAACATGGGGCTTGACCCCAGGACCCAGGATCATGACCTGAGCCGAAGGCAGATGCTTAACTGATAGCCACACAGGAACCCGCAGATAAAGGAGTTTCTAACATAAAGATATATAAGTACAATTATGTAAATGAAAAGTGTGTAAGCACATTATTTGGCATAAAGAAATTCAAGGACTTTCTTACCTCAAGAATGGGACACATGATTTCTGCTGTGACATCACCATGATTCTTACAGAATTTATAGAATGCCTCGAGGTAAGACTTAAGAAGAAGAAAGATCATAAAACAATAAAATGAAGATATTTTCCTTTGGAAATTTGTAGACCAGCTTTTCATGGCTTATTAAATACTTTAATGGAGCTTGAATTACTTGTCCCATAGGGCGATATATTATTACAAATTTGATACAAACTTTCACATTGAAGCATGCTGCACAGCTTTAAAAAAGAACAAAATTGTATTTATCGTACCTTATGATTCCTTAATAAGCACTTTTTTGCATGGTTCTTGGGTTTATTTCACACGGTTAACTTTTGGTACTCTAATAAGAGTGCCAAGCTCTTTTATGAACTCACCAAGGAGTTCTAGATTTGGTCTTGTGCTGACATTTAATCTCTCTTGGTGCCCAGGAGACATGTTTGGGATGGCTTTGAACGTGGAGGACACACTGGAAGGCAGAGTCTGGGCTAAACAGACTGTTTGCATCCCAACTCAATTACTTACTAGCTAACTCACTTCTGCCAAGTAAATCTTACCTCTCCAGGTCTCTGCTTTCTTATCTGAGGATTGGGGAGAACAGAGAGTTTTGCTGGCTAGATTAGGTGAATTAATGCCTCTAATCTGCTTAGAACAGTGCCTTCTGTTAGCTGTATCTCAAGGATGCCTTCTCTAAGTCCATACATTTCTTCACAAAAAGGAAAATTACCTGCGACACAGTGCTTTTGAAAGGACCATATGTTTTAGCATAGCCAGTTATATAAATGGCATGACAGCATACACTCCTTTAGTTACTCTGTGAGATTGTCCAAAGATTCTATGGTTGTATGAGTGAAAATAGCCAGATTTTGCTCAGCCCAAAGGACATAGAGCTACTCAAATGGTAGCAACATAGTTCAGACCGAGAGCTGGTCAGATTGGCAAGATGAAATTCAAGGAGGACAGAGATGGATACTGTGTAACACAAGGATCACTAGGTATGCTCATTGTTTTATATTTTATTTTTCAAAATTTTTTATTTGTAAGTAATCTCTACACCCAACACGAGTCTCAAACCTACAACCCTGAGATCAAGAGTTGCAGGCTCCACCAAATGAACCAGACAGGCACCCCTGCGGGTTTTTAAAAAATGGATATGGTTCACCTTCCTCATCTGTCCACCCACCCACATCCATCGATCCAACTGCTACCTTTTATGTCCCAGGCAAGGAGCTAGGAATGAAGAGAAGAATGGGGTACATACTTCCTCTCAAAAATCTTGCTGTTTCAGGGGAAGCTGACATTTACGTACTGAACTAGAAGACCAGGACCATAAAAGCTGTATTCCAAGCCCGCAAAGCTTCATAATTGCAGAAATTGGCTAATGGGCAAAGTAACTTTTAATGAAGAACTCTGGTTAAGATGTATTATGTCATAAAGAAACACACAGTATTTTGGGAGACACTTACTTTGTACAGTTTGTTGCGCAGTAATTCAATATTCAGTTCATCAAGGGTATTTTCAGACATACAGTCTTGAAAGAATGGAGCTGAAAGCAGAAATTACCACACAAAATAAATTAATTCAAAGCATGATTATTAACTGTAGAAAAGATTTCCTGAACATCTCACCCTGAGCTCACTCCTGACCAGAACACTGTGCAGTGGCAAGCCACAGACTGGATCCACCTACCAGTAACGATGAGAATAAGAGTCATTATTTACTGAGTATTTACTGTGTGCCAACTGGTCACTGAACACTGCATCTATTTCACCTTATTTGATCCTGACGACACCTCGGAACTATTCACTTTATGGCTTACTTTTTGAAGCCCCCTCCTCACCCCTCATCTCATAGCAGCATTTATCATTTGCAGCCTTACTATGTGCTAAGTATTGAGTTGTACTAAAACTGTGTCCTAATTAGTTTTCAAAGCTCTTTTATACTAAGATACTAATATTTTTAAAATGAGGAAACAGGGGATAATGCACTGCTCTACCTCACCAGGTTGGGACCAGGCAGAGCCTGGAGTCAAATATCCATGATTATAGACTTACCCTCTTTCCACCACACTCCCTTAGCATCACACATTTAATGATGGCCATTTTTTTTTTTTTCTTTTTAAAATTTCTGTTTTTGGGGCACCTGGATGGCTCAGTGGGTTAAAGCCTCTGCCTTCGGCTCAGTTCATGATCCCAGGGTCCTGGGCTCAAGCCCCGTGTCAGGCTTTCTGCTCAGCGGGGAGCCTGCTTCCACCTCTCTCTCTGCCTGCCTCTCTGCCTACTTGTGATCTCTCTCTGTCAAATAAATAAATAAAAATCTTTAAAAAAAAATTTCTGTTTTCAACAGCAAAAATTTTGACACATGGTCAACAGTGAATTGCTATGAATTGCTACCCTCCAGTTTTCCTGACAATAACATATATAAAATGATCCTGCTAGCATTTTGAATGCTAGAAATATTATCAGTGTTAAATTATAATGAAATTAGCATTTATTTCATCATTGCTTCAGGTCATTTGACAGGCGCCCCAAGCATCTCAGAAAAATGGCATTCCTCAACTTCCTTAAAACAAAACACTGCCACGATATAGCTTTATTTAGACAGAAGTTGAAAACCAAAGGATAAGGAATTAATCATATAAAACCAAATTAGAAAATTAATTTTTTTGAAAAATTACAAGTTCTATAATTTATTTACTATGATCTGGCACAACATACAAAGGTTTGGAGGTTGGGAGGTGAGCCCCAGCTCCTACTTAGCTACCAATGGTTCTTATGTGATTCTGGGAAGGTTACTTTCATTTGTTGTCAATGAGGGAGCTGGACTAAATTATTTCTTAATGTCCCTTCCATGCCTAGGAATCTGTACAGTTTGACATCGGGCTCATGGAGAAAAGGAATTGAATGTACATGTTCTGATGACATGCAGAGGGAGTGATATAATTGCTTACATGTTCATACCTAGTGGTGTTTCCACCAGAACAGCATTAAAGAGATCAGAAGGTGTCTCCGCAATGTTGACTGCTTCCATTTCTGTGAAACGGCCCAAAGGGTGGCACTTGACCAGAATTTCTTTCACAGATTTTTTTTGCAATGCAGCATTCATCAGTAGGATCACATTGTCTATCATGTAACTGCACCTGGTTTAGAAAAAGGCTCGAGCATTAGGAAATCAACTGTATGAAAATATGAAACATACCAAAAGTTTAAAAAATATATATATATATATATATATATATATAGTTCAGGCACATACTCTTTCACTATGGAAATATATGAGTCTTCTTTTATTTTAAACTTTGGGGTTTGAGAGCTGTGAAGGGGGTAAAATATCTGACTCTCTGGAGATATCATAGTTTGAAAAATCAATGTTATTGTAACTAAGTAAAGCTAAATAAAACCTAGGCTGGTGGTAATAGGCAGAAAACGACCCATATATTTTAATTGCCAAATGTGGTAGGGTGAGGATGAGTGTGAAATTGTGTATTTTCTCAGAACAGCCTATGATGGGCTTAGGAAGTTGAGAAACACAGATCTGGAGCATTTCACTCTATCTTAAAAACTTACTTTTTAGATTGCAATAAAGCCCAACACTGATTTGGAATTTGAAATATTTTAAAATAAATAAAATACTTATTAAATTTAATATTAAAATATTAATATTTTATTTATTAGAAATTTAAAATATTCCATATTCTTTTCCTCCTATGAAGACTAGGTAGTGAATTTTCTGTTTTCTCCCAAGTTCCCCAAAAGTCCACAGGTTCATATTTTATGTGATTATGTTGCTCAATGTAAGCTCTGTCTGGGATATCCTGGGTGCATATGCTTGTTCAATCATGTGCTCATCGCCCAAGATATTCCAAGCAGTGAGGCTGAGAAGCAGAAGAAAGAGTTCTTTACTTTGCAGAGAATATAGTTTGAGGGAGGAACTTGACAAAGAATCCATTATGGTAAATTGTAACAAAGCACGGATGCTAGACAAATTATAGGGTGGTGTGGAGATTCAGATCGGGGCACCGAAGCAGTCTGGGATCAGACTTCCTAGGGAGTGATATTCAGGCTGAAACTTGTAGAATGAGTAGGAGCGGTCCAGGCAAAAATGGCTGGGAACTGAGGGAGAGAAGTATTCAAGGCAGAAGGAAGAGCATGCAGAAAGCCCCAGAGAAAAGAAGAGAAGAGTTTTCTGCCTGGCACTGGGCAATGCAGGTAGGGCCAAGGCTGAGCATGCAGGGTTTTGACAGACAAAATGAGGAATTGGGGGGTGGAGGGCGATGGAAGATTCTGAATGCCTTTAAACAGAAGCGGGTGTTATGATCTTGCAGAATAATGATTTGAACAGGAGAAGGGATAAACAGTGAGGTGCTTCACAAAACTTATTTAATCAGGATAACAACACTATGATGATAATAGGTACTGCTCTTCTCTCCACTTTATAAATGAGGAACCAGACGGGCCCAGAGAGGTAAAAATTCCACTCATGGTGACACAGCTAACAACTGAGACAACTGAGAAACTCAAGCAGTCTGCTTTTGGAATCTTCCTCTTAGCCCTTATACTATGCTGGGTTTGTTTCGCTGTCAAGGATGATCCATAGGTTTCTAGGTTTAACAGATCGTGAAGCCATTTACTGAGATGAGAGCATTAGAGGATGAGCAGGCTGTAGTGAGAGCAGATGCTTTGGACAGAGTGAGCTTAGATGCCTGTGAGATATCTAAGAGGAGATGCTAAATAGGTTTCAGAAGTCAGAGTCCTGAAGACAGCCAGGACCAGACATTTGGGGGGTTTAGTAGCATAAGTTTAATGGTGGAAGCAGAAGTCTTGGGATGGTTGGGATCACATCTTAGAGTGCACATGAAGAGTTCTGCACTGAGAACCCTGGAGAACCTCAAATTCGAGGACCTTAATGGAACCTGAGAAGGAAAGACCAGAGAATAGGAGGAAAACCCGGGGGTGGGAGGGAATTTTAGAAATTCTAGGAAGAAGTGGCCAGAGCTTCAAATGCCACAAGAAAGTCAAGGTAGACACTGAAATGTCCATAAGATGCAGCAACTTACAGGTCATCTGTCAACAGTCAAAACACTTCCAGGACAGTTTATTAGTGGAAGGGAAAGGGGAGATGGTGGCAGAAATGTGACTTGTGTATTTAAAGTGACCAGGAAGTAGGGGCGCCTGGGTGGCTCAGTGGGTTAAAGCCTCTGCTTTTGGCTCGGGTTATGGTCCCAGGGTGCTGGGATCAAGCCCCACATCCGGCTCTCCGCTCAGCAGGGAGCCTGCTTCCTCCTCTCTCTCTGCCTGCTTCTCTGTCTACTTGTGATCCATCTGTCAAATAAATAAATAAAATCTTTTTTAAAAAAATAAATAAATAAAGTGACCAGGAAATAAAGAGGTCTAAAAAGAAAAAAAGAGTTCAAACTACAAACTGACCTTAAAGGAAGGGAAAGATATCTCCGTGGAGACCCAGGGGCCAAGGGGCTTTGAACTTTGGTCTTTTTTTGTTTTGTTTTTTAAGATGGGAGAGAAGAGAAGGTGTTCCAGTGTTGTGAAGAAAGGAGGAGCTGAGAGGGTGAGGTTTTGGATCAAGACACTGAAGGGGCTGTCACCTGAGGAGCTGAGGTCCTTCAGGTCTGACAGTGATGGGACAAACCACAGCCACAATGCAGGCTTGAAAAACAACCAGGTAAAAATAAGCCAAGCCCCTTACAAGCACTGTCACTGGAGTCCGGCAGCATGGGTCACAGACCTTGCGCGCAAGACTGCATTTCCAGCTGGAAGAGAGTCTCCCTCATTGTGGACCTTCTACAATTTACTCCAATAAAAAATTCTATCTGAAGAAATTTAGAAGCAGGCAATTATCCCTTTACAAAAGGCACATGACTCTAAAAGTTTCTTCATCTCCCAAACAGCAGTACCAAATTTAGCCATTATAGAATTTTAGACTCCTTTTTATCTTTTGAAAATGATATTAAAAAGGAAGTGCTTATTTAACTGTCCCTTTATGGCTCAAAAGCTATTACCTGAGAGGAGAATCGCTAGCACTTAATAATCCTTAGCAGGCTCCAGACATTTAATTGTTCCCCACAGCACCTCTGTAATATAAAAGCTTATGAGCTGTCAACATTTGCAACTTGCAGAGGACTATTAGACAATGCTGACGGGAGCCAGAGTCTATGCTATACGGATTTAGCCCACATGTAACACTCATGCCTATGTCTTTGCAGTGTGTGTGCCCATGTCTGTATTGAGTTAAACATTCTTTTCAGGGGCATCTGGCTGGCTCAGTCCATAGGGCATGAGACCCTGATCTCGGGGTCTTGAATCTGTGCCCACATTGGGGGTAGAGTTCACTTAAAAAATAAAAGAAAATAGGAATCAAAAAATATTTTTTACTAATAGGCTAGACTCTATATATTGCAAAAAGCAAGGACTATAGGGCCTGGATTCTGTTTTATTTCTACTCACTATTTAAATTGCTTTGTTTCTAAGAAGGAATAGTGACACCAGTTCTCGTAATGTTGTTCAGGAAATGGAGTGAAAACGCAGGACTCAGGCCATGGCGGGAGGCAGAAGGAGTCCTGTCTCCTTCCTCATCCACATTACACGTATGCACTGGGTATATAATTCTCGTTGGCTCTCTGGGGTGGCAGGGGGGTGATGCGGCCAGAAACGGTTTCCTTACTTCTGCCTATAAACTTTGTAGACCCTCAGAGCCACACACAGAGCGGTTAGGAATAAAATCACTGCTGATCTTGCTTGAGTAATTTTTGAGTTTAAAGACAGCGGGGCAAAAAAAAAAAAAAAAAAAAAAATCTTTAAAGACAGCGGGGCGTTCCACTAGTTCAAAGTCCTCATGTTTTAGATAATCGTGCTCATATGTAGTGACAGAGCCAGGAGGAGCTGGGCTAATTTTTCTCTCACTAGTGGTCTGGACAAACACCCTCATTTATAGCCCCTGCTAAATATTTTATTCTGTAACTCTAATACTGGCACCTGTGAAAATCATGAAGTTCCCCTAAAACTGGGATGCAGTTACTCCAAAAATTTTAGGCTGTAAAAACTGTAATTTTTAAAATGCCAGCCCTCTTGGAGGTTTTTCCTGTGGGTCAGGCATTACATGTGTGTTCTCATGCAAGCCTCACAACTCAATACTGTAAGGACTGCTATCACCACCACTTTAAATACCTTGTCCAAGGTCACACTGTGAGAAAGGCAGAGCTGGCACCCCAAAGCCAAAACTCCGGCTCCTACCAGATTTGGAAAAAAAACAGCTCAAGGCAGGTGATATTTTAACATTTCTTTTTGATCTTAGTGCTGTTCTTCCTCTTTTTTGCCCCTGAACTTATTTAAGGATCTTGAAGCTAACTAAAATACATTTCCTGTATACTAACTATCCAATTCTGGGCTGATACAACAGCAGCTGAATGGTCAGATAATGCAGAGCCATAATTTGGTGAGTTAGAGAAATTATTCTTCAGCTCTAGTCAAAACCTCTCTGCCCAGCCCAGATCCAGACTCTTTTACTTCCTCCTTGTGGCCCTGACTGCCTGGTTTTCTTATAGACACCTCAGTTACATTATCTCAAAACATAAAGCAAAGATTTCTCATCATTGTATGCAAAGCTCTCTATTACTTGGCTTCTGATTATTTCTTCAGCTATGGATGTGAATAATACCATTTTTTTAAAAGTATGCATTTTAGGGGCGCCTGGGTGGCTCAGTGGATTAAAGCCTCTGCCTTCAGCTCAGGTCATGATCTCAGGGTCCTGGAATGGAGCCCCGCATAGGGCTCTCTGCTCAGCAGGGAGTCTGCTCCCTCCACCCCCACCTGCCTCTCTGCCTACTTGTGATCGCTGCCCATCAAATAAACAGAATCTTTAAAGAAAAAAAAGTACGCATTTTAGAAAAGTGAATAGAACAGACCACCCCCAAATTCTTAAGGGGCAGGAAGAAGACTTTGCAAGGAAGACTGAGGAAGGGCCAGAATGGAAAAAGGAGCAGAAAGAGAAAGTGTCATCCCAGAATGCATGGGACAAGGACATCAACAACTGAATACAACAGCGAGTTGTGGAAGGGCTGAAAAATATATCCACGTGACCTCGCAACCAGAGTGGTTTGAGGGGTACAATGAGGAAGGAAACAAGACTGAAGTGGTTTCAGTAAACAAGTGAGAAAACAGATGAGTATAGACTATCCTTTTTAAGAAGTTTAGCATCAAGGTGTGGGAAAGGGTAGGATATCACTGCCTTCATACAGTCTTTGTGTAAACTAAATCAAATCATACATGTGACATTTTATAAATCATTACGTTGTCACAGTAGAAGGAGCGCAGGCTTTGAAACAGAGAAGCCTAATTCAAATCCCAACTCTGTCACCTAAAAACCAGTTTAACAAGAGCTCCATTTTCCCAGGCTTAAAATGGAAATATTTGTTCTACTTTGAGTGGTTGGCACTGGATTAGTAACACATATGAAATCCTGGTAGAGTGCCTTGGATAAAGAAGGAGGGTGTGATCATAAGCTCTTAGAAGATAATAAACCAGACTCTGGAGGAAGGGGAACAGGAAATTATAAGCCACCTAATCTTTGATATAAAAAAATGTACAATGTTTAAATTCTTTTATCATCTGAGATTTCTACATCTTTGTAGTTTTACACTTAGTTCTAGCCAATAGAATCTTTATTCTAAATTTACCCATTGCTCTTAGAAGATAAGAAGTTATCAACCTTTTTGTGGTGTAGAGACAAGGAACTGAGTGGAAGACTGCATCATCCACAAGACCATAAATTATGTTTTCTGCTGAGATATTAAATATTAAATCTGACTTATACCGATTTTAGGAAACCTCTTCCCATCCTGTTCTGCATCACACAACCCTAGAATGAGCCTAGTGTGGTCATTACTTTAGGATGTTTCCTTTAAGATATCAGCACTTCAAACAGTTTATGTTTATCTTTTGGGAATGTAATCATTAATCTCAAAACAATGTCCCTTAACTCGTGGTCATAAATGGTAACTGCTTTTATATACTAAAAGGCCTGAATCCCTTTGTTAGAAGGAGGCTCTTCAAGACTCCATCTGAACTTCTCCATCTGGGTGCAGTTGGATAGTAAATAACTTAGTGACTTGGTGATTACAACAGGTTCATTATCTGAAAGCCATTGTTGACTTCGCCCTGGTTTCATCCCAAGAGCCACATCCTGGTATCAGGACTTGATTGCTCTAGGTTCCTTCCTACCAAGAGGCTGGGTCAGCATCCTTTCATCTGCAACACGTGATATACGGCGTTCTTGATGACAACGATTCTGTTTTAGGTGACTAGAACTGTGATATGGTTGCTAGGTCACACTTGTATGTATGGAATATACCGGGAGAGGGACATGAAATGCAAAATCAAGAGTAACTCTTCATGGGAAGGACTGGGCTATGTGCAAAATACACTTGGTGTACTTGAAGTTATTTCATTCCTCATGAAAGGTGCTGCTGATCCATGCTTAACAGGCATGACAGTATTTATTGTGACATGAACCATAGGGCCATGTGGGAAGTATTTGCAAATGAAAGTTTCCTCGATCACACTGGTAAACATTTATGCTACTCCAGATTCATTTAATCCAATGCTAACTCTATATCCTCACAGGGGGCAGTTCTGCTATTTTGTCTGACTTGCTAAATAGACTGTTGAGATTCAGAATATCCCCCATAAACATCTGCTCCCTCTTGAAATTTGACTTTTTTGGGTAGCATTTCTTACTTCCCTGAAGTTTCCCTTTTTTAAAATAGAAGAAGTGAAAATTAAAATAATTTTAAAAAGCAATTAATTTTGCTGTCACACTCATTTTTTCCCTTCTCACAAAATACTAAAAAATTGCTCAGAAGTCAGCATTGCCTAGAATAGAATATTTTAGAATGAGAATGTTGATCACTATGCATTTCCCAAACCCTTGGTAGATCTGGAATCTTTAGAAAACTCTTTTCTCTAGTACTTTTCTATAATCTTGGTTTAACCCATCTGTTTGGATTTAAAAATTCCTCAAACATACTTGTCCTTTTCTACATCAGTGTCTCTGTTCTTATTCTTTAGATGCATAAAACCTTCCTTCCCCACCAGTGGCTAGAAATCGAAATCCTTCTCATTCTTTAAGGTCATATTAAATTCCACATTTTTCATTAAGCTCAGCTAGAAGTGATCTTTTTTTCCTCTCTCTAAATTTTTGTATTTATATTTATCCTGGGGTGATATTAACTTTCAATATATATTGGCAGTATCAATGGTGAACATGAACCATCGGCTCATTCATTCACAGGTATTTACTGCATATCTGAGGAAAGAAGACCTGGACTGTAATACTAATTCTGCCACTGTTCAACTGTGTGCTTTTAGATAAGTCATCTTACATATTCATTTCAAATATAGTTATTTGTTGATAATTCTTACCAGTCTTTCTTAGTTACATTTTTTGTGGGGTCCAAGAAGCCTGAACCATACTTGTACAGCATAGGGACAACGATGATTTTTTTTCAATCAATGAATAAATTCTTCTTTATCGTCATTCAAGTACATTAACTCTGATACTGGGCAAACAGAAGTGAAGGAGATAACTGGCTACCTGGTAGCTTAGCCTGAGCTCCCTTTCTAGGGGTCATAGCTGTCTCTTCCTTGCCTTTTCTATGCTTTTCCATTGAGGAGAATGTAACACTAGGGAAATTCCTCCACTGCCACCCCTTCGCTCACCATGCATGTAAATATTATGGTAATTCACAAGAAAACTCCAGTGGAGTGATTCTTCTCATCAGTTAGATGGGTTTAAATAAGCTGTGTGTATCACAGCCTATTCATTCGGTCAAGAACAGTTAATAGATGGAGCTCATCTTTACCATGTTCAAAATATCAGTCACAACAGATGTTGGGAAATCTTGTGTCTTCCGATGGGGAAAGAAAAGAAGAAAAAAAAAACAGCTGAGAGGCTAAGGAAGAAAACTTTCATATATTGTTGGAGTATGAGAGAGCAATCTGCTAATATCTATCACAATCTAAGACCTGCATGTCTACTGATAATTTCACTCCTGGGAATCCATGTCGAAGAAATTTTGGCGTGAGAAAGCAGAGATATGTGTACAATGATGTTTGTTGCAGCATTACCTGGGATAGCAAAAAAAAAAAAAAAAAAAAGAAAAAAAAGAAACGACCTAAATGGATAAAAGGGAAATGGTTAAACAAACGATGGTAGACACAATGGGATATAATATATGCCTTAAATAAGACAGACCCTGTATGCTTAGGTAGAAAATTCTGACTAGATTTTGTAAAAAATGACCAAGTATAGATAATACATGTAATATGATACTGCTGTTCTAAGACAAACAATAAAACCAACTATGTATATTTATATTTGTTTACATATAAACATTTGCATACATATAAAACTTTTTTTCGCATAGGAAGTAATTATGCATCAAACTAAAAAGGGTTGGGGTTCCTTGCTGGCTTAGTCAGTAAAACATGTAACTCTTAATCTTAGGGTCAAAGGTTGGAGCCTCACCTTGGGTATAGAGATTACTTAAAAATAAAATCTAAAAAAAAAATAAAAACTAATAAAAATAAAAACAAGAGCAAAAAACACTATGAGGGTTACCTCTGGGTTTTGGGAACTGCATTCGGAAATATAGTCTCTACTTAATCTGTTTCCTTATTCCTAAAACACCAATATTAGTGCCACCCATACGGATGTCATGAGAATTAAATGAATTTAATACACGTAAAGTCATTATATAAGTGCTGGCTCCTAGTGAACACTAAAAAATCTTTAATAAAAAAAACTCTTTAAAAACACAAGCACGGGCTTCTTTTTCAATTAAAAAAATAAAATAAACACGATAAAATAAAATACGACTGAGGCAGTGGATATCTGGATCAGTACCAGGGTGGATTTCAATCCTTCCAGGTTATGAGGCAGTCTCAAATTTCTTTTACTAAACAATTATTGGGGAGGGAGCAATGCTGTGGAAAACAGGCTACTGAGATCAATCACGCCCCCTGGTGGTTGATTATCATCCCCCACCTGGAATGCGGACGAAGAAAGAAGCGAAAAAACATGTCTATCTTGGCCCTGATTATTTCCCCTTCAGGGAGAACTGTTGTAGAAATAGCATCCTAAGCTCTTTTACATCCATTACCTTAACATCCCTAACGGGCAGACGCTAATTTTGCCGATGTCACGTGGCACGGGCAACACAACAGTAATACTGGGTAAGCAGTTCCATGTTTCTGCACCCATTGCTTTGCCTCCTCCCAGGCACGTCCGCGTGCAAACACGGTCTCATCCTTCAAGTCTTCAGCTTTGGCATCACCTCCTTTGTGCAATCTTTTCTTGCCTTCACTGATGATTATACTCTATGCAAAAAATTAGCTGCCATTTTTAAAAGTATGTGTATGTGGATATGTTGTAAGTATGGATATATTCATATACTGTGTAGATATATTCATATATTGTCTATCAGCCAGTTTCTATGTGTATGTGGATATGTTGTAAGTATGGATATATTCATATACTGTGTAGATATATTCATATATTGTCTATCAGCCAGTTTCATGGGTGTGCGATCTGTGTAGTCACACAGGGCCCAATGTGGAGAAGGGCCCCATGCTTGGTTTAATTTTCTGCTGTTGCTCTCTTTGAAATTACTAACCGTTTTTTTTTTTTTTTAACAAGGGCCCTGTATATTCATTTGCACAAGGCCTTGCAAAATACATAGCTGGCCCGGTTTTCAATTACATTAACAATTCCAATTTGAATACAAATATTAGTATTCTAGATAAGGAAACCAAAGCTTTGAATGACTAAGGAACTTTTTTTCAAGATCCCACAACTGGCCTATTGTAGACTCAGGTGAGAGTCTACCAAATGGTTCTAAGATTTTCTCACCTGCAACAGAGTCACCTGGAGGGCTTATTCAAAGTGAAGAGGGGGGCCTGGGTGGCTCAGTTGGTTAGGTCATGATGCTGGTCGGGCTCCCTGCTTCTCCCTCTGACCCTCCCCCTCTAGTGCTCTCTCTCACTCACTCACTTTCTCTAATAAATAAATAAAATCTTAAAAAAAAAAAAAAAGTGAAGATTCACAGACCACATTCCAGGACCTAGTAAAACATATTTTTAGAGAAATGGTCTTGGAATCTGCTCCTTAAGTAACTATCCCACTGGCTTAAAGGACAAGTTTATGTTCAATTCATCTCTAATTTTAGAACCTAGCATAGGCTTTCACTCCTAGCACTTAGTATATGGTGTGCCGATTAAGTGAATGTCCTTCAATTCCAGACAGATCAAGTATTGCTACTACAAGATAGCACAAGGGTTTTTCAATTCTCCAAGTACTGAGAGTTTTACATGCTGGAGGCCTTATCAGCAGCTACCGATGAGACATTTTTGCCCTGAACTTGCTTGCCACTGAACATCCATATGGAATCTCTGGATATAAAACCTTTAAAAACGTTGCAGTCTTCAAGATTTCAGAAGGACTTTTCTGGCCAGAGATTCAGAATCACAAATGCAAAGTGGTATCAAATGGTCAATCTCATAGTATTATTGGGAACTTGATTACAGAAATCAAGAAATTAAATACTGTGGGGACTTTAGGTAAGGAATACACAAAACTCAGCCCTTCTAAAATGTTCATGGACAGATGGAAGGCTATATAGTCATTTACAAATGTCAGAAAAATTTTTGACATAGAAAAAAATGCTGATAGTATATATAGAAAAGTTAAAATTTGAAATTGTATTTTGAGTGATTTTTAGTTCTTTTAAAATGTATGAAAGAAAGAATATGAAAAGGATAGTGAGGTTAAGGGTGCTTTATTTGTATAATTGTCTCTAATTTACAGTGGGCTTCTTATTCTTTTTGATTAGAAATAATATCAAAATCCTTTATCTAACTTGCAGATTCTCTTTCCTTAGCTTAGAATTTGCAGGAGTTTTTGCCTGTTTTCTCTCACTGATCATAAATCAAGATGCTAAATTGTGTTACGTCTATCTCCCAAATGTATCTAACCACTGGCCCCTCCTTTCTATCTTGGCTGCTATTTCTAGTCTAAACTTTTAAAATATCTCCCTCTGGCTTCTCTGTTTCCAGTTCCATCCCTTCAAGCATCTTTCACAATTCCAGCAGAATCATCTTTCTAAAATAAACGTTAAGATCAGTCCCCTCATTTTTCAAGGCAGTGTTAAGTGTTGAAAAGTAAAAACAAATGAACAAAGAGAAAGTAGCACCTATGGAATGCTATCAGGAGTGACCTGATGTCACATCTTACTTAGCTTCTCTATTTACCAGCTACAAGGTCCTCACTTGGCCCAGAAAATGGGCATCATAATAACAATTACCAATTACTGAACAAACACTATGTAGACAATAAGAACAGATACTTTCTATCGGTTAGAGGAGAAATTAATGCCATGCTACATTGCCTTAGGCAGAGGGGCTGTATGTGTTCAAAGGCTCTTCCAAATGGCTTCCCAGGAGGCTATGCCCCACCTGACAAGATGGTGACCATTAGGTGAGGGGTTCAGTCAATAGCACATAAGAAGCATGCCGGTGGTGGAACCCTTTCTGAAAACCCTTCCTTTTTTGACTTTTACTCATAGAAACTTAAGGGTCATAGAAAATTAAGGGTCAGAGCCCTTAATCTGGCCAGACTCTCTGTTCCCAGCCCATGCTCCTGTTCTTGTCTCGGCTCCAGCCACATCTGAGCTGACTTGTCATTTCCAAATACAACATCTTCTCATGCCTCACTAATGTGTAAGTTAGTCCTTCAATGTAATGCCCATTTAATATTTTGGTTCAAATTTGAATTTTTTCTGCAAATCTTTTTTTTTTTTAATATTTTATTTATTTGTTTATTTATTTATTTAGAGAGCGCACGAGTGGCAGGGAGAGGAAGAAACAGGCTGCCAGCTGAGGACTTCGCTGGTTTTAGCAGGGGGAGACCCGTGTCCTGAGAAACCCCTCCGGGCAAATGAGGGTATACAGCCTCCTAATGTATACTGCAGTAAAAAGCCTGAAGGAGGTTTGTAATACATCATCTGAATAGTCAAGGACTTTGATTAGCCTTTATGAATAAATCTTTGAAGATTTTTTTCAATGTGTGGTCCTTAACCTACAGTTCTTGGCTAATAATAGTCCAAGTACTTAAGACTATGTTTGACTTTGATCGTGCTCTTCCTTGATCTTCCTATATTCAGAAAATGTACATCCCCTGAGGTGGAGTATTTTGAATATTGAAAGATTATTTTTAAAAGATGGCTCATCTCAAAAGGGATGGGAAGCTGAAAGGCTGCCAGAAAGTGCTGAGTAGGAGGGAAGAAAATAAAACAATCTAGTCCTATATTAAATAGTCTCTTCATTAAAATGCTATGGATTCATTCCTTTGTTTCACACAACTGTGTATAATTATAGTATACAAAACCCCCAGATCTTCCTGCTATTAAGCATTTAAAAATATCCATTCCAGATTTTCAAAATAAGTTTCACATATACAGTAATTATATCACACACATGTGCAATACTTAGATTGTATTTATTATAACAACTTAAATTTAGACCATCTCTATTAGGGTTGACTTCCCATTTCCAAAAGGATGCCCTGGGCAATTCCTGATAAAATAGAAAGTAATCCTACCTGATGATAGTTTGTGGGTGCTAGACACCTGACTTCTGAAAACATTCTAGAAGAGAAATAAGTAGTTTCAGGACTCTTTTCCATATGTACACCTTTTGTTGTGATGACACATGTCAAGGTTCTGCCCATAGTGACTGGATGCTGCCTGGGCAGGCAACTCACAGGATTGAGTGGGACAAATCATGGAGTAAGATTTAGAAGACCTAGGTTTTGGTACAGTTGAGCTATCTGGTCTCTGACTGGGAGGTGATGCTGTCTGTGCAGATAACTATAGAGAGAAACTCATGAGAATAATTGTGAAAGTGACTTCCAAGTCATAAAGTTGAAGCACCACAATGAGACATTGTTAATCAAAGGTGTTCATCAGAATAACCGGGGTGTCTTCCAAAAGGGTGTCTGTCCCACTCCAAGGCCAACAAGGTCAGAATTTTCTGGAATAAGGGTCAGGAATATACTTACTTTTTGAAGGGCCACAGACAATTCTGAATTACTTGCCTTTTAATAAACTACTGGGGAAGTGCAAGATCTTTAGCTTTCTAGATGGATGGACCCGGAGTCAAACCCCTTCCAAAGCTCTTAATAGTATTGTGACTTTAGAAAATTCATTAATTGGGGCACCAAGGTGGCTCAGTCAGTTAAACGGCTGCCTTCGGTTCAGGTTGTGATTCCAGGGTCCAGCATCAGGCTCCCTGCTGATGCTCCCCCTGCTTCTCCCTCTCCCTCTGACACTCCCTCTGCTTGTGATCTCTTTCTCTCTGTTAAATAAATAAAGTCTTGAAAAAGAGAAGAAAATTCATTAATTTATTGACCCTCAGTTTCTCTAACTTAAAAAAATGGAGATATAAACACCTTCTTTGCAGAGTTCTTGAGTGGAGATGTAAATAAAACATTTAAGTGAGAGTAAGTATCTTCAGGGATCTGATAAGTAACCTAAGATCATAAGACACAAGATAGAACAGATGATCATAAGACAAAAGACAGAACTGTTAGAGACTGTGGTTAATTGAAGAATGCAAGCTCAACTAAATACATTTTTTAAATTACTTTAAACACTGACCTTGTTATTCAAAATGTATCTGCAGGCATGATATCTGGTTTTTACTCCTAACATATTGGCCAATAAATATCCAATATTCAAGTGGTATATAAAATATAAAATTCTGAGTAGTCTGCAAATATTTTCTAGCTCTGTGTAAGATGCGGCTAAATATGGGATTATATACTGATGCAACAAATATTCAGTGCCCATTACATACTAGTAAGTACAGATACAAATACTAAAAGAACTAGTTCAAAGAATTTATAGACGAGAGAGAGAGAGAGAGAGAGAGAGAGTAGGTAAGTCAAAACATGTCCATTACCAATACCACTATCAATACTGATACCACCCAAATTACATTTCCACTTTCAATTTTGCATTAATATTCTATGCAGGGCTTTGTGACCACCTGTATTCTTATATGTAATTTTTAAACATTGTTAATATTTGGAATTTTAAGTAATTTTATTTTATTTTTTAAAGAGTTTATTTATTAATGAGAGAGAGAGAGCATGAGGAGAGAGGTCAGCAAGAGAAGCAGACTCCCTTCTGGGACTCGATCCAGGAACTCCAGGATCATGACCTGAGCCGAAGGCAGTTGCTCAACCAACTGAGCCACCCAGGCACCCCAAGTAATTTTATTTTAGAAACAGTAGATTTTCCTTTTTAAAATTTTATTTATTTATTTTTTCTAAGTGGAGTCCAACATGGGGCTTGAACTCATGACCTGAGATCAAGACCTGAACTGAGATCAAGAGTTGGATGCTTAACTGACTAAGCCACCTAAGTGCCCCTAGAAACAGAATACATTTTACCTAGATCAACATGGTTGTTTTCTGTGAAATAAGCAAGCTTGCTTAATTAATGCTAAGGCTTCTCCCAGGTTTAAGATTCTGTAGTTAGGAAACACTAAACCATGGAGTCATCACATAAGAGGAAACACTAACCAAGTGACTCAGAGTCATTCTTAGAGCTAAAGTACTTCCTAATACATTTTGAGCAAGTTTCTGTCATGTGAGACTCGTCTCTCAATGCAAAAAGTACAAAATGTGGCAGCTTTCTGACTCCATTAAAATTGGACTGTCCTCTGTTACTATCACGGGTTAGATTTTCTGAACTCTAAAATCTGAGCAAAAGATGTTTACAAAGCCTATTTCCAATGTTTATTTTATTTTTATTTTAAAATATTTTTTTTAATCTGTTGATTCATGACCCAGGCAAGCTGCTGCAATTAACTTTTAGTTTCCTCATCCTCAAAATGGTGAGGATAAGAACTAAGATTTATCAGATTTATTATTATTTTTTTAAAGATGTTATTTACTTATTGACAGAGTGCAAGAGAGGGAACACAAGCAGGCCTCCCACTGAGTAGGGAGCCTGATCCACTTCAATCCAGTTGAACTGATCCAGTTCCATCCAAGGACCCGAGGACCATGACCTGAGCCAAAGGCAGCACTTAACGACTGAGCCACCCAGGTGCCCTGATTTGCCAGCTTTGAAGGAGACAATGTTTGCAAAGCACTAGCAGAGCCTTGGCATGTAGTAATATTCCATAAATATTCTCCAGTATTTTGATTGTCATTTCTACCTCCACACAGATAGGGCCCTCTTGCCTGTCTGAAGAATCTTTAATGAGGTCTCCATAACTACCCTTGTCAGACATTTTTGCTGGAGGCATCGCTTCGAAAGCCCCTCTCCCAGGTAGTCACTGAAGATTGGATATGAACCCGGAGCTGACTCAGCCTAAGCTCAAGCACTTTGTTCTTCACCCCAACCATTACAAGGAGGTAAGAGTCCTATGAGCAGACCTGGCCTCTTCTTTTGTCTCTTTTGCATTTTGGGTTTCTGCTTCAGTTGTATGTATGTATGTATGTACGTATGAAAATATTTTTTAAGTAGGCTCCACACCTAACATGGGGATTGAACTCATGAACCCAAGATCAGGAGTCACAATCTCTACTGACTGTGCCAGCCAGGCACCCCTTCAGATTTTTAAGGGTCTTGGAGATACCAACACACACACACACACACACACACACACACACACACACACACCTCTCCAGTGTGATAAAGCCCAGTTTCCTTAGCCGCCATTGAAGACTTGCATTATCTAGCTGGAACTGACTTTTCTAACCTCCTCTCCCTGTTGCTCCCCTCCACTTCCGGCGCAGCCCACTCCTGCCCAAACTGACCTGTTATTCACCATGCGTGCTGTGTCCTTCCCATCTACATGCTTCAACCCCAGATGCTCAGCCTTCTCCCTCATATCCAAATTCCACCCTATTTCCAGGATCAAAAGCAATGTCAGATCTTTGGAAGGCTTCCCAGAATCCTTCCCAAAGAAAGTGCCTGGGCTTCAGACCGAGTAGACCCAAGTTCACACCTAATTTTCATCTCTAACCAACTGTGTATTTGTGATTCTTTAAAAAATCAGCACCTGGGGTCTTGCCAATAAATAAAAACTTAGCCTCCAGCACTGACAGGAGGTCTAATTGCACAAACAAGGTATATAGGCACTAATCACATACCTCAGGTATACCAATGATTACTTCCTGCCTCAAACTATGGTCATCTCTTCTACTTACTTATTTATAGACATGGTATATAAATACATGGTTGGGGAAAAACAATTTGAGCTGAATCCCTAGTCTCATTCCCTATACTAAAATAAATTCTAGATGAACAAAGGTTTTAAATGTTAAAAATGAAACATCAAAAAAAAAAAAAAGAAAGAAAAGAAAAAAATCAACAATAATGAATGAATGAAATAAAAGGTAAATTTACCTACAAATTGGGGGTGGAGAAGGACTTTCTAAGCAGTACACAACAATCAGAAGTCAACAAATGAAAGGACTGATGAGTATAGCTAGTGAAAAAATTCAATGTTTCTACAGAAAAAAGAAGCCATAAAAATTAAATCATATCACACTGAGGAAATAATTTTTCAACCTATATTATGAAGGGATAACTTTCTTAATTTACAAAGAGCTCTTCCATACCAAGAAAAACTGCTGAATATATCAATAACAAAAAGACAAAGTGTTTGGTCAGGTAGCAAATACACATGATTAGTAACTACAAAATTATTCGATTTTCGTAATAAAGAAATATAAATGAAAGCAAAAGATACAATTTTTAACATACTGGACAGGCAAAAACTAAAAAGATAATATTCAATGTTGGTAATGGTGTAAGGACACAGGCTTTCTCATGCACTGTTTTGGGGGTACGAACTGGTGCTACTTTTGTTGAGTACAACTTAGCAAAATTTGCAAAAATAAAACAAAGAACACTCCTTCAATTCACTACTTCCAATGCTAAAAATGTATCTTAAAAATAAATTTAAGACCTACACAGTAATAGGCTAGTTGCAAAACTTTTTGCATTGGAAAAAAATGAGTTATTTGTTAATAGATTCCTGGTAAATTGAGTCATGATATATATCAAAATGGAATTCTAGGCAGTTGTAAAAAGAATGATGTTGACAAGGATATTTCTAAGAAGTACTAGGTGGGAAAAAAGTGTAGAAAGAATATGACCCCATTTGCATAAATCTGAAGTATGGAAGTGGGGTGGGTTGAGTGAGTATCAATGAACATACTCAACTGTAAATATTTTACTAGAAAATACATATGAAATGGAAGCATTTACTTTTGGGGAAAGGAATCAAGTGCAGAAGAAGGGGACATGTGGAATAGAGGAATATTTTTATTTTATACTTTTCTAATCCAGTCTAGGGCCCAGGTCTAGTAGTAATATCTGTGTATATTACATTGGAATGGTATATACATAATCATCAGCTCTTCTACTGTGGACATTTGTTCCCAGCTTATCTATTAGAACAACTGGAGAGGCCCAAAGTTTTGAGCCCTGGACAGGATTTATTAACTGGATTAATAGAAGTACAATGCATTACTGTGTGGAAATTCAAGCATTTTTAGAATGAAAATCCTTGACAGTGAGAGACTGAAACTACTGGTTATGGAAAGCGAAAAAAATAAAACATATATAACTATGATGGGAGTTACTTCTGCTGTTGCAAGGGAATCAGGAAAAGGTAGATATGGCTTTACCAACAACTTTGATGTTTCAGCTCTAGCCTGACAAGTGATCCAAAATGTCACATAGTATTTACTTTCAGTATCATCAGGCAGAACCTTTTAATAGCACACTTACCATTTTTCTTAAAATGAAAACTAAAAACACTTTTTTTTTTTTTTTAAACTAATCTTTAGGCCCAGTGTGGAGCTTGAACTCATGACCCTGAGACCAAGAGTTGCATGCTCTACCGACCAAGCCAGCCAGACAGCCCTGAAACCATGCCTTTATGTGGAGGCTGCCATCACCTACATAATCATGTTTATAAATGAATGAAATCTCTTTTCCAACAGTGAATATGTGGCTCTGTGAGTTTATTAGTTGCGAAAATTTGAATGTATTCAAACTTACAAAAAAGAAAAAGGGTTTTAAGCTTCATGCCAGCCTAATGCCCTCCCTGTAACTGTTAGGAGTCATTTGCACAATCACACAGGAGATTAATTGGGCTTCCTGCTACCACTTACGTCATGTACGTAAAAAATGTGCTCAGGGGTTCCAGGGAATGATTCCGGAAATATTCAAATTCTCTGCATAGCTTTTTCCTCATCTCTGTGTCAATTTTGGAAACAGTAAGAGGATTTGTTTCATTAGCCAAGAAGTTTCCATAGTCAGTGGTCTGGAGATGAATTTTCACATCTGAAAATTAAATGAAACCTCAAATCAGATTAAAGTTTGAACATGCATACATAGCTTTTACAACATTAATTGAATTTATTCTGACTTTATGATAAATGTATATTAAATTATTATTATCTTATTAGATGTGTATGCCTATGTATGATTTAGGCTTGAGTGTTACTCTCTAAAGCAATAAAAAATTCAGTGTTAGTACAGATATTCTAGTACAACAACAACAAACTCAATTATCAAAACAATCTAGAACTACTTAATACAGCTAAAAAGAACACTAACAACCACCCAGTCCTAAGTTTACCTGAGCCCGTTGTAGTCATTTGGGACTAGCTGCTCAGAAAGCTGTTGAGAAGAATCCTAAAGCTTCATCTCGGCTTGATGGAAACAAGAAATTTATTAGTGATATTTACCATGGGTATGGGAGGTGGAATGGGCAATCAATAATATCCTTTTAGTATAGATGAAGAAATTGAGTCTCAGTGGGTGCTAAGTGGTAGAGTTGCAGAGAAATAAGGTTTGAATTGGGAGATGGCTCTCCTTACTCTTAAAATCCAACATCATTTCCAGAAGACCACACCAGGCATCCTGTAAATGGCAATGTTTTTTAATGCTAGGTAAGTGCTGAAGCATTACGTGGGACAGGAGAAGAGGTAAGAAATGGAGCTAGACCAGTAAGCAGGAGGTTGTCCCCAGGAACATGGGGCTTGGCCTTGGCGTGGCTTCCTTTTTATCCTGAGGCTTACCGGGAGCCCTTGTTGGCTATGAACCAATTGCTGCATTAGCTGATCGGACAGTGAATTTGCAATTAGGCCCTCAAGTGATTGTTAAGTATCTGAGAGATTCAGAGGACAGGCATGCTTCCTTAGTACCTGGAGAAGATTATGCACTGAAATATATTTTATCTGACTGCAGAATTTACTTGTTTAAATACCTATTTAATTAATTTAATTTTAAAAAATACATACTTTTGTTTTTTTGGGGCCATGTCTTGTTTGGCTTTTCTTTTGGCAGCTCAGATTTTTTATACAGTTTGACAGTTTGCTTTCTCAGCACTGAGGAATATTTGCCAACAGAAGAAACACAAATGTTATTTCTTTCAAAACCATGATATTTTGCTCATGCGGCATATGTTTCTTTTAAGCAAAAGAACTACCAAACCTTTCAGCTGCCAGTGAGATCCTGAAATTCAATGTCTCAAGTGTTTCAGACCCCATAGCAATCATATAATACTGTAGTCAATGGAAATGGAAAGGCAAATGAAATAGAAGGAGCCTTTTTTCCCCAGCACCAAAACAATCCAAAGGACCCTTGCATTGAGATTCTCGGAGAATCTCAAAATCTGAAATGTTTGCTCTGAGATGGAAACAGACTGATAATAATATCAACAATGCTTATAGTTGTATAGTTTTCAAAATGGGCTCACTTAATTTTTTCTCTGCATTTCCCCAAGCGCTTATTTAAATAGGTATGTAATAAAAAGGACTCTGTGGTCAAATAAATTTGGAATAAACGGGCTTCTTAGCTGTAGGAACTGAAAGCCTTTAACACATTACTTTGAGTGATTTTTGAAAAGAGTATGTTCAGAATCTCCCAAGCCACTAGGAAACAATGGAGCCACCACAGAGCACACTTTGGAAAATTACACCACTTTTTTATCCAGAGAAGTGATGTTTTTTCTTTTTCATTCAAATGAGGAAATGGAATGTTTTCCAAACCGGGATCACTATCAACTGAATCAATTTAATAGGTCCCAAAGAGCAAAGAATGGAAGTATTAGATTAGGCCATTGTAACAAATATGAGCATATAACACAGTGTAGCACCCACACGTGTGCCTGTGTGTCTATGGGGCAGCGTAAAAATGTGTCCTCTGTGGCTTGCAGTCACTAGGGTCAGTGAATTCTTGGAGATCACTTGGTTAGTGAGGTAGGTTGATGCTCTGGGACATCAGGATTATCTTCTATTAACTTGTTGGTCAGATTAGTTTTAGAAAATGGTAATTTTTTTTTTCCTGTGCAGCTTCCAGTCTGGGGCTCTCTCTAAAAGTGAACGTTTAGACCTTTCACACTCCAGGTAGGTTCTATGCCAAGGAAGCACCTTCGAGAGGAACACACAAGGGGTGTTTTCCTTGAGCCATCCCCTGCCTTTTCCCTACACCCTGCAGGCGCTGAACTTCAGAAGTTACCTGGCTTTTCTGACCTCTGTTTCTTCACCTATCAAATGGATACAGAAAACATACTTTCGGGTTGATGTGGGGATTAAACAAGTGGAGGTAAGTGAAGAGCCAGCATTCCTATGGAGGAGCTACTCCATAATGTTACCTTTCCTCTTCTCCCTTGTACCCACCTACTTCAGCTATAATCTGATTCAGTTGGCTGAAGACTTTGGTTCTTACTGTCTACACCAGAATATTCTCAGCCAATACACTGGCATCAGCTATCAGATCTTGTAATTACTCAGATTTTAATACATATACCAATTTCTATAAAACCAGGACGTCTCCCTCCATTTTTGCTTAATTTACTGCCTTTCTTACAGTGATAAAGCTTCAAGTCCTTTTTGGTGCTTTCTTACTCCCAATCCCTTGCACTGTTCTTTATTGTCCTCTCTGGTTTCCACTCCACATGCCCCTGGTTTAGAATGGCCACCTGACATCAAGATTACTGCTGTGAGCTCTTAAATTGAATCTCCCAAGCTCCCTTCTCCTCATGCACTCCCTGCCTCAAACTCAATCTTTCCTAAGAATTATTTGGAATTTGGAGTCACTGACAGTTGTAGGCAGATTAAAAAGGACTTTGCTAAATTTGTAACATTTTACTACTGACAGAATGGCTTTCATGGACATTATCTCTTTACTTGAGCAAATATTCCCATTTCATAGATGAAGAAACTGAGGCCCAGAGAAGTATGTTATGTTTTCTTTGCTTCCAAGTACTTGACTGAAGATTCAGACATGCCTCTTGGCCTCATTCATTTTCCTAAAGCTCCACAATCAGATCTCCAAGGCCCTTCAAGATTTTTTTCCCAGTCTAAATTCCGGCCTTATCTTCAGGTATTCTAGTATTGCAGCCAAACTGGTTTACTCCTCACCCATATGCTTTTATTTAAATACAGGAATCTGTAGTTCATTAATTTTCCCTCCTGGCCCAGAACGCCCAGCCACCTCAACACTGTTTGCTAGCATCTCACTGTCATTTTCCTAGCTTATAGCCTTGGAGATCTACTTTGATTTTGAATATATGTTTGATTTATAGGTTTAAATTGTTCTTGTATTTTATAACTTTTATTGTTTTTACTTATTTATGATATCTTCTCAACTAGAGAGCTGTTTAGGGAGTGCATAATATTTTGTTTATCATATTCTTTACATCACCTAATACAATTTTTATCACATAGTTTAGCTTCAAATATTAGTAGATACAATTTCTTTTTTTTTTTTTTAAATATTTTATTTATTTATTTGTCAGAGAGTGAGCACAGGCAGACAGAGTGGCAGGCAGAGGCAGAGGGAGAAGCAGGCTCCCCGCCGAGCAAGGAGCCCGATGTGGGACTCGATCCCAGGACGCTGGGATCATGACCTGAGCTGAAGGCAGCCGCTTAACCAACTGAGCCACCCAGGTATCCCAGTAGATTTAATTTCTGATTAAAACCTAGGACCTTGGGGTTCCTGGGTGGCTCAGTCAGTTAAATGTCTGCCTTTAGCTCAGGTCATGATCCCCATGATCAAGTCCCACATCAGATTCTCTGCTCAGTTGGGGGTCTGCTTCTCCTGCTCCCTCTGCCACTTCCTCCTGCTTGGGCTCTCTCTCTCTCTCAAATAAATAAATAAAATCTTAAAAAAAAAACACAACACACACACACACACACACACAAAACAACAGGGGCACCAGGGTGGCTCAGAGGGTTAAGCCTCTGCCTTTGGCTCAGGTCATGATCTCAGGGTCCTGGGATTGAGCCCTGCATCAGGCTCTCTGCTCAGTGGGGAGCCTGCTTCCCCCTCTCTCTCTGTCTGCCTGTTTGTGATCTCTCTCTCTCTCTCTGTCCAATAAATAAATAAAATCTTAAAAAAAAAACCACCAACAAAACAAACAAACAAAAAACACCAAAACAACAAAACACCTAGGGCCATATAGCACTTCATTATATAATTCCATGCATGTTATCAGGATTGAAACTCCTCATTCTGGCTCTTATGCACCAAACAGGTGTTCTCTGAAGAACACAATCAGCTACATAGGACCATATATGAAACACCATTAATCATAACCATGAGATGGGAAGAATTATTTCAGGAACTCAAAAGTCTAGCAAAAGAGGGAAAACTAGTTCTTGTTGTATATACACAGTTGTTCAGGGAGGGGCTTATGATTTCCTAGGAATTCTTATGATTAGCGGTTTACAAAACATTTTCAGAAATTTCTGATGCTCCTGATAACTGGGAGTTAGGCCAGGGAGATATGATCTAAGTATCAGATAAGAAAGCACCATGTTAAAAGTTAAGCAGTCTGGCTTAATATCCTAGAGCCAGAGAGTGGAATTGCTAGGACTTGAACCCAAACATGTACACTTTTCTAATGTGAATTTTCAGATTCTTTCTATGTGCAAAACATAGCCTTAGGGCCGGGGAACTAGGACAGTAAAGTAGACAGTCTCTACCCCTTTTTTAAAAAATGGGTATTTCTTTTTAAAATTTCAGTTTTATTGAAGTGCATCTGACAAATAAAACTGTAAGGTATTTCAAGTATACATCTAATATACATATACAACGTAAAAGTACCCCCCCACCTATCTGACACTTCAGTGGCCTCACATACTGATACTTTCTGCCCTTAAAGCAGCTTGTAACACAGAAGGAGATAGGTTCATTTATTAGTTTATGAGTTAAGTCCTTAACTGTTAATTCAGGGTGCGAGATAGTCAAGCAAGACAAATGTACATCCCCGGTCTGACACATCTATGCAAATGTCACAGAATCAGGTCCATCACAAGGTACAACAGAGTATGAAGTTAGGGCTTGTCAACTGTACCCCAACATGGCTGCAGTAGGAAATGATTTACAGAGGAAGTAAACTGAGTGGAGACTGGAAAGAGGAATGAGTGTTCTCCAGGCACACAGGATAGAGAACGGAACTTGTGACTGAAGGAAGAACTTTACAAAAGGTAGAAGGGTTCTGAGGAAATGCTTGCAAGGTAGAGATCAGCAAGACTCCTCCACCCTTTTGAACCAAGGGTGAAGTTGATCCGGCCTGATGAAAGCCACTGAAGTATTTCTGAACAGGAAAGTGACGGCATTGGATATGCATTTTTAATACAAGGTGGAAAAGTGCTATAATTAGAGGCACAAGTAGTATTAAAGGGAGCACGAAGAAAGTTCTTTGAGTTAAGTCTTCCTCATATATATATATATATTTTTTTCCTTTAAAAATAGATAGTAGGTATAAATATAGGTAAAAAGTGAAAGGTCGCCTAAACTTGTCAACCACCGCTGCCCACTTACTCCTAGATGCAGGTAGTTACTATTTTTAGTTTCTGTTGGATCCTTTCAGTATCTAGACCATCATATAGAAAATGTATTTTTAAATTTATCTGCCTTTTTACTAAAGAGTACTATACCACACATAGTTCTTCCCGTTGCTTTCCTCCCTTAATAGAGCTTGGTGGTCTTTCCATATCAGTCCTTGTAAGGGGGTATCCTCATGCCTTTTTTTTTTTCCTTTAATAGTTGCAGAATATTCTGTTATGTGAATGTTACATAATTTGTTTAATCAGTTCCCTGCAGATGGACATTTGATTTGCTTCCATCTTTTGCTATTCTAAACAATGCTATATGAAATCCTAGGCCAAGTGTATATGCCTTTGGAATTTTGATAGGTACTGCCCAATTGCCCCATTAAGAGTTCTTATTTTTCAATATTTTTATTCTCCAGAGTGGGAGCCCTTTTAGGGCAGGGATTATATCTTATTTAGTTTTACTTCCTCAACTCTAGCTAGAAATGCTTAACATGTTGTTAAATTAATTCCTATTGGAAAAGAAGGAAGGTTGTGTCCCCTAAAAGGGACATAATTGTTAGTACAATAGAATCAGAGTCCCTCATTCCCTTTTAAAAAAATATAACAGAGAGGACAAAGGAAAGGTTCAATCCACAGAGCCAGCAGACACTTCTCACCATATATTTTAAGAAAATATCAAGTACTCCCAGTGTCCTGGGATCGAGCCCCACATCGGGCTCTTTGCTCAGCAGGGAACTTGCCTCCTCCTCTCTCTCTCTGCCTGCCTCTCTGCCTACTTGTGATCTCTTTCTGTCAAATAAATAAATAAAGTCTTAAAAAAAAAAGAAAATATCAAGTACTAAATTCTAGAGCTCTAAAGTGTTAATTTTACCATCTTGTCTTTTTTGAAGAGGAACGAATATTTAACAGTCTTATTTGCCATTAAAAAAATTCTAATGGGGGTGCCTGGGTGGCTCAGTGGGTTAAAGCCTCTGTCTTCAGCTCAGGTTATGATCTCAGGATCCTGGGATGGAGCCCCACATTGGGCTCTCTGCTCAGCGGCGAGCCTGCTTCCTCCTCTCTCCCTCTCTGCCTGCCTCTCTGCCTACTTGTGATCTCTGTCTGTCAAATAAATAAATAAAATCTTAAAAAAAAATTCTAATGAAAATAGCCATATTGCCATCAAAAGAAATGGAAAAAAATGCATGTTATTAAGGGGGAGAAGCCAATCTGAAAAGGTTGCATGCTGTATAATTCTAACTATACCACGTTCTGGAATAGGCAAAACTATGAGACAGTAAAAAGACTGATGACTGACAGAGTAGGGTTGGGAGAGCGGAATGAACAGGTCCAACAGAGTACTTTTAGGGCAGTGAAAGTACTTTGTATGATACCATAATGACGGATACATGTCATTATCTATTTGTCCAAACCTGTAGTGTGTGACACCAAGAGTGAATCACAAGGTAAACTACGGACTCTGAGTATTATGATGCATCAGTGCAGGCTCATCGATTATGACAAATGCGCCCTAGGCTGTGCTGGGGAGTGCTGACCATGGTGAGGCTGTGCGGGTGTAGAGGCAGGGGGTGTACAGGAAATCTCGGTACTTTCTCCTCAACGTTGCTGTTAGCTTAAAAGCTGCTCTAAAAAAACAAAGTCTTAATTCTTAAAAAAAAGTGTTAATTCTCTAAAAGAATATTTCATGTCCTTTTAGCATTATTATTTCGCTGCAAAGTCACTTTTAAAGGTTTTAAAGTTTCCATATGGTACAGAGTTCCAGCACTACCAGTGGGACGCGCCATGTGCACTAACCTTGCTCTTTTGTCTCTGGGAAGGATTGAGTCACTGAGTGTCCTAGCAACTGATTCAGGTCACTGTGAGTCAGGGGCAGACCTTGGAACAGATGAGTATTCTGATCACACTGGCACAATTATATACGCAGTTAAGCACAAGAATGAATTCTAGGACGTTTCAAAGCTTTGCTAGACAATCTTCATTTTCTCTTCTAAATTTACCTGAAATCATATGTATTCTTTCTAAGTAATTATAAAATAATTTGTCAGTATCAAAACACTTCTGAAGTCTAGAGAACTTGAAAAGACTAAAGGCAAATTTAATCTTTGCTAAGTTAGCTTTTCTTCTGCAGAAAGTGTCTGTGTCAACACAGGGTGCCACAGTGACAGTCTTACCTACTCTTCTTCATCCATTACTGGCACAAGGCATATTTTGTGCAAACGTAAAAAGAAATCCCAAAGTCCTTAACATCTGTTCCAGTAAATGACCTTGATTTCTTCTCTCCAAGTCTCTCTCTTTTTTTAAAGATTTATTTATTTATTTGACAGAGAGAGAGAGATACAGAGAGAGATAGATTACAAGCAGGCAGAGAGGCAGGCAGAGAGAGAGGGGGAAGCAAGCTCCCTGCTGAGCCCCAATGTAGGGCTCTATCCCAGGACCCTGAGATCATGACCTGAGCCAAAGGCAGAGCTTAACCCACTAAGCCATCCAGGAGCCCCTCCAACTCTCTTTTTAAAAATATTTTATTTTTAAGTGATCTCTACATCCAATATGGGGCGTGAACTTAGAAGCCCAAGATCAAGAGTCACATGTTTTACTGATTTAGCCAGCCTGCTGCCCCTCTTCTCAATTCTCAAGATATCCAGTTCAGGAGACCGTTGGGTTTCTCTCAGCACATTTGCAGGTGCAACAGTTG
This sequence comes from Enhydra lutris kenyoni, assembly GCF_002288905.1. Lineage (NCBI taxonomy): Eukaryota > Metazoa > Chordata > Mammalia > Carnivora > Mustelidae > Enhydra > Enhydra lutris. Next base: position 49,841,472 of record NW_019154098.1, read on the forward strand.
CACTGCTTTTCACAAGTAATTTTCCAACATCCTGTGGAATAATCAGTAGAGCAGACCTTATTATTTTCTTTATCAAAATGGAGCTGGGTGCCTGGTGGCTCGGCTGTTAAGTGTCTGTCTTAGGCTCAAGTCATGATACCGGAGTCCTTGGACGGAGCCCAGCACAGGGCTCTGTGCTTGGCAGGAGTCCGCTTCTCCCTCTCTCTCTGCCTCTGCCTGCCATTCCCTCTTCTACGCTCTCCCTCTGTCTGTCAAATAAATAAATAGAATCTTTAAAAAAAATGGTATCAACATAGACAATAATCATTTATTTTCAGTTCATGCTCAGGAGACATGGACATTTTAGTGGAAAAAGAGATGCGGATATGCCTGCACTCCTTGACTAGAGCGTCAGACTAGCCGTGACCATTTTAAGCATTGGTGTGCTTAACTGTCACCTGTAGACGTGAAATCCTTATTTAGATTTCTTTTCTCAGCAGCCATTAGAACGTGCGGTTAATGACTCACACATGATATTCCTGGGAGTCTCCAAACAGACTGGCCCACGGATTCAAACATAGTTGTGAAATGAATGGTTGAAAAAAATATATTATTAGGAGGGAAGTAAGATAAAAGCTGAAGCACAAGGACAATAAAGCAATGGTGTTAAGTGCCAGGGTTTCTTAAGAGGGTGCAGGGACGGCTCTGGGTGGTCCATGACCCCTGATAGTACATGGAAAATTCTGTATGCATGCACCTGTGTATTTTCTAAGAAGATTCTTTCTTCAGGTCTTCAAAAGGGTCCGAAACCCTTTTTTCTCTCCCAAATTGAAGTTGAGGGTTCTTTAGTGAGTTGGCTAAACGTAATTTTGTATCACATTTTAGGCATCTTATGTATTGTTTGTGTTAAAATTTGCATTCTTTAGCTCATTTAAAAGCTTGGCTGGAGGTGCCTGGCTGGCTCAGTTGGCGGAGCTCAGACTCTTGACCTTGGGGTCATGAGTTCAAGCCCCACGTTGGGTGTAGAGATGACTTAAATAAATAAACTTTAAAAAAATTTAAAAAGTAAAAGCTTGACTGAAAAATAAGTACAATTCTTTTAAGTGGCTTCTGTTAGAAACACTCATTCTTTTTTTTTTATTCTTTTTTTTTATTTTATTTTTTATAAACATATAATATATTTTTATCCCCAGGGGTACAGATCTGTGAATCGCCAGGTCTACACACTTCACAGCACTCACCATAGCACATACCCTCCCCAATGTCCATAACCCCACCCCCCCTCCCAACACCCCTCCCCCCATCAACCCTCAGTTTGTTTTGTGAGATTAAGAGTCACTTATGGTTTGTCTTCCTCCCAATCCCATCTTGTTTCATTTACTCTTCTCCTACCCCCTTAACCCACCATGTTGCATCTCCTCTCCCTCATTTCAGGGAGATCATATGATAGATGTCTTTCTCCGATTGACTTATTTCGCTAAGCATGATACCCTCTAGTTCCATCCACGTCGTCGCAAATGGCAAGATTTCATTTCTTTTGATGGCTGCATAGTATTCCATTGTGTATATATACCACATCTTCTTTATCCATTCGTCTGTTGATGGACATCTAGGTTCTTTCCATAGTTTGGCTATTGTAGACATTGCTGCTATAAACATTCGGGTGCACGTTCCCCTTCGGATCACTACGAGAAACACTCCCTGTATTCATTCACTTTTTGTACTTCAGTTTAAGTACATTTTCTCTTTTTATTCAAGTATAGCTGACGTACATTATATTAGTTTCAGGTTTAGGACACAGTGATTCCACAAATATACACCCTTATGAAATGTTCATTGCAGTAAGTGTAGTTACTATCTATCACACTATGAAGTTACCACCATACTTGCACAGATTTTCTGTACACGATTCACATCCTCCAGTCACCAAACTCCTCATTTAATATGTTGATGTGAGTTAGGGGTTGGAATTATATTGTGATTATTTGCAGCTAACAGAATTATTTATCATCTGAAAGATTTTTCTAGCTGTCTCCACTGCTAGGGAAAGGAGAGCATCTACCTCAGACTGACCAGCTCTGCCTTAACTCTGGCTCTAACTGCTCAGAACCACAAACAAGTGACCCAGGACCCCCAGCCTCTGCCAAGTCACCTTCAGGTTTGTTTTGTTTTGTTTTTGCTTTTAACACCTTTCCTAGCAGTTTTGATCCATATTGCTTTCTTGTTTTTTCTAGAATAATCTTGTGGTCTTAAAGCACCTTATTATTGACATATGTTGATTTTATAAGTACATTTCAAAATGAACTAGTGTAGCTGTTTTTTTTTTTTTTTTTTTTTTTTTAAAGATTTTATTTATTTATTTGACAGAGAGATCACAAGTAGGCAGAGAGGCAGGCAGAGAGAGAGGAGGAAGCAGGCTCCCCTAGAGAGCAGAGAGCCCGATGCGGGGCTCGATCCCAGGACTCTGAGATCATGACCTGAGCCGAAGGCAGCGGCTCAACCCACTGAGCCACCCAGGCGCCCCTAGTGTAGCTGTTTTTATAATAAAAATACTGTATTAGAGATGTGAAATCTTTGGTAAAGTTTTGAAAATATTGTAGCTTAAAGATGATTTCCAGAATAAAGGGAGAAATGGGGAGATGTAAGTCAATAGGTACGAAGTTTCAGAAACACAAAGTAAATAAGTCCCAGAGATCTACTGTACAGCATACAGAAAGTAGTTAACACACACAGACAGACAGACAGACAGACACACACACACGCTCATGTGCAAACAAAATAACAGAGGGCAGGAAGAAACTTTTGGAGGTCACGGATAGATTTATGGCATCAATGATGCTGATGGTTTCATGGAGGTATACTTACCTCTAATCTTATCAGGTTGCATACGTTAAATATATACAGTTTTATGTCTGTCAATCATACCTCAATAAAGTGCTTTAAAAAAGTATTTTCTATTTACATAGTGCTTCATGGTTTCTAATGTATCTCTCAGGTATTACTTCATTTATTTCTCCAAACAAAGCAGGCAAAGCAGACATTACCATTGCATTTTACAAGTGAGGACTCAGCCTCAGAGGCCATGAGCCTTAGGCCACCCTACCTAGATAGAGCAGAGGTCAAAGTCAGTACTTTTGAATACAGGGCTGGCCTCACCACCCACCCATCTCTTGGCTTTTTCCTTAAGCTTCAGTTAAAGAGAAACCTCAAATAAATCTCATATCAATATATACTGAGAAACTGGGTATAGAATAAAATTTTCTAGCCCAAGTTTCTTAGCATTTAGTGGGGGGACATTCACCCCTGGGCACTTTGACTAAGTCCTTCTGCAAATATTATTTATAAATAATGAAATGAAAATACATACAATTACAAAGTAAACACAATATGTTAAACTATGGTTATCAAAATGTTTTAATATGTGTGGTTTGAGCATCCTGCTCTCGATTTTGGCTCTGGTCACGATCTCAGGGTGAAATCCAGCCCTGCCCAGAGTCTGCTTAAGATTCCCTCCCTCTCCCTCTGCACCTCCCCCTTCTCTTGCACATGTGCTCTCTCTCAAAAAAAAAAAAAAATTAAAAATAAAGTATGACATTGTACTTCTTTCTTAAGAGATTAAATACCAAGATTAAAGAATAAGTGCAATACTGGGGTGCCTGGGTGGCTCAGTGGGTTAAGCCTCTGCCTTCGGCTCAGGTCATGATCTCAGGGTTCTGGGATTGAGCCCCGCATCGGACTCTCTGCTCGGCAGAAAGCCTGTTTCCCTCTCTCTCTCTGCCTGCCTCTCTGCCTACTTGTGATGTCTCTGATTAAAAAAAAAAAAAAAAAAGAATAAGTTAACACCTAGTATAATTGTGAAACCATGAAATTATGATATTTCAAAATATCTGCAAGAATTGTACAGAGATATGAAAGTATCTAATTTTTACTATTTGTTGACAAAGTACTAACCACTGTGATTTGTTGCCTCCATTCATAATAAAAAGAAATGCTGAAATTTTACTTAGAGAAAACTGAAAAGCAAGATGTAATTTTTTTCCCCATCCAAGTTCACAGACCCTGAAGTCTGGACCCAGGGAATAAGAACCTGTTCTGGACTCGCAGGCCATGGGAACACAGTCCCTTCTCCACGCTTCCAATGAGCAGCATCATTTCCTTTTTCCCCTTTGTAAATGGGGAGAAGAGCAGCACGTACCTTCCAGGGTCTCACACTGGACCAGGTTGATGTAGTCCTGCTGGGTCAGGAGGCTGGCTTTGCACCCTCGCACCAGGCCTTCCAGGTAGCCATGGTCCACGTTAAAGTAGAACTCGGCACCCTCAAGCATGGGGAAAGAGATCACAGTCAATTTGGGCTGAAGCAACTGTGGCTGCTGGTTTGCTCCTGAAGATCTCCTCTAGTCTGGAAAAAAGTAGTAGTGGCAATTATCAGGAAGAAATCTATCAGCTGAGAGTCAGGGTTTTCGTGACTAGTTTCCTCTGGTTTCTGCCACTTTCAACAGCATGCTCATCCCTGTTTTCACAGCAACAGTGAGTCAGCGAGATAAGCCCAAAATACCCGAAGCAAACCGCCACAGGGAGAAGTGGAGTAGGAGAGAGGGAGGGTCAGGTCTCTGCTCTTTCCCTTGCAGGGGAGCTGGTCCTCTCCCAGCATTGCCATTGCAAGTCCTGAAACACATGAAGCTTCTGGGAACATTCCTCCCCCCATCTGAGCTTTAGAGCTTTCCATTGTGAATTGCATTTGTCCTGAATTTCTTGAGGTCAAAGGGAGGGCTTTTTTCTCTTTTTAAAAATTATGTTTGTAAATAGATCAGTTGGGAACAGGCAGTTTGAAGAATCCTGAGAAGCTAATTCAGCAATGCAGTTGTTTATAAAATGAATGTTTAGTAATGTCTTAACACTGCTAAAGCTGATAGCTCTTAACCCCCCTCATCCCTCCTCCCCCGCCCCCACCCCCGCTCCCTATCCCCTGCCCCCAGCCCCAAGTCTGGGAGCAGAGCCCAGAAAGCTATCCTGGAGGCAAATACACAGAGCTGTGATTCTATAAGTCTCTACCTTTACAAAATTGGACCGTTCATAAGGCACTCTTTATTTTCTTTTCCCATTTAAATCTCACAATCACTGGAACATGTATCTGGGCAGATATTATTATCCGAATCACAGATAAGAAACCAGATCTTAGAATCTGTGAGACAGCTCAAAATGCACAGGTGGTAATACAGTATGTACTTAATTAAGCCAGGACAATTACTGAGTTTCATGCTCCAAAAAGAGTGCTTGTTCTCTCCTATACTTAGCTCAAAAATTGTGTCAAATATCCTGAATGCTATTTTACATATATAGTGTTTCACTTTCATATATATTGTGTTAAATTCTTTTTTTTTTATAAAGATTTTATTTATTTATTTGACAGGCAGAGATCACAAGTAGGCAGATAGGCAGGCAGAGAGAGAGGAAGGGAAGCAGGCTCCCTGCTGAGCAGAGAACCCGATGCGGGGCTCAATCCCAGAACCCTGAGATCATGACCTGAGCCGAAGGCAGAGGCTTAACCCACTGAGCCACCCAGGCGCCCCTATATTGTGTTAAATTCTTAACTGAATTAAAAGTGTTAGAAATTCTCCAGTCTCTGTCTCAGTATTTTCCAACTGGGAGAAGCTAGATAAGATCGAATCACAAGAAATTCTGCTGTAGTTGTTGAAAAATCACAGATAGCCAGACTTGGTTTAGCACAGTGTCCAGCACTTTGAAAGCTTAATTTAATAGACAGTAAAGGTTCTTTTGATTACCATCATCATTATCCAACCCTCCCTCCAATAATTCCACCATCTCAAACTCCCTGAGTATGTTTTAGGTTGAATTGTATGAACTTAACCTTTGTAGATCAAAAAATGGTTGCCTATCAGTAATTTTATACAGTTCAATTTAATACAAACTTACAATTAAATAAATTATAAAACAAATTCATCATTCGCTAATCATTTCGGGATATTACTATAATTTATGCACTTGAGGTTATGTCTGTTATAAATATATGATAGATTTCTGTGTAATGGCTTGTTACCATGCATTTTTTTTCAAGTAAAGGTTTAATGATATCATTATTGTAGTTTGAAGTTGACCATGGTGGGAGTGTTTAGAACAGGGAAATAGCCAAATTAAATCAGGGCTTGATTTATTGCTGGTTGTTTGTCTAGACTTGAGAAAATGTTAACAATGCAAATTAAACTCAAAAGTATGTGCTATCTCTCTAGCCATTACATTGTGAATCACAAATTTTGAGGAAATAGTCTTTCAGTATTCAAAAACCATTATCTGATTTAGCAAAGACAGGATTCCCGTAATAAGGACTAAGTGAAGTCCTGATATATGTCTTTATTGTTTCACTTTCATTCTACTCTTTAGTATAAACAAACACATCAACCATCATTCATCTTGTAACTGAATTTATCTGTTGGTTGAAACCGAAGTTTGACTACAGATACTGGAGTTGAACAAAGATCAATGAAAGCATTCTGTGATAATTGATCGACTATATGGAATTTACAATATAGAGTATTATTTTATTGTTATTTGTAAATTGGCACACATTCTTTATAATAGTAAAAATTATCATATAGATACATATTTTGGGAGGAGAGCCAGTTGTTAAACACTTATGGTACAACACGCAATCCTCATGATAGTTTTGCCAGAGCTAGCCTTGCTTGTCAACGTGCTCAAAAGAGAATTTTGTGTATGTGGTGTGCAAAAAGACTTTTTAAAGATTTTATTTATTTATTTATTTGTCAGAGAGAGAGAGAGAGAGAGAGAGAGGGCACAAGCAGCTGGCAGAGGTGGAGAGAGAAGCAGACTCTCCACTGAGCAAGGAGCCCGATGTGGGACTTGATCCCAGGACCCTGGAATCACGACCTGAGCCAACTGACCGAGCCACCCAGGTGTCCCCAAAAAGACTTTTTAATTTGTCAACTTTTACATTTATATGGAGAGCCAAGTTCCAGTGTTTCTTTAAAATGGTAGATAGAAGGACTCCTTGCTGGTTCAGTCCACAGAGCATGTGATCTTGATCTCAGGGTCACGAATTTCAGGCCCACGTTGGGTGTAGAGGTTACTTAAAAGACTACAGAATAAAAAAACAATGATAGACACCAACTTCCCCTGTGACTACAAAATTCATGAATGAGGCAGGCCAATTTCTTCTCTTCACATAATCCTTCAAACTTTGCACAAACAAAAATGTCTCATTCCTGGGGTGCCTGGGTGGCTCCGTCATAAAGCGTCTGCCTTCAGCTCAGGTCATGATCCCAGGGTCCTGGAATCGAGCCCCACATTGGGTTCCCTGCTCAGCGGAGAGCCTGCTTCTCCCTCTCCCCCTGCCCCTGCTTGTGTTCCCTCTCTCGCTATGTCTCTCTCTGTCATATAAATAAATAAATAATCAATCTTTAAACAAAAGTCTCATTCCTATTAAAGTTACTCATCAGAGATGAGATCCAACTCATGAGAGATGAGGGGAAACCCAGTGCAGGGACACGCATCCGGAGCTTCTTTATAAATGCATCCCCACGGTGCAAACAAAAGAAAAATGTTCATTTCGGCGTTTAAACGACCAACAGTGTTTAGGAGAGTAGCTTGGACTACGGCAGAGCATGGGTGTAAGTCACTTCCTCTCTAAGCACTAGTGTTTCCATGTGTAAAATGAGGACAATAATACTTACCTCACAGTTGACTGTAAAGATGAAGTGAGATAAAATCCTTAGAATGTTCAACACATGCAGGTGAGTGTACTAAGTACGTAATAAGAGAAACTACTGCGATGGCTTCTCCTCTTCCTCTCGTTTCTACCAACCGCTGCAATCCTAATCCTTTACCACCAGACCCTTCAGGCCAGGAACACTGTTTCACTCATCTTTCTGGCTCTCAGTGGTTCAGTAGCACACCTTGAGAGGACCTGTTTGCTGGAGCAACCAGAACTGGACTTCTAAAATGACCTAACTTGCTCTTACAGTTGTTAGCTCTGCGTTTCTCTAGGAAACCCCACATTTGGTCAATGTATTTGAGGAATGAGGTTATTTGGGGGTTTTGCAGCATGATACATACGTGTGTGTATGCTTATCTATAAGATATATAGGATTTATCGTGACTATGTTTCAATTTTGATAGCTTTCGTGTCATTAGCTTCACAGCATTAGAGGATCAATTTATTTTTCCAAGAAACAGAGATACTCCTTGGAGAGGTACAGTGTCTGTTATCCTGAAAACAAAGGATTTCTTTCTAGAAACAGTAGGCTCTTCAAAGGACAGTGAGTAAGCAAAGACGATCCAAGCGGCTTCCTACGAAATCTTCTGGATGTTTTTGTTTCTCTTTTGTTTTGTTTTTAAAGATTTTAGTTATTTATTTGACAGAGAGAGACACAGCGAGAGAGGGAACACAAGCAGGGGGAGTGGGAGAAGGAGAAGCAAGCTCTCCACTGAGCAAGGAGCCCAAGGCGGGGCTATCTCAGGACCCTGGGATCATGACCTGAGCCGAAGGCAGATGCTTAACCGACTGAGCCACCCAGGCGTCACTGGACATTCTGATGTGGCAGACTAAGGCAGGCCAAGGTCTTGCTAAGCTCTGAGGTAGTTCTCAAGGTGGACAGATACACCACATTTGAACAGTCTCTGGGATTGTCTTGAGTGTTGGGGAGGATGCACTATGGGGTGGAACAAGGATGCCATCCTCAGTGATAAAGTCAAGGGCCAAGTTAAAGCCTTTTCCTAAAGCTGTATGTACTGGTTGGTGGTTTAGATTTTAAAACATTGCATGTTCCATAATACAATCTCTCATCGCCATATAAGCATCACCCAGCTGTGCTTATAATCCACTCATAGCCCATTTTGATTTTGCTATAACAGGTATCAGAAGCTTTTTCTGCATAGGGCAAGACAGCAAATATCTTAGGCATTGAGGGCCATATTGTTCCTATCACAACTACCGAACTCTGCCATTGTTGCAGGAAAGCGCCCACAGACCACACATAAACAAATGAGCATGACTGTGTTCTAATAAACTTCATTTGCAAAAACGGGCGGTGAGCTGGATTTGGCCTCTGGGCCATAGTTTGCCACCGCCTGAGCTATAACCTTGACCACTTACTCCTCCCCCTGAATAATTTTCAAGTAAACCCAATATAGTATATTATTTTGTGCACAAATTTCAGGATCTCTAAAAGATAAGGGCCCTTTTATGATATCACTATATTATAATACTAAAGTTATTTATTAATTTTAAATATCCACTGTTCAAATTATCTCAGCTTCTTTTTTTTTTTTTTACATTTGGTTAGTTTGAATGAGGAGACATTACAATTGGTTTACATGTCTCTTAACTTTCTTCTAGGTATACTTTCTCTGCCACTCGTGCTGTTTTTTGTTTAAGAAGCTGGGTCACGTGTTCTATAAAGGCTTCCACAGTTTGGTGATTGCACCTGAGGTGTCATTTACCTTGTTGCTCTGTCTCCTATAATTCCTATACATTGGTAGTTAGATCCAGAAGCCAGATCACTTTTAAATTTAGATTGTTTTGTAAGAACACATCACAGCAGTGTTGAATATTTCCATGAGGATACATGTAACATCTGCCTCTCCCTTCTCTTTTTTAAAGATTTTTTTTATTTTTTATTTTTAAGTAATCTCAGGAGTTGGATGCTTAGCAGACTGAGGCACCCAGGGATCCCTAACTTATAGTTCTTATACAGAAAGGCAAGCTAAATCCTTAATTAACTACTACTTACCACTTTCCCATATAATGAGTTTGTTCCCCTGCATCCTCCAAAAACGACCAATAAGAGCTTTATTTTTATAAACAATTGTGTTTTTAATTTATGTATTTAAACATAGTCAGCATGTTCTTTTGCTCTAAGTCTGGTAGTCTTTGACAGCTTCCTTGCTTTCTGTAACGACAGGACGTTCCATGCTCATTCTGCAGTTTTTGCCCAGGCCTGGAATCAGCCATTTTTCAGAAAGCTCTGGTTTCACCCTGCGTGCAGAAAAAGGCACTCAGCAGCATAGTGGGCGGTACAGGTGGTGATGGCCCCACACTGTTCACCAGAAGCTTAGGTCAGTAACCAGGAGCTGTGGATTGCTCAGAGCGGATGCGCTCGGTAGATGCCTCGTGTTTTTGTAGATGCGTTTGCTATTACCTTTCCGTAACATTCCCCTGCACGTGAGCCGTTCTAATCAGAACTTGCCAAAACAAGCAAACCTCCCATGTCAGCCCAAGAAAAACATTATCCTGGTGAAAATGAGTTTTAAAGCCACATGAACTGAACTCCTGTGTATGTTCCTCAAGAATCTTCAACTTGATTAACGTGGATGATGGTGAGAAAAAACAGAAAGCATGTGACTGAATTCTGAACTCGGCTCAGGAACGCTGTAAGCAAACCGAGATTGCTCTCTTGTCGTTGATTCCAAACAGAACAGCTCTCGTGTTACCCCGCCAGAAGACGGTTCTGGGCTCACCTGCCTCTTACAAACAGGAGAATTTGCGAACTGTCATCAGAATCATTGACTTTTCCAGGCTACTTTACGCTTGGGATCAGAAGTGGAACTATCTATGCTTTGTTGATTTTGGAAATTCAAAGTTTTAAGGGTATTTTAATACATTCTTCTTCCTGAAGAGAAAATGACAAGTGTTTCAGGTGTTGGCTGGCTCTGAAACCCGTTCTGTGAGTGATCTGCAATGTGCTGTCTGCCCTAACGATTCACTTTCTGTACTTTAACAAAAGAATATTTTTGCTTTCAAAAAAAAAAAAAAAAAGAATATTTTTGCTTTCATATACTAATTAAATCTGGATCTAAGACAGTACATGCCTTCCTTCATAATATCTCATTGTTCTTCAGTGGCCCTATTTCATTTCTTATTACAAAACCCAGTCTATGGCAAAAATTTTTAATCCGATTAGAAAAGAACAAAAATCAATCATCACTCATAATATCCAGATACAATATTTATGTAAGTATGACTATGCAAAGTTAAAAAGTTCAAAATCTTGGAATGAATATTTGTTTCCAGAGCTTAAGGACATTAACTAGTACTTTAATCCAAATTCCATATTCTGAATAATTACCTGAGAAAGATTATTTCCTCTTACATTTTATGCTTTGTTCTTTTTGTTTTCTTTTCTGCTCACCCAAGCAACGCATGGTTTTTGCAAAACTTCAGCCATTACAGAAATACATGAGATGAAATTTCCTCTAATACCACTCTGAAGAGATAACCACTGATAACAGTTTGGATGGACACTGGAAAAGGTTATTTAAGCTCCAACATATTTACCGCTATGGTGCCAGACTTGATTTTTCAAAGAGAGGGTCACTTTGGTTTTGAACCACAAGAGGTCACCATAACATTATAGTAAGCCTCTCTTTGTTTGACTTACCTTACCTGTAAATCTTTTCTTTGAAAAATGTCACATCAAAGTTTTAACAAGTGACTTCCAGTTGTTTATGTTAAAAGATTTCTTTTAGACATCTCACTAAGCTCAAGGAGTCTTGCCATGACCTTTTACTCCATTCCCCGAGTCATCATTGGTCTTAAATGCAAGCCCTTCTTTTCTTCTTTCTAGACTACAAATTATTTTTTTTTTTTACCTTTTCATCTGTGATTTCACAAATTGGTTTCATTTAACCTTTATATTCACAGCAACTTATCTTGTTTTCAGCATCCCTGAGAGATGGTCTTGGGGAGGGAAGGGAAGAAAATCTCTGTGGACAAACAGGTTTGAGAAATGTAAGAGATAAGTGTATCCCATCTTGGACAAAGTGCATATTAACAGAAAAAGTCTCTGAGAAGTCCTTTGGTGATTAAAGATGGTTAACTTTAAAACAGCATTTTTCAAACAGCTGGTTGGACGATGGCTCCCTTTCTTTGGGTAATTCATGCCTTTAACAACCAGAAGTAGTATTCTTTGGAACGTTGGGGAAATCCTGATTTATAACATTAATTATTTTTTAAACGTTACAAAGCTCATATTGCACTATTATATAAAAAAAACTATCTGTAACTTGAAGAAATTATATATTTTTTTGAATTCACATGTATTTTAATATGTAACAACCTTACAGTGTTTTCTTCTCTCCTATAAGTATTTCCCATTTTTAAATTTTTTCAATCTTGATGGCAGAAATCCCAGGACCTGTCTTGCTAAAGCAGTAAGCTCTTATAGTAATTACATGAACTAATGATGGAAAATTTACCACTAGATATAATAAATGGCATTATTATGCCAAGAACATTATTTCTATAAGAAAGTATGAACTGAGAAAAATAGATTATTATAGGTAGAAAGGTCATTATTTTACATTATTAGAAGGCTAGAAAAATGTCACAGAAGAAAGATTTATAATCAGAAAAGATTTTATACTAATAAACCTTACAATCAGAATAAGATGGGATCTTGGATGTCATTTGACATAATGTCAAGCCAACTGCAGAAATAAGGAGGAACTCATGGTTTTTTGAGGCTAATCATTACATTTTCAGATATTTCCAAGTATTAAAAATACCTCTTTTCTAGTAAAGAAAATCATGCTTTCATAGAACTCTAAATCACTAGTTCTATTTCAGCAAGATTGATTTTTTTTTTAAAGATTATTTAGTTCACCATTACAAAATGGCTTTTAAAAAACATTTGATATATGATTTTTTTTTTCCTGGAAAAGAAACCTTTTGATGTAAGAGTGCTTCAAATGCCACATGAAATAGAGTTATAAAACATATAGGGAAATGACAGAGAAGTTGGGAACATAAAAAACATCCTTCTCATCTTAAAAATGGGAAACACAGCTTCAAAAGAGTTGAGCATTTTTTTTTTTTTTTAAACAGACATGAGAAACCAATAATGGCAGAATTGGGGATAGAGCAAAGATGTTCTGAATACAGTTTTTATGATTCATTCCACTATTTTAAAAGTGATTTATAAATTGTTAATAATTTTACACAATATGAGTTTATTATGCAATTGTCCTTAGAGCTATATTCTGAAATGGAGTTGTTCTTTGGGGGAGAAAAGCCTTCTTCTCTATTCGCACCACTAGATGGAAGGTTCCTGAATGACACGCAATATGCTCGGGACCTCCTATAGATCTAGAGTGGGAACTAGGGTCATTGACAAGAGTAGTGAATTGCAAAGTCACAAAAGATAGGAAGTTGTAAGGATTTAGGTGAAAGGGATTTGCTTGCTGAGAGTGAGGTCATCATTTTCCCCCACTTCACTTCACTCGGAAAGCAGTGAGAGCCATTTCCAATGACTCTTAAACCCTGACATACAATTTGCTTTGGTGATCTCACGTCTGTGTGTTGAGTAGAAAACGAGAAGTTTCGATCAAAATTACAGAGACTGATTACACAGCGCATTTTGGCATCAGAATGTTCCCACTGTAGAAGACCTTTCTCAGTACAATGTAAGGGGCAGAAACAATAAAGGAACAAATTGAAAAGACTTTTCCACAAATATTTAAAATACTTTTATAATGGGGCACCTGGCTGGCTCAATCCCTAGTTCAGGAGACTTAGTTAGCACTTACCTAAAAAAAAAAAAAATCCTATGTGTTGAAGGTGATGTTGGTAGCACATTCTAGTGTCCTCTACACAGTGGAATGAAATATTCAGTAACAAAGGAACGCTTAATCACATTGTAGAAGGTGTACATGATGGACTGCTGGTCAGCCGTTTAAAATTCATCCTTTAGAGGAGTGCCTGGGTGGCTCAGTCAGTTAAGTGTCTGCCTTGGGTTCAGGTCATGATCCTAGCATCCTGGGATAGAGCCCTGCGGTCAGGGAGCCTGCTTCTTCCTCTTTTCCCAGTTCCTGCTCTCAGTTGTTATCTTTGGCTCTCTCTCCAAATAAACAAATAAAATCTTTAAAAAAATCAATCAAATCATCCTTTAGATAAATGTATATTTTTTTGACATGGGAAAATAAGGATACTGACAGGCAGAAAAAAATGTTACTTTGCATTATATACACCACAATATTTTTAATAAATAATAAGTTACAAACATGGAAATGAATGACATTTATATACATCTATAAGTTAAAGTTGATTCTCTCTCTCTCTCCACTCCTCTCTATCCCCCTATCCTGTGGTGGCTACCTAATATCCTCATTTCCCTAGAGGTAAGGCATTTGGGGTCTATGAACTAGATGGCCAGTTTTGCCATTTATGAGTTATAGTACTGAGTATGGCTGTAAATTTTTTTTTTTTTTTTTTTGGCCGTGAATCTTTGGGTTGCATTTTAATGACCTTTAAATTTGAATGTCTAAAATAGTATTTTCAAACTGTAGTTTATAGACCATTTGCACTGGGTTAAAAATGCAGATTCTTGGGCTCTTTCCCAGGCTCAATGAATCTGAAATTTGGGGAATGGCATTCAGGAATTTGCCTTTTAAACTAGCTCCCTGAGTTGTTTTTAGGTACATTAGTTTGAGAATGATTGGTAATGGCTGGTATCAAGGGTGAGAAAAATGAGAGCAAAAATATTTGAACTAGTGAATGATTTTCAGCACTGTATTTTATTTATTAGACTTCTTGTCTGAACCATTTTTCTGGCAAATGGTTCTATACTCAACACTTTAAAAGGCACAAACATATAGGGACAAACCAGTCATGTAATTTTAATAACTTGAGATCTTCCCACCAGGCAGCCCAGCAATTTACTACTTCATTAAAGCACCAGCATGATTTGGAAATTGAAGTGAATAAACCAAGAAAGAATGTCTTGAAAAACAACACAAAACAACATTTCAGAAATAAAGCCTTACATACTGGAAGAATAAAATCTGGACTTAAACATTCTCTCTTATAGCTGAAGCCAAACAGCACCTGACACATTTGGACACCGGAAGGGTTGATAATAGAGTGAAGAAAATTAGTCTTGAAAGCTTTCACAGCTGGCTTCAGCTTGACCATGGGCTCCTCTTGGGTAGAAGGGCTTTGTCCTACATTCTGAGATTAATGTTCGGAAGGAAACTGTGACCTCCAATTTCAATCCACAGCAGGTTTCTCCAAAATGCCGGCGTGAAAACATTGGTCACAGACTAACAGTTGGAGAGAAAAGTATTGCCAAGAATGCAGTGGACTGTGTTGTAGGAAGAGAAAGCTACTTCCCTGGAGAGAAAGGTTTGTGTCAGAATTGTTATCTCATACCTGTGGAAAGGCCCCGAGACCACAAGTCAATCAAGAACCAAGGTTCTTTTCCCTATTAACTTCTTTTAAAGAGTTTGGTTTGGTTTAAATAGTACAGCAAAGAAATCCAAGGCATGTTTCAGTAAATAGGAAGCAAAATGTTGGTTTAAGTTAGAAATCAGTCTCTAAACCACTGGTGTTTGAGATATTTATGAAAACTTTGCAAAAATTCTTTGAATACAAGTTTTGATTTTTGTTAAAATGCTCATCTGAAAACTGTTTGTCTAGATAATTCAAATACTGCTTTTTTTCCCCTAGTAATTGTATTGATAGTTGGTATCTGAGGCAGCCATGAGAACTGCACCTTGAGACCCTCTTACTTCCGGGAACTTGACTGAGGTCCAGCCTCTGCACTTTGAAATCCACTGTGTTTGCCCAGAGGCCACCTGCTCCCCCAACATCGCTGTGGTGGAAATCCTAAAACCTGTTCCTGAGAGATAAGGGACTCTTTTCTCAGATGATTTGGCTCAAGGACTTCCTGATGACACTCTGCATGTCACTTTAGAACTCAGCCTTTTTTAATGGCTCTTTTAGTCTTTTTTGGCTCCCTCCCTGTTTCCTTTTGCACACGCATTTCACCGCATAAAATTCTTGCACATTTAGTCCTTTTTCGGCACCTGCTTCTCGCAGGGACTGGAATAACACAATATCTCTTTGGTTTCTTCCCTCAGCACTGCATTCTTTTTTTTTTTTTTTCCTTTTCTTTTAAATTTTATTTATTTGACAGAGATCGAGAACACAAACAGGGGAAGCAGCAGAGAGGGAGGGAGAAACAGACTCCCCGCTGAGCAGGGAGCCAGATTTGGGGCACCATCCCAGGACCCTGAGATCATGACCTGAGCCGAAGGCAGAAGCTTAACCGACTGAGCCACTCAGGTGCCCCTCAGAACTGCATTCTGATGGGAGGTTAAAGTGGTTGAATTTGAAGTGTAGGAGTAGACATGCATTCTTTGTTTTCATAATGGAAGAATATGGAGATGGAAAATTACAAAACGTCCTACTCTGCTGAGATGCCACTGGTAGTATTTATCCCCTTTGTATTTCTATTCTCCTCTTAAATATCTTGGATCCTTTTTGAAATTTTTATTTCTCTCTCTCCTAGCAACTGCATATTTTCCTTGCGAGGGGTTTTATCTGAAATCACTTGTATTTGTAGTTATCACAACTTAATTTTTTTTTTATTATTTCAGTAGTTAGACTCAGACCTTTGAAGAGTTTATAAAATGAAGTCCCTAGAGAAACGCAATGGAAGTGAATAGAAAGGGGGTCCTGGGTGGCTCAGTCGGTTAAGTGTCTGCCTTCAGCTCAGGTCATGACCTTGGGGTCCAGGGATCAAGTCCTATATCAGGTTCCCTGCTCAGTGGAGCATCTGCTTCTCTCTCCTGTACTTCCTCTGCCCCTCCCCCAGCGCGTGCTTGCTCTCTCTCCTTCTCTCTCTCCCTCTCAAATAAATAAATAATCTTTTTTTAAAAAGAAGTGAATATAAAGGACTTACTATGGCAAAATAAGTGTTTGATTACAAAATTATGGATATAAATGTATTTCAAAATGTATAAACATACAGATGTGCATACATTCATTTTGATTCAGTCCGATAGTAGTTTTAATGTCTGTTGGTTACAAACTGAATCAACATGAATTTACGGAGATCTTCCTTTTATTTCAACAGCTGGATGGACACAGCGATCCGGATCCTCAAGAGCCTTACTCTCTAGTAATGATTAGACTTGACCACATGGAATATCATAGAAACCCACGCTTCGAAGAGGTTTGAATGTTCATCAAGTCCAATCGTGTCGAATATTCTCTTCCCCAACAAGGCCAAGTGCTTGCAAGACTACTTCATTCCAGTGAGAGAAAGAGCCTACAATTTCATATCTAGCTATCTTTGACTTTGAAAATACCTCTTCATGATGAAGTTTCCCTCTCTGGTCTGAGCGCTACCTCTGAGGAAGCCAGTTTTCAAGATGGCCCCCTCAAATACTCATCTCTTGGTAGTCATAATCTTGCACGCCTCCTGCCCACATGAGAACAGAGATGCTGTGTGACCAAGAACAGATGGCAAATGTGATGGGATGTCACTTCTGAGATGGAGTTATACAAGACTGCAGCTTCTGTTATCAGTGCTTTCTTCCTCCTTCACCTGTGCATGCTTACTTGTTCCCCTTCCTTGTCGTAGAGGAAGCTGGCTGCTGTGTGGAGGGGACATTCAGGCAATCTGTGGAGAAGCGCGTGTGATGAGGCTGTTTGTCCAACAACCAGCAGGGAACTGGGACCCGCTAATAGTTACAGACATAAAATTGGAAGGGCATTCAGGCTCAGTCTAGCCATGAGATGCCTGCAGGCTCATTAGACAGCTTGACGGTAACTTCCTGAGACCCTGAGCCAGACGCACCCAGCTAGGGAGCACACCTCCTAGATGCCTCATCTTCAGAACTGGGGAAAAATAAATGCTTGTCTGAAAGCTGCTAAATTTGGGGGAAATTTGTTACATAATAATAGATTAGTAATATCCTTTGAAGTCATTTACTTATATTTGTTTTTAATGTAACATATAATAATTATATATAATACATAACAAAAATGATATTTATTGAGCATCTGTGCTCTTCCAGGCACTGCTCTAAGGGCTTTACATGAGTTAAGTTATTCGCAACAATCCTATGACATTTATATTTTTATTATTTCAGGTTCCTAGATGAGAAAAATTGCGGGGGTGCCCAGAAGGTTAAGTAACCTTCCTAAGGTCATAGAGCTGGTAGAGAGTGTCACTGGGACTTAAACATTTGAGTTCTATTTTCTGAGCCAAGCTCTCAGGAGCTCACATCAAGCTATAGGCTGGGGCTTTAGCCATCTCAAGGCTCAGAGGGGGTTGGAGAATCTGTTCCCAAGTTCACTCACATAGTTGTCAGCAGGCCTAATTCCTTACTGCTTATTAGCCAGAGGCTTCCTTCCTCACCACAGGAATTTATCTCATTAGTGAGTTTAAAAATGATATCACACCATATAGGGCTTTTTTTTCCCACCCGCCAACATACTGTAAATATGTTTTGATGTAACTAAACATGTCTAACCATCATTTTTTAAAGGCTTTGGATTCAAATCGCCACCTTGAAAAGACAGAATAGGCGAATCAGCTAAAATAGTGAAATACTTTCCCACTTTAGCTGATGCATTAAAATAGGGAAACTTCACCATGATGTCTGTCCACTTCTTTGGTTCACTACTGTAAACAAAGTGAAATTTGTGTTTTTACTTGACAGCAGAGCTCTTACCTACAGTATAGTACTATATATACTAATAATTTGTCTTCTTTTTTGTAATTGCAAGATAAAGAATGTTTTAAACTTGAAATCGTACAAAAGCTAAGTACTCGTTATTTAGTGCCCAATGCAGAGAGGCAAGTGAACATGAATAATTCATTACTGTAGTGAAGGAAAAACATTTTCAGTCATTGAAAATTTCTTCCTGACTTGTCGGGATTATGGTCTTTTTTTTTTTTTTTTTTTTTTTAACTTCTTCTTTCTTTTTTGGTGAGGTGTCGTGAGAGTGAGAAATAATCTACCAAGGGAAGCTGGAAGTTTTCTCCCGTCTCTGACTTCCACACAAAGGCATCCTACTTAGAGACACTTGTATTATTTGTTCATGGGAACAAAGCCCAGCGAGCAGCTTTGCGCTCTTGCTTGAATGCCGTGGCGTCGCTGGGTATGTGAAATTGGCTTGAAAGAGCCCCGTGGGAGTCGTCATTATAATCACAAATCCTACACCTTGGGAAAAAGGAAGTCAATCAGAGGAACACCTTCAGACTGATGTTTCAGGCGTGAGATCACTTTAGGGAAAATGGATCCCAGCAGGAGGGCTCTAAAGAGAAGCAAGACTGGAAAAAGAACCACAGCCAAATTGCAGCTATTCCAGGAGGATCTAATTCTAAATGAAACAAATTCTTCATGTTATCTGTTTAAAATGTGTTTTGGTTAGTTATATATATATATATATAGGTTTTATATACATATTTTGGTTATATATATTTCGGCTATACATATATTTTGGTTATAAATATTTTGGTTATAGATATATATTGTTTTTAAGATATGGGAGGGCATAGAATTGAAGGGCTTCCCAGTGTTTCACTCCTTGTGATATCCCTAATTTCTTGTTTTGCTCTTCTTTACTACAGTGTACTGAAGATTGACAATAGACTAGAATATAAAAATGTTTAAATTTTTTTCATGTTTTCCACCAATCTTGCTCATGTAAGAGTTAAATGAATTCTCTCTAAATGATAATGAGTCTTTAATGGGTTTTGATTTGACATAATTCCTTACTTGCTCTCAGTGGAATACTCTTTAAGAGCTGGATTATAACTGTATAGCTCTCACAGGTCAAGTTACATAAATCTATTTATGAAGTATAAGCCAGAGGGCTATTTTAGGAAGTTTCTATGGGTTCAGAATATGTATTGCCCAGAATGGTTTTTAGGATTTATCCTCATTTTTTAGGATTTAACTTCTGTCTCATTAAAAAAACAAAACAAAACAAAAACTAGTTACAGGATGGAACCTGGCACGAAGTGATTGGAGCAGTATTTACATATGGTTAGGAACGTTACAGCTGATCATTTCATAAGAATTTGTGACTTATGGGCAATGAGTGGAAGTTGAGAATGAGGTAAGGTGTTTTCCTTTGGAAGCTGGAGGTTCAATTCATTTAATCCTCTTCAGAAAACACCACTGGAGTCAAGTTTAGCCCAGAAACAGATGTTAAGCACCATTTCGATGTATTCAGCTGGTATAAGTGTTATAGGAAGCCACTTGTAGGCACGAAATACTTGATGTAAAAATAAAAATTCATTTAAAACTGGTCTTAAGTCTAAAGCTCATTTTAACAATTTTATTACTTCAACTAAGATAAAATGTGTAATTTAAATAACGACATATAGTAATTAATGTATACATAGCACGTATCCCAAGCAGTGTTTGAGAGGTGTCTTAAATAATGTAGCGATTACGCATGATAAAGAGAAATACACGTAGGAGATTGTGTCGTATGGCGTTACGCCACACGTTACTTGAGCTATCACCTTTTCTTGAGGGTTACTTAGGCTAAAAGAACTTGCTTATGATGTGACTTTAACATTTCAACATTTTAAAACTTGGTGAAAGCTTTAAAAGTAGCAGTTTTTTTCCCCATTTTATTTTATTATTAAGTATTTTTATTAACATTTAATGTATTATTATTTGTCTCAGGGGTACAAGTCTGCGAATCCTCAGGCTTACACAATTCACAGCACTCAGCATAGCACATACCCTCCCCAAGGTCCATAACCCAACCACCCTCTCCGTATCCCCCTCCCCCCAGCAACCCTCAGTTTGTTTTTTGAGATTAAGAGTAAGTAGCAGTTTTGAATGCATTAAGTAGTTCATTTTTTCTCCAGGCACAAGATTTATTTCACCAATAACACTTCTAGTTAATAGCTGATGCTTTCCCAAAAGAGAGCTCATCAATGGTTTCTATTACTGTTTTCATTTTAAAAGGCTTTAAAATCAGTGACTGTTTTAGCCGATTTTCAAGGAATGTGGCTCAGGCTTAGTGAGAGGCTCTTGACAAAGCTTTTCCTGCTTTGTGGTCAGCTGCAGCCAGGAGACCAGTGCTCTGTGAGACCTGGAGGACGGGGACACACCAGAGGGCTGCCTCCTAACTACCGGATCCCTTCCCCGCTGTCCAAGTTCTGGACTTAGAGTGGATGTGTCCTAGTTGCTGGGCCACACGTATCCAAACGACCCATACTCAAGGGCCCTCTGAGTAACAAATGTAGTTCTTTGAGCATCACCTTGACATTTTACTTCTGTCCTTTTATTCTTTTCCATTTTGCTTTATATTGTTTACTCTGAGAATTATTTTAAAAGCTTGAGCCACTAGCACCAGCTTAAAACCAATCTTCTCGGGAGCCTGGGTGGCTCAGTGGGTTAAGCCTCTGCCTTTGACTCAGGTTATGATTTCAGGGTCCTGGGATAGAGCCCCACATTGGGCTGTCTGCTCAGCAGGGAGCCTGCTTCCCCCCCACCCCACCTGCCTCTCTGCCTACTTGTGATCTCTCTTTGTGTGTCAAATAAATAAATAAAATCTTTAGAAAAAAAGAAAAAAAATCAATCTTCTCTCTTGGTTTCCTAGTACTCAGAGGATTCTGAGGGTTCTTAATCAAGAAAAGTTCACTATTTGGTAGTTCAGCTCCCTTTGCAGGATAGGCTCATTATTCTCTCAGCAACCCTCAAGTCATATTTCAAATCTTCCTTCAAAATACAGTTCTTCTGGGCAAATCCATGAGTAACTGATTCATCACAGATATTGTGTTAAATCAAACTAAAAATTAAACAAATTTATAAAGGAAATGTCACAACTGAAAGAGCACAACCCTGGGCGTTTGGAGACTGGGCTGCAGTGCTGGTTCTACAACTTGCTAGGGGTCCCTCATCTTGATTTGCTTGGTGTTCACTGAATTTCACTTTCCACACATCATTTACTTAAAATTTAGCAAGGTAAACTATATATAATCAATATCTTGATATCTACTCAATACATAAAATACTATTTATCAAAAAGAAATATTTACCAGATATATAAAATATGCCTATCATGCATATAATGCATATATGGATAATTATGAATACAAAGATGAAATATATAAAACATAAGATAATATATAGTATAATTATAATTAATAATGTAATTATTATATATTATAAGATAAAATTACACAATCTCTACATAATAGAAGGATTATATAATTTTCTTCTTATTACTTTTACATATTTTATTCTTGTATTTGCACAGCGTGTTGGGCTGGGTTCTAGACAACTGGTTTTCTCCCAGTCTTTCTATTTCAGTTGAATCATCCAGAAGGAAGGCTCTTCCAGCTGCAGGAGAGTTAGTGGAGTACCAGAACCAAATGAGTGTGTTTAATTAATGCATGTTTAGTTAATGCAACAGAGTACAATAATATTACATACATCCAATATTATAAGTTCTTCTAGTTTAAGACATTTTATATATATATATATATATATATATATATATATATATATATATATTTCATGTTCCTGTCATCTAGATACAGCTCAGCCTTGGAAACATAAAGGTTCTTTAGGATAGGATGATGAAGGAGATGATATGATATGAAGGAGATGATATCCTTCATTGGCTCATATAATTTTTTATGTTCACGTCATCACCACTCTTGTTCAACATAGTATTAGAAGTCCTAGCAACAGCAATCAGACAACAAAGAGAAATAAAAGGTATCCAAATTGGCAATGAAGAGGTCAAATTCTCTCTCTTCACAGATGACATGATACTTTATATGGAAAACCCAAAGACTCCACCCCCAAACTACTAGAACTCATACAGCAATTAGTAACGTGGCAGGATACAAAGTCAATGTACAGAAATCAGTTGCTTTCTTATAGACTAACAATGAAAATACAGAAAGGGAAATTAGAGAATCTATTCCATTTACTATAGCACCAAGAACCATAAGATACCTGGGAATAAACCTAACCAAAGAGGTAAAGGATCTGTACTCGAGGAACTACAGAACACTCATGAAAGAAATTGAAGAAGACACAAAAAGATGGAAGACCATTCCATGCTCTTGGATCGGAAGAATAAACATTGTTAAAATGTCTATACTGCCTAGAGCCATCTATACTTTTAATGCCATTCCGATCCAAATTCCACTGGTATGTTCACATCTTCAGATGAGAAAACTAGGGCCCAGAGAATTAAGCCGAGGCACGAGAGGCTCCTGCCTTTTCTCTGTCTGCTTTGCTTTTACCAGGTCAAACTCTACGCAAGACAAATCGTCAGTGACCATCAAGGTGGCCTTATGGCAGCAGGACCCTTTGAAAGTTATTTTCCTAACAAAGATCCACAGTGGGGTTTCTTTCTAAGCCGGCCCTGGGGGTGGACCTGATCTGTCCTGCGTCCCTCTCCGCCCACCACCCCCAAGCTCCAGGGGAAAAAACTGCTCAGCCCCACCTACAGTTCCCAGCCCTTTGGCCCCTCTCCAGAGCAGAGAAGGCATGGGCTGCGGTGTGAGCACCAAGGTGGTCCCAGGGTCGCCTGTGCTGGCCCCGGTCAAGCAGGAGGGTCAAGGCCAGGGCAACTCCAGAGGCGTAGGACCTGGGCCTGAGGCGGTGTCCGAGGCGGCTCGGAGGATGCAGGTGGCCCGCTTCCGTGCCAGGTTTGACCCCCGTGTCCTTGCCAGGTAAAGCGCCAGGTGAAACAGTGGCAAAGGGGCTGGCCTGGGACTGGGTTGAGGAAGATGAACCAAGCTCCCATCAAGATGGCCTTAATGTTCCCCCCAGCTTGATTAAACCTTAGACAGCCTTCTTTCAGATGACAGGTCCCTGATGTCCCTACTTTCTCTGCCTCTTTGAGATGTAAGTCTTCTACGATCTAGGAATGTCTTTCCCAAGGACTAGGGGACCATCCCTTTGAAATGTAATCAGGAGGCCACTTTCTCCCAGTCTCTGTGGGAAGGCAGGAGCCCAGCTTCCCTAAGCACTAATTAGCAAACACAGGTGGCCTAGTCAGGTCCACCAATCTCCCCTCCCCGCCCCGCCCCAGCCCCCCACTAAGTTCCTCTAGGACTTTTATACTAGCTTGCCCAGTGCTGAGTATTTTCTTGCCTTTTGTTTCAAAAGAGTTGAAGTCAGTCTCTCTCCCCTACTGCAATAGTTTTGACTCCAGTTGTAATAGTCTGGAATAAAGTCTTTTCCTCTGTTTTTAGCAAGTGTTGGGACAAATTCTCTTTGACACCTCTGAGCAGGGAAGGCAGAGGATTAGGAAAATTCCAGACTGAAAGTAGAGGGGAGGGGCTGGAGCGCCTGGGTGGCTCAGTGGGTTAAGCCTCTGCCTTCGGCTCAGGTCATGATCTCAGAGTCCTGGGATTGAGCCCCGCATCGGGCTCTCTGCTCAGTGGGGAGCCTGCTTCCTCCTCTCTCTCTGCCTGCCTCTCTGCCTGCTTGTGATCTCTCTCTGTCAAATAAATAAATAAAATCTTAAAAAAAAAAAAAGAAAGAAAGTAGAGGGAGAACAGGAGTGAGGAAGGGGAGGGAATCTTGACCTCAGAGCTGGGGAAGGAGGAAGGCCTCCCAACCCCTACAGGGCTGATGGGGGCCTTGCCACAGATATGCTGAGGCTGGGACCAAACAGGCATGTTTGTGAAGGATCTTTACCATATTCTTGAAAAGGAGACCATAAATCATGGAATAGAAACAAGTCTTTGAATCAGCCAGACTTGTGATCCACTCTTGTGTCTTTTATCATGTGTGGTTGAGAATGTTCCTTAGCCTTTCTCCTTCCTCATTTTTTGCTTCAGTAAAGTGGGAATAATAATAATATCTACCCCATACAAATGTTGTGAGGATAATTGATGTAATATATGCAAATTGTGGTGAACAGTGCATGACACAAGTCTGTATTGAGATATTAGTGCAGTATTTTTTATTGTCTTCCTAAGGCACACATAAGACCTAGCTGACTTGGGGTGCCTGGGTGGCTCAGTGGGTTAAGCCTCTGCCTTTGGCTCAGGTCATGATTCCAGCGTCCTGGGATCAAGCCCGGCATCGGCATCATTGGGCTCTCTGCTCAGTGGGGAGCCTGTTTCCTCCTCTCTCTCTGCCTGCCTCTCTGCCTACTTGTGATCTCTGTCAAATAAATAAATTTTTTTTTTTTTGGAAAAAAAAAAAATAGACCTAGCTGACTCCCTGTAAGAAATGAGCGAGGATGACAGGTTGGTTGGACCTGAAAACTACCTTCCTCTGAACATACCATGTTGGCCATAAAGAGGAAGGAAATCATTAAGTCCTCTTCCACTCTGCAGGGCTTGGTGGGACACAGTGGTGGGTGGCTCATCTGGCTTCTCAGGGACATTCCTTTTTTTTTTTTTTTAAGATTTTATTTATTTACTTATTTGACAGAGAGAGAGAGATGACAAGTAGGCAGAGCAGCAGGCAGAGAAAGAGAGGGGAAGCAGACTCCCTGCTGAGCCCCAATTCAGGGCTCAATCCCAGGACCCTGAAATCATGACTTGAGCCAAAGGCAGAGGCTTAACCCATGGAACCACCCAGGTGCCCCCTCAGGGACATTATACTAGCCCTCAAATGATATGCTTACTTTACTGCATTGCTGTGAACACAGTCTGTGCAGAGCCACTTCCCAGCCTACTTGGGAACTTCTAATACAAGGAAACGTTTTGGATTAGTCCAGTAGCTGCTAAGCTTAGAGACAAAGTTGGCTGATCCAATTGAACTTGAATCAGAATGGACATGGGATCTTATCATGACTGAATTGGTTAGATGGCATCTCTGGTCATCCATACCCAGAGAGAATGAGGTTGCTGTGGTCCAGTCTTATCTACTCTCATAACCTCCATCTGCAGGGTAGTCCTAGTCCTTTAGAGTGTGAAGGGGTCATAGAGGTGGAAGGTCACAACATTGCAAGGGCCCTAGTGACTAACTCAAGGCTCCTTACCTGATGAGGAGTTAAGTCCCAAAAGATTAAGTGACTTGCCCAAGTTAGTGACAGAATTGAGTCTAGAATACAGTTGTCTTTCTTATTCATTGTGATCCACTTAGAACTCTTGCAGAATAGAGACAATAGAATTTAAATCTTACTATATGCCCTTTCTCAATTGCTTTTATCAAACAGGTTGTGATATTACTATTGTTTCTGGCTTTCATTTTTTTATACACGTTGAAAAAATTTCCCGTTTGTAGCAGCTGTAGTTAAAGTAATAATTTCAATTTCGAGGGTGATGTAAAATTGCACCACCTACAAAAGTAATGTTGAGGCTGCCCTGTTGGGTGGTGGGTAGGAGTGGAGCAGTGGAAGGGCAAGGAATGGCATAGCCTTGTAAATGCCTTCTCTAATGCTTGATTTGATCCTTAATGTTTTCAAAATATATGTGATCATTTGGAAATAATATGTATTCAATGAGTGATTCTTTCATTCAACATTTATTGCTGTACCTTCTGTGCCAGGCGCTGCAGAAGATATAGCCACTCAAATCACAAAAATAGTCACCGTCCATGGCCATCACGGGATCACAAGCAAGGTTGCAGTTATAGGAATTTGTTATGAGACATTGGTTATTCAATCTGAAACCATTTATTTCTACTACTCTACATTTTGGCTTAAAGCTTCAGTTCCCTTCAGTGCCAAATTACTAGCATTTTTTTTTTTTCAAGTATTTGGTATATGAAGGTCCCTTAGCAGTACTGAATAAAGCTCCTTTTCTTTAAACAAAAGAGTGTAGTTCCTCAGAGATGGTAATTCATCTGATAGCTGATGATTAATTTCATGAGCAAATGAATTTGCCTGCAGTTTTGAAGGCATAGTGATAAATTAGTATTTGCAAAGTGCTTTCATTTCCATTAAAGGTAAATGTAAATTTTGGCTAGTCTGCAAAGTAACAGAATTTGAAATGCCCGTGATTATCTTCAAAATCAACCTGAAAGTGCATGTGAATAAAAAAGCAAAGTTGGAAAGAGAAGAGGTGACAGAATCCACTTAAGATGAGTAAATTGCTCTCTGTTTTGATAAAGCAATTGGCCAGAAAATTAAATGCACTGCATAGAACAAAGCTGTTTTCTGTAAGCTGGTACAGCCAAATGACACTTTTATTCAGGAAGCACAGGACTATAAGGAATAGATAGGTAGAGGGAAGAATTACTGGAAGAATAAACTCAGCAAAAAGAAGTAAGGCTATTTTCAGCACAGATTGATGTTTGCATTGGGATCTCTGTTACTGAGTATGTAACCGAAAGCGTTACCTTTCCCTACATACTCCCAGAGCTCATTCCACTTGCTGGCATCCTTTCCGGGGAGAAGTTTTAACAAAGCGGAAGAGCAGCAAATTACAATAAAAGTAAGGCGACCTGGGTTCTCATCCTCACTGTAGAATTTAAACAACCAATCTGCTAACCTGATCTTGAAATTTCTTCATTTGTCAAATGAGGGGTTGGAGTAAGTAATTCTCTAATATTCTTTCCAACTGTAAAATCATGATTCTAAGTGGAGCACTTTCTCAACATTTCTTCTTCTTCTTTTCTTTTTTTTTTTAAGATTTTATTTATCTATTCAGCAGAGAGAGAGAGAGAGAGAGAGAGATCACAAGTAGGCAGAGAGGCAGGCAGAGAGAGAAGAGGAAGCAGGCTCCCCACTGAGCAGAGAGCCCGACGCGGGGCTCAATCCCAGGACCCTGAGATCAGGACTCGAGCCAAAGGCAGAAGCTTAACCTACTGAGCCACCCAGGCGCCCCTTTCTCAACATTTCTTAAATAGAGGATTGAACTTAATAGAATTCTCAAATTGACATAGGCGTTTACACAGATAATTCAAGTTTAAGATCACCACTCTTTGAAATCCTAGCTGACCTCCTGGCCTTTCCCAGAGAGAGAGAGAGAGAAAATAACTTTATGCATTGACATATATCCCATGTTAAAATTCTGTTTCTTGTGTAGAAATTGCAAGTGCAGGGGGATAGCTGGGAGAAAACTGTGGCTGTTAACACTGTCCCCACCTGATGTGTTTATTTTATCAGTGCTTGTCTATCAAGGTGCTACTGTGGACGAGATAGGGCATGGGTACTCAATAGGTGAAATGCCTTTGAAGGGGTTGGATTTAAATCCTATCCATTTCAACCATATCTGTGTGACCTTGGAAAATCACTTAATTTTTGTTATTCTTAATTTCCTTATCTGAAAAAGGGAGATAGTATCATGTTAGCCAATAGGGATATTGTAATTAGAATTTTTTTCAAAAAATAAATTTTCTGGCACACAATAAATGTATAATAAGTTGCTGTTGCTGTTATTGCTGTTATTAAGACTTGCTGTTGCTGTTATTAAGACTGTTGTCTTAATAGTTACCTTTCCACCCACTAATTACTTTTATATCACTTACCTCCATTTCAAAGATGAATCTGGGGAGGCTTTCAAAAATAACAAATACAGTTAAGCAACAATGAGTAAGGGAGTCAGATGGGGGGGATGTAAAGATCAAAGAGATGATAGGAAGCACCAACTTCGGTAATTTTAAGAATCTTCCCTTCAGAGGATAACAGATTTGGCTTTTCTTCCCGACAGATATGACATCAAGGCTCTAATTGGGACAGGCAGTTTCAGCAAAGTCGTCAGGGCGGAGCAGAAGACCACCAAGAAACCTTTTGCAATAAAAGTGGTGGAAACCAGAGTGAGGGAAGGCCGGGACGCTTGTGATTCTGAGCTCACCATCCTGAGGCGGGTTAGACACCGCTACATTGTTCAGCTGGTGGAGATCTTTGAGGCCCAAGATCGAGTTTACATGGTGATGGAGTTGGCTACAGGAGGAGAGCTCTTGGACCGACTCATGACTCAGGGCTCCTTTACAGAGCAGGATGCTGTCAGAATTCTCCAGATGGTTGCTGATGGCATCAGGTATCTGCATGCCTTGCGAATAACTCACAGGGACCTAAAACCTGAAAATCTCTTATATTATCATCCAGGTGCTGAGTCGAAAATTTTAATCACAGATTTTGGTTTGGCACACTCTGGGAACAAAAGTGGAGACTGGACGATGAGGACACTCTGTGGAACCCCAGAGTACATAGCCCCCGAGATTTTGCTAAGGAAACCATATACCAGTGCAGTGGACATGTGGGCTCTTGGCGTAATCACGTATGTTTTACTTAGTGGAGTCCTGCCTTTTGATGATGAAAGCCATACAAGACTTTACAGGAAGATTCTGAAGGGCAAATATAATTACACAGGAGAGGTAAGAAATAATTTCACTCCTATTGAGTTAGCCTAGTGTAGTTTCTCAACCTCAGCACTATTGACATTTAGTTGACCTTTAGGTCTGGATGAATCTTCTTTTTTTTTTAAACTTTGAACAAAAGTAGGAGTTAGTAATTTATTACTCACAAGTTCTGGAGGGTACGTGTTATGCCCAGAGCCACACAGTGAGGTTGGTGAGGTTGATGGGCGGGGGTGGGGCAGGAGAGTCAGGTTGGGTGATTCTTTACGGAGCCGGGGTGAGTTGGGGGGAAGGGGGTGGGAGTGGGGGTGTCCTGTGCATTGCAGGGTGTTTTGCCGTAGCCCTGGCCTCTACTCCACCCTCCATACACTACTGGTAGATACTGGTTGGTGCTGGATATCTAGTAAATACACTAGATTCAACACCTTCCTCAAGTTGTGCTAACAAAAATTGTCTCCAAACATTGTTAAATGTCCCCTGAGGGGCAGAATCACCCCTGGCTGAGAGCCATTGGTCTCAAGATAGCAAGAGCCTGTGTTACTGAGTTGTCTGTGGTTAGCACATGTCATTGATAAGTAGACCAGGGAGTTTGTAGTTTTTCTTTCATCAGCTGAGTAGACTGGTGTGTACTCAGAAGCTCAGCATGACGCTTGGGTGTCTGGTGAGAGATTTTCTGCCTTGAGTCTAGATGATCCAAGCCCTTTCTGTAATGTTTCCTTAGTGAAATGTTTAACCTCATAGCTTGTGTAAAATATTTATCCATTGTTTAAACTTGGAACTCCCAATGTTTATGAATGTGTTCATTTCCTGTTGTTTTTGGGTAGAGAAGGAGAGTTGTTGATGCTTGTGTGTAGGAAGCTTGATAAAAGGGGAAATTGATTTCATGTTCAGCAAGTGATCAAATATATGTTCAACTATGAAAGGTTCTTTTTGTCATGAAGAAAAATATTGATAGTTTGATTATAGCTACTTAAGGGATAACATCTATATGTAAGCATCTTAAGCAAAATCAAAAGCTAAATAACTAATTTAAATATTGTATTTTCTATACTTTGACAAAGCTTTAATATCTTATCGTATATATGTACATTTTTAAAAAAACTTATCTAAACTGGTATTTGAGACCTAAGACTTACATGAGAAAGTAGGAAAGGATGGGGAGAATTCACAGACAATGTAGTACCATTGACTATTAAAAGTTTAA
This sequence comes from Enhydra lutris kenyoni, assembly GCF_002288905.1. Classification (NCBI taxonomy): domain Eukaryota; kingdom Metazoa; phylum Chordata; class Mammalia; order Carnivora; family Mustelidae; genus Enhydra; species Enhydra lutris. Next base: position 49,871,671 of record NW_019154098.1, read on the forward strand.
AAGATGTCTAGCCTCACTAATAACCAAAAAATACAAATGAAAACAAAGTCTTTTTTTTTTTAAATTGAAATCAATAAAGATAAAAAAAAGCATTTCAACTCTACTCATTGCTGTTAAGAGATCAACCATCTCATTCACTGTTGGTAGAGGGCAAATTTTACAGATTTCTTGGGATGCAGTTTGAAAATATGCATCTAGAACTTTTGCAGAATACAAATTATATAGAACATGATCACAATCATGTGGAAAAATGTATGCATAGGAAAAAAAGGTTAAAAGAAATACACTAGGGACGCCTGGGTGGCTCAGTTGGTTAAGCAGCTGCCTTCGGCTCAGGTCATGATCCCAGCGTCCTGGGATCGAGTCCCACATCGGGCTCCTTGCTCGTCAGGGAGCCTGCTTCTCCCTCTGCCTCTGCCTGCCATTCTGCCTGCCATTCTGTCTGCCTGTGCTCGCTCTCTCTCCCTCTCTCTCTCTGACAAATAAATAAATAAAATCTTTAAAAAAAAAAAAAAAAGAAAAAGAAATACACTAAAATGTTAACAGAACTTATTCCTGGTTTGGGAATTATGGGTCATTTTTTTTTTCTTTATAATTCGAGTATCTTTCTGTTTCTGTTGTTCTTTTGTTTACAAAGAATACATATTTCAGTTTTGGTTATAGCTTGGTGACTCTTCCATTCTACATGATGTTGGGAGGAGCTGCCGTCATTGGGGTTTGACTGGGATGGAATGTCCATGATGATCCCTCAAATAGCTGACATCTTGGTGGGGATGGCTGGAAATCTGGAGTCAATTAGGTCACTGAAAGCATGAGGCTTTATTTATCCTCCTCTCTCTATGCTTCACAGGGCCTTCTCTTCATGAGGGTTTCTCCATGGCATCTTCCCAGCGGGGTGGTCAGACTTTTTACATGGTAGTTTAGGCCTTCCAAAAAGGAGTATTCCAAGAGGGAAACAGTGGAAGTTGCCAGTGCTTTTCAAGGCTGGGGTTGGAAATTGCACAGCATTACCTCTGCCTCATTCTGTTGTGAATTCTGTGAGTCTTGGGGTAGCCCAAATTCAAGGTGGGAAGAGATCACGCACAGTCTAACCACTGGGGGTGTGGTTTATTGGGTCATATTTGTACTAGATATCACGATTACTTTTTCAATGTGCAAAAATAATAAGCAGTATACTGTTTTAAAAGTCCTTTTTGTCAGGTTTAATTCAGAGGGTTTCTAGGATTGGATTCTCCAAAAATGAGAAGACAATTCATGTTCAAGTGACTTAGTAAGGGTAGACTCCCAGGAAGACAGGTAAGGGAGTGGGGCGAGGAGGGCAGGGAAGATGAGGAGGCCAGAGCCATAAAGGTAAGCCTCATCTTGCAGGGAAGGATTCTTCAGCATTCTTCCAACCTGAGGCAGGCAAGCTGGGTTTTCACATCTATCACTCTTTGTTAGTCAATGGGGGTGATGACGGTAGGGAGCTGGTGGTAAATTTTTTCATTCTCTAGGGATCAAAGGCAAGTGGCTCCAGGAGCCCCAGGGTGGTCACTGAGAAAAACAACAACAACAACAACAACAACAACAACAACAACAAGGTGTTGGCTTTTAGAAAGAAAGCACTCCCAAGGAAGGGGGTGTGTGTACATACAGAAAAGAGGGGCTAGGGTCTGGATGGAGCACTGACATTGTCTCCATGGTGGCAATTTCTACTTCTTGAGGAAGTGCCTATTTGTAACTTCAGACAACATGCAACACAGTAGGATTGCGGCTGCTTGTAATACTGGGTTAATAACTCCTTGGCTTTCTTTCCTGTGTTTGTCAGGCACCCGTGTCTATCATATTCATATTCTCTTATAATATTACAAAAGGTCTTAGCCATCTCAAGCTGCCATTGCAAAATACCACAGACTGGATGACTTAAACAATAGAAATTTATTTCTCACAGTTCTAAGGGCTGAGAAGTCCAAGATCAAGATGCCAACAAGGTAGTTTTCATTATGAGGCCTCTTGTCTTGGCTTGTAGGCAGCTGCCATCTCATGGTGTGCTCATGTGACTTACTTTTTGTGTGTGTGTGGGGAGAGAGAAGGGGTAGAAAGAGGCAGAGAGGGAGAAAGGGAGGGAACACTGGTGTCTCCCTTAGAAGTTCACTAATCCCGTCAGACCAGGACCCCTCCTTTATGACCTCATTTAAAAACTTAATTACTTCTTTGGAGGCCTCATCTTTAAATATAATGATACTAGGGATTAGGGCTTCAACATATGAATTTCAGAGGGACACAAACATTCAGTCCATAATGTCAGGGTAACAGATTGATAGAAAAGCCTATCATCATGTTCTCTCTGTCATATTATTATTATACCTGCCACTTATTAACAAGCATACTAATTTGTAAATGCACCAATTTTATTTAAATACCGGGATGACCATCAATTCTGGAAGCATAGGTGTGGTAGATAGAATACTAGCCCCCCCAAAATACCCAGAATCCGTAGATGGGCCACCTTACATGCCAAAAAGAATTTGCAGATGTGACTAAACTAAGGATCTTGAGATGGAGAGATTATCCTGGATTATCTGGATGAACCCAATGTGATCACTAGGGCCCTTACAGTAGGTAGGTGGGAGACTCAAAGGTAGAGGAGATGTGATGAAGGGAACATCGATTGGAATGATTTGCTTTGGAGATGGAGGAAGGGGCCATGCACCAGGGAATATGTGCAGTCTCTAGAAATGGGAAAAGGCAAGGAAAGAACTGTCCCCTGGAGCCTTTAGGAGGCAGCGCCACTGATACCTGATTTTAGCTTGTTAGACCCATTTTGACCTGCAGAACTGTCAGATAAATGTGGGTTCTTTTTTGTTTGTTTGTTTTTTCTTGAAGATTTTACTTATGTATTTGTCAGAGAGAGAGAGAGCACAAGCGGGGTGCGTGGCAGGCAGAGGGAGAGGAAAGCTCCCCACTGAGCCAGGAGCCCGATTCAGAACTCGATCCCAGGATCCCAGGGTTATGACCTGAGCTGAAGGCAGGCATTTAACCAACTGATCTGCCCAGGGATCCCATTGTTGGTTGTTTATTAAAGTCCTTTTGTCTATAACTAAAATTCCAAGTATGACACATTGTGTGAATCACTTCTTTTCTCTAGAAGTCAGGTGAAGAAGTGCAATAAATGGGACAAAACTTCCAGAGAGTTAAGTGTTGTATCTCTTATGATGAAGAGGAATGATGTTTATTATTTATAGAAAATATTTTGTAGACACCTGGCAGGTATATACTCTGACTCCAACCATGTATAAGCAAAATAATTAGCTATAATATTAATGTTTAATTATTCTTGATTTTGGTGTGAAATATATTACTTTTCATGGAGCTTTGATGACCATTACACTTGTGTTATTCTTTCCTTTTTCTGAATAGTGTTTAGGATTATAATAAATTTCTTTTGTTTTGACATTTAATCTGAATGTCAACTTTCTAAGGCATTGTTGGCTCTTTGAAGGCTAGGACTGTATCATATTTTCCCCCTTATATCCAATAAATTTCATGAAAAGTTAAGTATAGAGAATGCATTTAAGAAAAAGAATTGCTTTTAAAAAATTAAGAGATGTTGGTTTATAACTGCATGAATAAATGTATCTCAACTATAACTGCATTGAGCATAGAATACAAATTTTAATTTATAGTAAGGTGGACTATATTTATTTATTTATTTTTATTTTGTTTTGGTTTTTAATTTAAATTCAATTTAAATTTAAATTCAATTAATTGCATATAATGAATTATTAGTTGCAGAGGTAGAAGTCTTATATAATACCCATTATATAATTATATCAGGTTCCCTTCTTAATGTCCATCACAGAGTTACCCCATCCCTCCACCCAGCTCCCCTCCAGCAACCCTTAGATTGTTTCCTATGATTGAGTCTCTTATCATTTGTCCATCTCTGATTTCATCTTGTTTTATTTATTTCTCTCTTCTTCTATGATCCTGTTTTATTTCTTAAATCCACATCAGTGAGATCATATGACAATTGTTTTTCTCTGATTGACTTATTTCGCTTAGCCTGATACCCTCTAGTCCCATCCATGTTGTTGCAAATGGCAAGATTTCATTTTTTTGATGGCTGAGTAGTATTCCATTATATATATAAACCACATCTTTTTTTTTTTTAAGATTTTATTTATTTATTTGGCAGACAGATCACAAGTAGGCAGAGAGGCAGGCAGAGAGAGAGGGAAGCAGGCTCCCCGTTGAGCAGAGAACCCGATGTGGGACTCGATCCCAGGACCCTGAGATCATGACCTGAGCTGAAGGCAGAGGCTTTGACCCACTGAGCCAACCAGGTGCCCCGTAAACCACATCTTCTTTATCCATTCATCTGTTGATGGACATCTGGGCTTTTTCCATAACTTGGTTATTATGGACATTGTTGCTATAAATGTTGGGGTTCAGATGCCCCTTTGGATTACTACATTTGTATCTTTGGTGAGTAAGGTGGATTTTAGGTAACTAAAACCTTCAGTTGTTAAATTTATTAGATTCATTCTGGAATGTTAGGATGGTTTGGAAGGGTACATTTACTCTACTCACTGGGCTTTGCAGAGTAGGGGGTAGGAGTTCCCCTTTCCAGTTGCTTCCTACAATGTCTGAGAGGCAACCAGGCTAGAAAGACACAGCACATGGTGAAGAAAAAAGACACCCTGTGTCTACTGTGTGAAGGAGGCCTTTACTTATCTTTTTGATTACTAATACCATCATGATGTCTTTCAGCTTGGTGGCAGGGCTCATGCTGGAGAGAGTAAGACTCATCCATCGTTTCTCCCAGAGACTGTTGGAAAGCATCCTTAGGAGGTCTCCACCCTCCTTCTTATCTGGCCTTCCTCCAGCCAGGAATCATGCTGAGCTCTGGGAATACCCACGTGAAAATGCTCAGTGTCCCTACTCTGTGGGCTCAAGTAATCTTGTCTGAGAGACCAGGTTGTTGTCATCATTGTCTCCTTCTTCCTCTCCTTCTCCTTCTACCCCCCCTTCTTCTCCTTCTCCTCCTCCTCTTCCTCCTCCTCCTTCTCCTCCTTCTTCTTCTTCTTCAGATTTATTTATTTATTTGAATATGAGAGAGAGAGAGAGTGAACAGGGGTGAGAGGCCGAGGGAGAAAGAATCTCAAACAGACTCCCTGCTGAACATGGAGCCTGACGCGGGGCTCAATCTCACACCCCTGAGATCATGATCTGAGCCAAAATCAAGAGTCACATGCTTAGCCACCCAGGTGCCTGAGAGACCAAGCATTCTTGTGTATCTCTTCAAATGTAAGTGCTTTGATACATGTAGGAACAAAGGTGGAAAGTCCACGGAACAAGGGAAGATATCCCCTTATTGGTTAGGAAATTTGGGTCAGATTTCATGAAGGAGAGGACATTTGTGCTGTGTCTTGGAGGAGGGGTAAGAGTTTCTGAAAGGGAGGGTCATCTGGGTGGCTCAGTGGGTTAGAGCCTCTGCCTTAGGCTCAGGTCATGATCTCTGGGTCCTGGGATCCGGCCTTGCTTCCTCCTCTCTCTCTCTCTCTCTGCCTGCCTCTCTGCCTACTTGTGATCTCTGTCTGTCAAATAAATAAATAAAAATCTTAAAAAAAATAGTAAGGGAAAAAAAAAGAGTTTCTGAAAGGGAGATTGGCACATTCCCAGTAGAACAACATATGCAAAAACACATAAAAGGGAATATGTTGCATAGTAGTAAAATACAAGAATTTTGGAGCATTATGTGTAGGTGAGTGTATATTTATGCAGGTATTTTGTAAAGGAGTGCAGTGTCCTGGTTAAAGGGCATGATCTGGAGCAGTGCTGGCTGGATCATTTCCCGGCTCTGCCACTTACTAACTGTATAACTTTGGGCACGTTTCTTAATTTCTCTGTATCTAAGTTCCTTCATCTGTGAAACAGTCATAATGATAGTGTTTACCTAACAGGGTTGTAGTGAAGATCAAATGAGCTAAAAGATGTCACGTGCTTAGAATAGTTTCACATAATAATACATAGGGCTATGTATGCGTTAGCTCTTTCTGTTGGGAAACAGTGGGAATACAAGTTTGACTTTTGCTTAAATAACAATTATATATAAAAATATGTAAATATATTATTACAGTGCCAAGAATACCTTTTTCATCCTTTAAATGGAAAAGTGAGAAAAGTGAGGTATTAACATTTTAATGCTAGTAAAAATTACACATTCTTGCCCATGAGTTGGAAATCATGTATTACTGTCCAATTATATTGCACTGTATCACAGTAATCTTTTTTTGATGTGAAAAAAGTTGATAATAAAGTGAGTCTTATAGCCATATTAGCCAGCCAGCAAAGATAAACACTGGTATTAAAACATATTTTTAAAAAATCCTACATGGAAAAAAAATAAATGAAAAAAAGTTCCGTATAGATATTGATAGAAAATGGTCCCCATGTTCTTAGATTCACCTATGATTGCCATACTGGTAGGAAAAATTTATTGATGCACTCCCTTAGGAGGAATAGATCTGATTAATTTTACTCACCGGCCATGACCCCAATTTTCTTTCTGTATCTTTATCTCCATTAATTTCTTTTATTTTTTCTTTGCTCTATTTCTTTTTCATTCAGGTTATTAAGTAGGAAAAAGGGAAAGGAGAGCAGAAGATCTGGTTCCCTAATTCTCTTTTATTCTCTTTCCATCACGACTAGAATTTCAATAATGAAATGAACCACATTTTAGTTAGGTCATAATTCTTGTAACTTGGTTCCCATTCCTGTGATTTAGTTCTTAAAACACTTATGCTCACAAAAATGTGGTGCTCAACTTTTTCAGTGATATTTTTACTTTAAAAGTTTTACAGAAAATAATTTTAATGGCTATAAAATCTCTCATAATGTATTTCATTTTCTGCTTATCACTTTCTTCATCTCTTCTCTGACTTAAATTGTACAAGTACATACTGTCTTACCTTTAACTCAAGCACACTGAGTGCTTCTTGGAATTGAGACCACGTGCATTTCACTTTGGCTATGTAGATGCTACCTTTGGTGTAAGGAGTAGTGATTAGAGTGGAAAGTAGTTACCTGTTTTCTTGATTATGTTGCACTTTTTGACCTTGATATCATCAGTAGAATTCATGGAGTTGAAGAGAAAAGAACTATTTGTGTAAAGCTCTTGCTAACCGAGAAATATCTAATTTTAATGTTATGCTTATGTTGCTTATGTTCTGGCTTATAGGGTTTATAATAGGAACTAGTTCTAATATATATTATATATGGAAGAACATATTTTATATGGTGGGTTTCAAAGGCCAATTGAATTTTTTGTTGCTCTTATGTTCTTCTTCTTCTACTACTTTTTATTTGTTAATTTTAAAAAAAATTATTTATTTATTTGACAGAGAGAGAGATCACAAGTAGGCAGAGAGAGGGAAGCAGGCTCCCTGATGAGCAGAGAGCCTGATGTGGGCTCAATCCCAGGACCCTGGGATCATGACCTGGGCCGAAGGCAGAGGCTTTAACCCACTGAACCACCCAGGCACCCCTGTTTGTTAATTTTTTTGAAGAATATTGAACACATCTCTTTTTAACCTTGAGTGCTTTGAAATATGATAGGTATGCAAACAAATTAGGCTTTGTCCAGTCCTCTTTAAATTTCAGTGTTTTCCTTATAAGAAAAACTGGAAGCATCATTTCTCTCATGTCAAGAACCCTTTAGCTCACAAAAATATTCTCTTTATGAGCCTGGTATATGATTAATTGGTTCTTTTTCCATTTTTTAATTTGATGTTACCTGTAATAAACTTGTATATATCTCCTGACTTTTCCCAGGTTTTACAAATGCCCCAATGGATATTGCATTCTGACAAAATTAGCTTTGTCTTTGAACAATTTCAGCTTTGGCAAAGATAAAACAACTTAAAGTCTGCTCTTAGATTGGGAAGAAAACATTTAAAATTTTAAATATTTATAACATAATGATGTACAGAATCTCCTGCTTTCTGATAGAAGGAAGAGTGATTTTCCTGGTCTCAAGTAATAAAGTTATAGAGAGTTCATTGGTACTTTGGGGCACATTTACATAAAATTTAATTGCAGAGCTTAAGTGAAGTCCTACAAGGCCCTACACTAAAGTTCAAAGGAAGAGAAATGCTAGTCAGAGAACTGTCATCAGTAGAAGTTTTTTTGTTTGTTTTTGTTTTCTGTTTTTTTTTTGTTTTTTTTTTTTTTTAAGATTTGATTTATTTATTTAAAGAGCAGGGGAAGGAGCAGAGAGAGAGGGGGAGGGAGATAATCTCTAGCAGACACTGGGCTGAGTGCAGAGCCCTACACGGGGCTTGATACCAGGACCCTGAGATCATGACCAGAGCTGAAACCAAGAATGGATGCTTAACCAAATGAGCCACCCAGGTGCCCCTAGTAGAAGTTTTATAATAAATGTTACTATTTGAAAATTTAAGAAAATTTTTTATATATTTAATTTTTTTAGTAAACTCTACACCCAGTGGGGGGCTTGGGGCTTGAACTCACCATCTCGAGAGCAAGTGTCACATACTCTTCTGACAGAGCCAGCTGGTGCCCCTAAAAGCTACTATTTTTAAGGAGATAAATGCTACTTAGAGTGCGCTTAACCCAAGAATTTGAATGATAGCTTATCCATTCACTTAAAAATAGATATTTGTAGTTTTCTGAAAACTCTATAATTAAATCCATCAATAATTATTACCCTGTATTTCAGTAAGCTCTATATTTAGCAAATTTTAACATTAATTATAATCCTTAAAATTTGAGATGTTGCATCTAGAATTTTAGGAACTGTGTATATTCTGTGTGTGCTTTTGTGTGTGTTTGTAGTATCTAGCTTCCTTTTTTTTTTTTTTAAAGATTTTATTTATTTATTTGATAGAGATCACAAGCAGGCAGAGAGGCAGGCGGGTGGTGGGGGGAAGCAGGCTCCCTGCTGAGCAGAGAGCCCGACTCGGGTTCGATGCCAGTACCCTGGGATCATGACCCGAGCCTAAGTCAGAGGCTTTAACCCACTGAGCCATGCAGGCTCCCCTAGTGCTAACTTTTTTTTTTTTTTTGTAGTTTGAAGTTTTTATTTAAATTCCAGTTAGTTAAAATATAGTGTAACATTAGTTTCAGTACTAGAATTTAGTGATACATCATTTATATATAGCACCCACTGTTCATCACAAGTGTCCTCCTTAATGCCCATCACCCACTTAGCCCATCCCCATCCTCCCTCCATCAACCCTCAGTTTGTTCTCTACAGTTAAGAGTCTGTTTTATGATTTGCCTCTTCTTTTCTCTTCCCCAATGTTCATCTGTTTTGTTTCTTAAATTCCACATATGAATGAAAAATTATGTGGTATTTGTCTTTGTCTGACTGACTTATTTTGCTTAACATAACACACTCTAGCTCCATCAACATCATTGCAAATGGCAAGAGTTCATTCTTTTTGATTTCTGAGTATTATTTCATTGTATACATATGCTACCTCTTCATTGGTCAGTGGACCCTTGGGCTCTTTCCAAAATTTGGCTCTTGTTGATAATGCTGCTATAAACATTGGGTGCATGTATCCTTTCAAATCAGTTCTTTTGTAACCTTTGGGTAAATACTTAGTAGTGCAATTGCTGGATTGGAGAGTAGTTCTATTTTTAACTTTTTGAGGAAGCTCCATAGTGTTTCCCAAAGTGGCTGCACCAGTTTGCATTCTCATGAACAGCGTAAGGGGTTCCCCTTTCTCCACATTCTCGCCAACATCTGTTGTTTCCTGGGTTGTTAATTTTAGCCATTCTGACAGGTGTGAGGTGATGTCTCATTGTAGTTCTGATTTGTATTCTCCTGATGATGAGTGATGTTGAGCATCTTTTCATGTGTTCGTTAGCCATTTGTATGTCTTGCTACCTTTCTTCTTATTTGGTTCATTACCGTTGAACGCAGAACATTGTTTTGAGGACACACATTTATCATGATAATAGTAAGTGGACTCAGTATGAGAAGTTTTAGGTAATTTTCATCTTCCAGTCCTCTGAATATAGTAGGTGGATATGTCTACAAAAGAACTGAAGGAGTTTCATTGTGGTTTAATAGTAAAAGAACAAGAGCAATTAAAGCTTACCCCATATTTTATATTTTGAAAACCATTTTTCACATACTTGATCTAAGTTGGTTCCGATAGCGATCTTGTGAAAGAGATATGATGCCCATTTTTTTTTGATGAAGAAACTGAGAATATTTAGAGCTGTATAGGACTGGGCAGCCTTGAATCCAGATCCACTCGCCTCACTCCCAGTCTTTCTTCACATTAAGATGGGGTAACCAGCTGACTGATAGCAGTGTCTCTTTGAGACTGCTGAGAAAAGCTGAATAGAGGAATTTTCAAGGTAAAGAGTGGGAATGGCGAGGTGAATGTCCAAACTGGTGAAGGGACTGAATAATGTCATCAAGTGAGATTTGGTCCATGATATGAACTTGATTGAATGTGTAGCCTCCAAATCATTTTAAAAATTTTTTAAAGTAATCTCTATGCTCAGTGTGGGACTTGAACTCACAACTCTGTGATCAAGAATCATATACTCTACCGACTGAGTCAGCCAGATGCCCTTCTAAATTGTTTTTTGGTCATATACCTCTATTAGTCAAAAAATTATGAGCATGCACACTCAATTTGTATTCCTTTATAGAATACATACATATAGTATATTAATTTATTTTATACTTGATACAACATAGACAAAAATAAATTTTAGATTAAGAAGGTAAAAATAAATAGATCTGACATTTTTTTCTACATCTGTCATTTTCTACTGTGTAATGTATAATTGACTTCTAGGTACTCTCCAGTTGTTCTTTATGGCTCAGGAATCCTGTAATTTCTAACCCATGTTGAAATAATGCACTTTGGCTGAGGAACTTTTTTTCTATGTTACCTTTTTTCTGCAACTGCATTTTAAGTGTAAATTCATTTGGGGGTCTTCTTAATGAGCTCTTCATAAATCTCATTACACATATTTTATGTTTTCCAGAAAGATTCACTTGCTTGTCTTATAATGCTCCATTAGAGACATCTAACTTAACCTTGAGCCTAGATAAATGTGTCTGGATCCAGTGCCAAACAGATGTCTGGCCAAAGCAAAGGACATGCCATTGTGAGTGTCAGCCACTGACGTACTTTGTCTAGACATGTGGTGTTTACATTTTATTTTCCCTGTGTTTTGAGTATTTGGCAAATGTGCTCATTTATTTCACGCATTTTATTTTGGGGGAAAGTATTTCTCAGATCTCATTTGCCTAAATAAGCTGAAGGAACAAAAAAGAGCAATTCTATTACTGGTTTCTTTTGATTCAAATTCTAGGTTAATAAACTGTTAAGAGATTGGAGAGTGTGACATCTGAATTGAGTCTGATTTTTCCTGACACAAGGACAAAGACAATAGGTTGTAAGGATTTCCTTATCTTTCTTGGGAGAGGCAACTTTTTAAGAACACATGTCAACCAGAAAATGTTTGAGATACTGGTAATTTTGTCAATGTTTCTGCTTTGTAGATGACAAAGGATACAGAACTACAGTTTTGTTTTGTTTGGTCTATGGTATGTGTTGATAGATAATGCAGAAAACAAGTGTAAAGCAACAGCTCTCTTGTCTCCATCCTCACAAAAGTCACCCTGAATTGCTCTTATTGTACTTAAAATATGTGCGAAAGCTGTAAATGTCACCAGAACAAATCCCTGAAACATCAAGTAGCTGGTGTACACATCACATCCTGCAGTATCTCTGCTCCATGCCGAATCCCGCTTGGAGCTACCTGATGGGGAACAACGCGGCCCTGAGTGTGTTGAGGATCTGCACAGCAGGAGGAGTCTTCCCTGAAGAGCCATTTTGTTCTGCCCTTTCTCTCTGAAGGCTGGGAGATGGAGGCATCCTAAGTATGGAGCAAGCTTTCAAAGGGAGAGAAAATTTGATGATTTCTCAATCCATTTCACTTTCCGCTCTAGCTGATTCTTGGAGTCCTGGGAACTCTAGGAGATGACCAGAGTGTGGTAAATACTAACCCGAGGCTGGTGTACTTCATGGACGACAGCTGCTTTGCCTTGTCCAGCCCACATAAATGTGATGTGGGAACTCACATTGCTAACTGAAGCACACTGGACAGATTTCTGGAAAGGAAGTTTCCTTCACTGAACAGAGAATTTGGAAGACAATTTGTGTTTGGCTTTTCCTTTTACCAATAGATTTTTTTTTTTCTTGGCTCTCTCAAAAGTGGATTTTCAGGTTCCTGATATATTTAATGATATAGCATTTAACTTGCTTATTTGAAAAAATCTTCCAGGTTTAATATGTGTTAATCATGTAACTAAGAAGATGATGCTCTATGTGTGTTTGTGTATTTTTATTTTATTAATTTTATTCTATTTTATCTATTTTTCCTTCCTAGCCTTGGCCAAATATTTCCCACTTGGCGAAGGACTTCATAGACAAACTGCTTATGTTCGAGGCTAGTCATCGCATGTCAGCTGGGCAGGCCCTGGGTCACCCCTGGGTGATCACCAGGGCTGCCGGTTCTTCCATGAAGAATCTTCAGAAGGTCATATCCAGGAACCTCATGCGGAGGGCGTCTCTCCCCTCTCAGAGTCCTGAGTCTGCACAGTCTTCTAGGTCGCGTTCTTATCACAAATCAAAGCATATACAGAGCATGAGAAACGTAAGGGTAGAGGAATCATCACTGTCTGTACTTTTGGGAACAGATAACCTTCAAAACCATTTTAACCAATTTTAAGGCAGATCAACACTGATAGCATTAGGTCAGTAGGGACCATTCAATTAAGATTAAAGCACCTAAGAAAGCTCCATGGACCTGGGAACATGTGGTTATTGTTGGAAAAGGTAGACTTTAATTTTAAACACTTTTTGTCTGTAATGTTTCCTATGTCTGTATTTATTCCCCAAAATATACTTCTGTGAAAGATAAATAGTAAATACTAAATATGTTTATATAATTAGAAATAGATGAAGAAAATATTTTGAGAATTGATGGATTAAGTAAAGTGGGGGATAATAGGAATAAGGGATGTATATATGAAGAAATGAAGAATCAGAGACATAGTGATAGTTGGAAATGAGGAATTAAATGTACTGATACTGAAATTACTGAATTATATTTATGACCACTGTATGGTGTTAATAACCACTAGATAATTACAATAACAAGATAATTACAAATACCTCTTAAGTTCATATCTAGTCAGCAATTATTAACAGAAATTGCTAATTATAAAGCATATTGAAAAACTTAGGTGGCAATAAAACCAAAAATAAAGCAGTGAAACTATCTCAAACTAAAAATCTGCACAGCAATGGAAACAACTAACAAAATGAAAAGGCAACTGATGGAATGGGAGAAAATATTTACAAGCCACATATCTGATAAGAGGTTAATCCCCAAAATATCTTCAAAACTCCTAAGATTCATTAGTAAAAAAAAAAAAACAAAAACAAAACCAATAGCCTGATTTTAAAAATGGGCTAAAGACTTAAGTAGATATTTCTCCAAAGAAGAGGTCAAATGCCGAATGATATCTCTATACCTATTAGGGGGGCTATTATCAGAAAACCAAACCAGAAGTGTTGGTGAGATGTGGATATACACTGTGGGTGGGAATGCAAAATGGGGCAGCCACTGTGGAAAGCAATATGCAGGATACTCAAAAAATTAAAAATAGAAATGCCACATGACCTAGCCACCCCACTTCTGGGTATTTGTCCAAAATAATTGAAATCATGATCTGGAAGAGATATTAGCAAGGCTATGCTCACTGCAGCACTAGTCACAAAAGCCAATATGTGGAAATAAGCTTAATGTCTATCAACAGATGAATAAAGAAAATGTGGCATCCACATGTGATGGAATACCATTCAGTTTTAAAAAATAAGGAAATTCTGCCATATGTGACAACATGGGTGGACTGGAGTATATTATGCTAAAGTTTAGAAGCCAGTCCCAGAAGGCCAAACACCACGTGATTCCACTAGACATCTAACGTAGTCAAACTCAGAGGCCATTGCTAAGGGCCAAGGAAAGGGAAAATGGGGAGTTACTAATTAATGAGTATAAAGCTTTCATTAAACAAGATGAATAAACTCTAGAGATCTGCTGTACAGCCTAGTACTTAGAGTCAATGTTAACGTATTGGACACTTAAAATTTTGTTAAGAAGCTAGGTGTCATCTTACCACAATAAAATTTTTTAAAAAGAATCTAAAGATATGTCTTCTATCCTTAAGATACTCAGTTTAATTCGGGCATTATTCACTGGAACATGGGAGTTCTGTGGAATCAGACAATAGTGATTTTTTTCTGTAGTTAGTCTTTATCACACACTATAGTTTACAAAACAGTACGTGATCATCTTGCTTCATTCTTCTACTGTCAGTTCTTTTTGGTTATCACAGCTTTTTTCTAGAATCATTTAATCAAATACCTTGATAGCCCTAAATACCTACCATGGGATAATTATAAATGGTGTGTTAAAAGAAGTAAGCTCTGGGGTGCCTGGGTGGCTCAGTGGGTTAAGCCTCTGTCTTCGGCTCAGGTCATGATCTCAGGGTCCTGGGATCGAGCCCTGCATTGAGCTCTCTGCTTGGCGGGGAGCCTGCTTCCTCCTCTCTCTCTGCCTACTTGTGATCTCTCTCTCTGTCAAATAAATAAATAAAATCTTTAAAATAAAAAAAAAAAAAAAGAAGTAAGCTCTAAAACTCCATTCTCCAGGCAAGGCACTTATGGTCTGATCCCTAGTACAGTAAATTTTTATAAAGTGATACAAAGACTGTGATATTACTGTTAAGTATATCTGAGGGACACTCGTATGAATGGATATAGTAAGTAATGATTCATCAGCTGACATCACTTAATTTGTTTAATGAAGTATAATAATAAAATGCTAGAGTGACATTTTCTACAACTATAAAATCAGTCTTAGTTTTCTATTTTATTTTTCTCTTTTAGGTTTCATAAGTGGAACAATTGTATGTGACATAGAGATATGAATGTGTAATTAGTGACAACAGTATTTTCACTATAAATTGTAATGCTGCACCACGTATGGCAAACAATGGGTTAGTTACTTTACTATAAAAGAAGTCAGAGTCATTAAAAAAATAGGAAAGTGGACAAATATTTTCACAGGTAGTTTATAAAAATCCAAATGACGAATAAGCATGTGAAAAAATACTCAATTTCACTCCTAACTAAAAAGGACATTAAAACAACAAAGACATAATAACTTTTCATCTATCAGATTAAGGCAGCTTAAAATTTCTATAATATATTTGGTGAAAGGTTACAGGAAAGCAGATAGTGTCATGCTCCATTGAGATATTGGAGTGCAATCTGGTTCTACCTCAGAGGGTAAGAGTTTGGCGGCAATATATTCAAATTAAAAATGCATTGACCCTTTGGCCTAATAGTGGCATTTCTAGGAATTTGTTCTACCCATATTCTTGCCAATGTGTGCAAAGACATGTGTATAAAAGCATATAAAACATTGGTATTTATATAAACAAGAATCAAAATAAATTTCCATCAATAGGGGAACTCAAATAAAGCATGTTACATTTAAGCAAAGAGCTACTATACATTAAAAATGACATGGTACTTCTGTATCTTTTGTTATATGATATGCTATTGTATTAAATGGAAGGGCAAGGTGCAGAAGGGTATTACAATATGATCTTATTTGTGTGAGAAATATTTTCAGTCTTGAAGATTTGTAAAAATTTGATAGAGTTATTATCTCAGGGGAAAAAGAATAGGAAGTCTGGTGGAAGAGAAAGGTTTATTTTTCATTTTAAACTTATTTTTACTTTAAAAGTTTTAAAATTGATGGATTTTCTTTAAATCTATAGTAACAACAAAAAAAAAAATCCAGTTAAAAATGCAAGTGGCAGGAGGGAAAAAATAAAAAGGGAGAAGCCTGACTATGGAGCCCTCAAGAAATTGGGACTGACTAATCAGATGTGAAACTTGGTTCTTTATCTAATGGGATAGTTTACATATTTTCCACTTGAAACTTTCTGAATAAAAATACAAACAATAAAAATTCTAATTGTAGTACTTTCAGATTTCTTAAGTAAAAAGAAATTAGTTCTAAACTGTAGCTGTGTTATTCTGTCCTAACATTTATTGCTCATTCTGTGCCAAGTACTATGCCCAATACCCTTAACCTATATTATCGCATTTACTTCTCCTAACAAACCTATGACGTTAGTATTATTCTTAATTTGACCTTACAGATGAGGAAGCCTAGGCTCACAGATGTGCGGTAACTTCTGCATGGTTACACAGCGTGAAAATAGCAGATCTGGAAGTAGAAGCTCAGAACTCCTCCTTCAGTCTCTATGATGGATCAGTTCCAGGAGATAAGAATGCGAAAGGCAGGCCCTGGTGCCTTCAGTTCTGCCCATATTGACACAAAGAAATAGCGGGATACAATGTTGCCTGAAGTTATGATGTGAATATTTGTCATTTCCATGAATAGTTTACTTTTCATGTCCTTTGCTTAAAACCTAAAACAACAGGTTACGCTGAGGTGCTTTCCTCTCCAGGCAACACTTCAAGAGCCCACTGCAGGCATCCTCTGGCCCAAAGTCAGGACTAGGTTATTGTAGCCAACAGAGGAAACTGATTGCAGGGTGCAGAGCCCGGTTTAGGAGAGGCTTAGGAAGATGGGTCGTGTCTCTGAGATGGGCAGACAGGGAGTTATCCAGGGAGGCTGTCTGGGGCAGCAGGAACCAGACAAGAAGGGTCAGGAAAGGGGTGCTTCTCCATTAGATGGGGCCCCCAAATGTGGGGCAACGATCAGGTGGACCTGAGCCAAAGCCCGATGCATAATCGACTGAGCTACCCAGGCACCCCAGCTCTCAGTGTTTTTAACTTTTCATGGGCAGGGACCAGACCTTATTTATCTTTGAAACCCCAGAACGTGGTAGGCTGCAGCTAACAGGACCTCAGTTACTGTTTGAAAAGAAGATGTGGGCCATTTACTGCCTGCCCTTGACCCCCAGTTTTCCCCCATTCGGCAGCAAAAGTTCCTGTTGAAGATCAAAATCTCTTGATCTTTTGGTAGAAGTTGGGTGGATGAGATGAGAAGAGTGTAAGAGTCCTAGTGGGGTGCGCACTGGGAATTTTCATGAGTAGGAAAAAATACCCTTCTCTTTTGTGCTGGCTGCCCCTGACCCCTCCCAGCGTGTCCCCAAATGCTTTAAGGGTTTTGAATGGAAGATTGTGATTGGGTAATAAGTTCCCTTCCCTCCAACTTTTATAAAGTTCTTACAAATCAACTCAGTTTGTTTATAACTGTCTCTTTGAAAACTGTTCTTTCACAGGCTTAATTTCTTATTGATTTGATGTGACAAGGAACTTGTAGGTCATATGTAATGTCCCAGGGTGGAGTGTTCCCCACCCTTCTCCCCCTACACCAGAAGAATCAGACTAACAAGCAAATCAATCAAACTAACAGCCAACTCTATGTATGTATTATCTACCTATTTTTCTGAATTTTAAGGATTTCTTTTTTTAAGTAATCTCTGTACCTATGTGAGGTTCAAACACACAACCCCAATATCAAGAGTCATACACTCCATTGACTGATTGAGACAACCAGGTGCCCCACTAATAACTGTTTTTGAATAAAAAGGTTTTGATAGTTCTGCAAGTTAGACATATCATATGATTTCATTGTGTGAACTGGGAGAAAAATATGGAGTAGTATTTTTCATATGTTTTGACCCTATTCTACCATCCTCTGGTGAAATTAGGTATTGCAAACTAATTTCTAAACATTTGGATATTCTTTTCTTACTTCACTGAGCTTAACATGAATAGAGTAAAAAAGAACACCGAATTATTTTGTAAAAAAATACAAGAAACCTCGTATTTCCTTCTTATTTCTTTTACGAAATGATTTCCATTTTTTCTAAAACAATTCTTAACAATAGTATTAATTTACCTTTCATCACTGTCTAGTATCCATTCAGATTTTGTCTTGTATTATTATATGTCCTGAATTTTCTTGTCTTAGTAAATTCTCTCTTACTGGTAGTTTTTCCTTTTCTCCTAGTGGGCATGTAATGACTTATGATTATCTTTGCTTGTGTATTTTAAAAGTGTTTGTCAAGAAGATCTACATTCCATGATATAAACACAAGGTTAATAACCATATTTTGAGGAATTCTATACTTGACTGACATACTCTGAATAATAGAAATCATGCACACACGAGTTGTATTTTTTCCTTGTATTGTATATCATACTATTGTCTATTAAAATACAAATGTGATGTTATGTGTATACACTTCTGGAAAGTTAAAATATTTAGGCTGAAGTATAAACATCTTCAGCTTAATATCACAAATAATTACTGATTTGTATTTGGAATATATTTTCTAAATATTTAATATTTAAACTACTTCATTTAGAAAAAGTCACTTTAACCAAGAGTTTAATTCACAGGTAAAGTTTTTAAAACCTAAAACATGAATTAGTGTGATATTTATTTTTGTATTTATTTATTTTGAGAGAGAGAGGGAGTGGGAGAGAGAGAGAGCCTGTGTGAGTGGTGCCAGGGAGCAGCAGAGGGAGCGGTAGCGAGAGAATCTTAAGTGGGCTCCGTGCCCAGCGTGGAGATTAGAGTAGGGCTCGACGTGGGGCTCAATCTCAGGACCCTGAGATCATGACCTGGCCCACCTAGGTATCCCACATTGGTGTGAATTTTAATTTGGAGACTTAAGATGGTGCATTAGTTTCCCAGGACTGCTGTAATAAGTTACCACAAACAGCATGGCTTAAAACAACAGAAATTTGTTCTCTCATGGTTCTGGAGGCCAGAAATCCAAAATTGGTATATGGACAGGTTTGATTCCTTCTCAAGAATGTGAGGGAGAATCTGCTTTATACCTCTCTCCTATCTTCCGGTGGTTGCTGGCAATCCTTGGCTTTCCTTAGCTGGTGGCTGCCCTCCGATTGCTGCTCCAGTTTTCATACGCCTTCCCCTCTGTCTTCCCTTCTGTCTCTTATAGGGATGCTTCTACTGGGTGTAGGACCCACCTTAATTTAGGATGATTTCCTTCCTAGATCCTTTCCTTCATTACATTTTGAAAGACACTTATTCCAAAAGTTCAGGAAAAAAGAGATGTAAAACCAATAAATCACTGAAGTAGTAATTAGTAAAAATATATCGTGTATACATCAAATAGACAGTTAGCTGACCAAGAGCATCCAAACCAAAACATAGAATGATGCTCAGAGATACATGTTGTTAGAACACAGTTCACATAATCTGGAGGCAGTAGCTGTTTACTCTTCACAGTGACTGGTTACAATATTAGAATCTTTTTTTTTTTTTTTTTAAAGATTTTATTTATTTATTTGATAGACACAAGTAGGCAGAGAGGCAGGCAGAGAGAGAGGAGGAAGCAGGCTCCCTGCTGAGCAGAGAGCCTGATGCGGGGCTCGATCCCAGGACTCTGGGGTCATGACCTGACCGAAGGCAGAGGCTTTAACCCACTGACCCACCCAGGCACCCCAATATTAGAATCTTCTTAAATGAAAGGGAATTGGTCAGTGGTTACCTCATATCAATTTTGGGGAACAATTTGTTACTTATGATCTTCACAGGCACAAGCAAGAAGTGACACAGGGTCAAGTTAGCCTCGCTTGTCTTGCAAAATAAGCTAAAGTAAGCCTCACTTGTATGACTAAGCTGGTTTGATCTGCTCAGGGAATTTTCAAGTCTGGTCTCCGTTTGCATTTCCTTTGAACACAGACAAGGTCACATTCTAAAGTTCTGCTTGGATATATCTTTAAGGGGTCACTATTCAACTCGATAAAGATAGGAATTAACCCATATGGTTGTGACTCTGGAGGTAATGCTGGGTACCTTCCTTTAGATCTGGCTTCCTAAACCATTGTCTTCCTCTTTCTGAAGCATTTGCTCCTGACTTTGGGTTCACTTCAGTCCTTCATGCGATGGTGCTTTGAGCAATAACTAGTGGATTTGTTTGCAACACTGTTCTATATAATTATTCCAACTTTCTAAAATTCTATAATTGCATTCTCTTTCCTGGTATATCAGTTCAGGAAAAAAAGAGATATTTTCTTTGTCACAGGGAAATAATTGGATATGCCAGTCTTTATTTATTTTTTCCCTGTTTCAAAGGTTTTTAATTATATAAATAGATAAAACTGAGGTAAAAATCTGAATTGAACGGAAGAGAAAAGCAAGAAAAAATTAAAATGAGAGTAGAAAGAATAGGAAAAAACTAGAAGGTAAAATTAGCATATAAAAATTATAAATAAAAATAAAAATATTAAAAATTTTTATTATTTTATTTTATTTTCATCATGATAAGTATACTCTTCAATCCCCATCACCTATTTCACCCATCCCCCACCTACCTCCCCTCTGGTGACCGTCAATTTGTCTCTATAGTTAAGAGTCTGTTTCTTGGTTTGTCTCTCTCTCTCATTTTTCCTTTGCTTCTTTGTTATGTTTCTTAAATTCCACATATGAGTGAGATCATATGGCATTTGTTTTTCTCAGACTAACTTATTTCTCTTAGCATTACACTGTCTAACTCCATTCATGTTGTTGCAAATGGCAAAATTTTATTGTTTTTTTTTTTGTGGCTGAGTAATATTCCATTACCTATTTATACCACATCTTCTTTATTCTTTCATCTGTTGACAGAAACTTGGGTTGCCCTCATAGTTCAGCTACTGTAAATAATGCTGTAATAAACGTAGGGGTGCACATATCCCTTTTAATTACTGTCTTTGTATTTTTGAGGTAAATACTCAGTAGTGCGATTCCTGGATCATAGGATAGTTCTATTTTCAATTTTTTGAAGAAGCTGCATACTGTTTTCCACAGTGGCTTCACCAGTTTGCATTCCCACCAACGGTGCCAGAGTGTTCCTTTTTCTCCACATCCTCGCCAACACTCATTTCTTACGTTTTTGATTTTAGCCATTCTGACAAGTATGAAGTGATATCTCACTTAGTTTTTTTTTATTGTAGTTCTGATTTACATTTCCCTCATGATAAGTGATGTTGAGCATCTTTTTTTAATGTGTTTATTGGCCTTATGTATGTTTTCTTCAGAGAAATGACTCTTCATGTCTTCTGCTTCTTTTTAAATGGGATTATTTGGTTTTGGGCTGTTGAGTTGTGTCAGTTCCTTATATTTTTTTGATACTAAAACTTTATTGGATATGCCGTTTGCAAATATCATCTTTCACTCAGCCTTTTAGTTTTATTGATTGTTTCCTTCACTGTGCAGAAAATATTTTTTAAAAATTTAAACTATATATTGTAGAGGATGGTTTGCTAAGGATAAACTTCAGAAAAGCTGACTCTCAGTTTTCTAGCAGTCCATTCAAAGAAGAAAGATAACATGCTTCAAAGTGACAATAAAATTAAAACAAATTAATTTTAATTAGTTACACAGAAGAACCATATTCATTCCTGACTCTGAGACTCAAAGTAAAATTTCTTGTGGGATCTCCTGGAGAGGATGTGCAATGTAATTAGAGGGTGCAATGCAATTAGCAACCTCTTTACAGTAAACACACTGAGAGACTCAACAAGTTCCTTGTTCGTGATGTCCCTCAATGTAGGCCAAGGAGTAATTTGTGAAAATAGCTCCAGCACCCTCAAAAGCCTATGGTCCAGGTACAGAACTTGTTGGTCCCAATGGCTGAAGACAGAGGTTTCTAGAAAATCTAAAGGAATGGGTATACCAAAATATTATTTCTCAGCACTCTTTGATTTATATTGTGCTGTAGTGATTCCAGGCACTACTTGTGACAAGAATATGGAGGGTGACTGTCCCACAGTGCCAATTCAGGGTACCGTCATATACTCCAGCTGGCAGCCCGTGGGGCTGGACCATCAGGCTATGGTGCCCACATGCTGAAGAGAAGCTGCCCTCCAGGGCAAGACAGGATGAAGTCACAGGAAAGAAACTGAAGCCTGCTACACTGCCCTGAGGAAGGGGCAACAAGGCCACCACAACTCTACAGCACATGGTGTGAATAATTTTATATTTGAAAAATCTTTAAATGGCTGTGGAAAAGTATTTATTTCAGATATAAAAAAATGTCAACCTGTTTCATAGAAGCTAGAGGGGTGGTATTATCCCTTCTTAGTGTCCCTTCTTCTGTAATAAAATAAAAGAGTACAAGAACTCTTTGTAAGGTAACAATAAATTAGCATGTTGTCTAGAACTAATATCTTTATTCTGGTTAAAAGTTAAGGATTATCCAAAAAAAAAAAAAAAAAGTTAAGGATTATCTGACAAAAAGGATCACTTTGATTTTAAACGATCACCAGCTCTTCTTTCCAGCAGATACAGGGTGGTAGAATCATTTATCTATTAAAATCATACCTGGTTTGTGACAATAGGGCCTCTTAAGCTACATTTTAAGAAGTGACTACCTATGACTTTGTTTTGTTTGCTTATTTCTAGGGTTTTATTTTTAAGTACTCTCCACACCCAAAACAGGGCTCAAACTTACAACCCTGAGATCAAGAGGTACAGGCTTCACTGACTGAGTCAGTCAGGGGCCCCTGGATTTATTTTATATTGGATTCCTTACCAATTATTAGCACATTTGCTTAAAAAAAATAAGTGATCTAGCTATAGATAGAAGATAATCCTTCATTGAGAAGGGAAAATCCTTGTTTTAGCAAGACAGCAAGACCCTTTTTCTTGGATACTTTATGCCAGAGCAAGTCCACAGAAAAGACAATTTCATTTGTTTTCCAGGATGCTGCAATGGTTTAGGATGAGTGGAAGGATCATAGACTTTTATGTTGGGTCCTTGACCGCTCACACCTCCTGCCCACTCTAATACCAGTACTTCTAGTATTAAAATAGTGGAGCAGAGAGCCTGGGCATTGGTGCAGACGCTGTTCCATGTTTGTGGGCTATCTATGGGACTAGCTTGCAGGGTTGAGCTGGGTAGCTCTCCTCTGGACCTAGAGGCAGAGTTCTGTTTGTTCTCACAAACCATCTAAGGGTAGATTCATACCAGGGAATTCTCATGGTATGAGCTTTGAGAGGCGGCTCTGGCCACAGTGTAGAGGAACTTCAGAAGAACCTTGTTTCACTCCATACCAGAGCTGGCCTTGGTTTTAAAGTGATTAGTGAAGCTCAGGGCTAGACGCTTTGCATTAGCATCACTTCTTTTCTAAGAACATTCTCTGCTATAAGAAATACCATCTATCCATACCCACCAGCGTGGGTTAGGGACAAGCCGAACAATGAGAAGGGCATGAATGGTGTGCGAGAGTGAACTTCATGGCCTTTTAGAAGAGATTTATGCTCAGAATGGAAACAGGAAAGAAAAGGGAAGAAAGTCAAGGACATGGTTCCTTTCTAGCATATACTCCAATGTTGTTAAAGAAACTGAGGGACTCTTCTTCCCAGCCAGAATCAGGTTGAAGCAAAGCCTCCCTCCAAAGTGGAGAAACTGTCCTCGAGTAATCTGGGAATTCCAGCTCAGGTTGCAGGTTTTCACTAATCCAGGGTCCTGCTAAGACAAAGGGCCTGGGACTGGCATCTTTCTAAGGGGGGACTTGTTTCAGTTGGTTTGCAGACAAAGCAGGAGACACTAACAACTGAGGGGCCGTGCTCATTGCTCTTTGGCAGGGAAGCCAGGGAGGAACAGGGTGGTTTGAGAACATGACAGTGCACAAATAACCTTTGTGAAGTCCTGAGCCCCATGGCCAGTGCAGAGAATGGTCTTTTTGGGTTGTCCCCGTGGGAACTGTTTTCCATGGAAGATAGTATGACAGAGCAACTGTTTTTCTATGTTCAGATAGGGGTGATTCTGAAAATAGGGTTTTATTTAAAGTCTTTAAAGAATATTTTGTGTCTACTCGGTGGAAAAAGAAAGAAAATGGACAAAAAAATCAGTCAAGAACGGAGTTCTCAAAATTTCCACCCATTCAAGTCTTCGAAGAAGGGGGAAACTGATGAACACAATTTTATTAACATTTATCAAGAAGAGAAAATGGAAAATGGCATTATTTTCTTTGTAACAGCTAATGAGCTAATAGTTTTCTACTTAGGAAACTGATCACTTTCTTAAAAATGGGGAAGACCACCTCTAGCTATAGAGAGAAGGAACCAACTTGTAGATGTTACAAAGATAATAAGAGAGGTGAAGCAGAAGCCCAAGTTTCCTTCCAGTTGTTCTGGGAGCAGAATATCACCTTGTTAGTCAATCAGTATCTTTTTTTTTTTTTTTAAAGCTTTCTCCATATACAAAGCACTATTATTTTAAGGCTATATTTTAAAACGTTTTGTTTTGTTAAAACAAACTTTAAATATAACTGTATGCTTACCCATTCTATTTTAAGTCTTCATTGGATTGCATTATCATTTCCAAACAATGATAAATATTATAAATATTATACTTTCAAAAAAATGCCAGTTCTCTTTTTTTGAGATATAATTGACAAATAACATCATAATAGTTTCAGGTATACAACAGAATGAGTCAGTATGTGTACATATTGAGAAATCATGACCACAATAAGTCTAGTTAATGACCACCATTATACACGTTGGAAAGTCTTTTTTCTTATGATGAGGACTTTTAAGTCTACTCTCTTAGCAACTTCCAAGTATCAATTACAGTATGATAACTGTGGTCACCATGTCCAGGACTTATTTATTTTATAACTGAAAGTTTGTATCTTCTGACCACCTTCATCCATTTCACATATCCCTACCCGCTACCTCTGGCAACCACCAATCTGTGCTCTGAAAGATATGGCAGTTCTGAAATTTGTTTCAGTCAATGACCATTTCTATCGTAAACCTACAAGAGGAACATGGAAAGGGAGATGTGGCCTGTAAAAGTCAATGACCAGAAAATACACACTTTGCTTAGAGATGGTTACCCTTTCATGAGAAGCCAGTGAGGCAGACGTACGACTCCTGGTCACCCGTGGCTTATCTACCAGATGATGACTACCCAGCCCTGCTCAACCCCCCAGCTTCCTTCTGTCTGACCCATCCAGGTTCTGCACCTGAATGAGGCTCAGGGAAGAACTGAGAACGTCTGCTTCACACATCACTTAACAGAAAAACAACAGCAGCAGTAGCAACAACAACAAAAAACTAAAAATATAAATATAGTGAATTTTTTTGGGGGGGTGGCTAGGTCAAAATTTGCTTCTTTATAAACATACCTATATTCTAAAGATGTATTTTAAAAAGATCCTAGGGGTGCCTGGGTGGCTCAGTCGGTTAAACATCTGCCTTGGGCTCAGGTCATGATCCCAGGGTCCTGGGATGGAGCCCCATGTTGGGCTCCGTGCTCAGAGGGAGCCGGCCTCTCTCCCTCTCCTACCTGCTTGTGCTCTCTCTCGCTATCTCTGTCACTATCTCTCTCAAATTAATAAATAAAATAAAATCCTTTAAAAAATTAATAAAAAAATAAAAAGATCCTATTTTTAAACTATCCGTACCACTGCTCCTCTAACCTTGTGCTTACTGCAGAGGTAGCTGGACTTCATAGAGCATATATGGTAACACATATAGTATGTAACATACTTAATAGCATATATAATAACATATTGTAACAAATGCCATGTCCTCCCAGGTTGGAAGGGACTCTTTGTAGCTGTAATAAACTAGGAGTGGAGTGGCACAGTATCACTTGTTAAAGGAGAACAGATTAGTGGAAATTGTCTATTCAGATAGACAGTGAGGGTAAACACATCCAAGATTTGTGTTAACTGCACCACCACAGCCTGAACAGTGTCTTCTCAGCCACTTCCTGCTTCCACTCCGTCATCAAGCCCTGTTCCTTCCACCCCCGCAATGGCTCTCTAATATGTTTCCTTCTTCCCATTTCTGTTGTCCAACTACCATTTCAGGAATTTTCATTTATTTTTCTAAATTCCTATTGCAGTACCTTTCATACTAGTAGGCTTGCCTCTGGTTCCTTTGTTTTCAATTCTTCTTCCATATGACACACACGATGTCCCTTGATGGGACAGCATGGTCTCACAAACTGGAGGAGAGGTAGGCTGGGGGGTGGGGTAACTGGGTGATGGGTATTAAGGAGGGGACATGTGGTGATGAGCCCTGGGTGTTATACACAAGTAATGAATCATTGACCGTTACATCAAAAACTAAAACTTGGCTAATTGAATTTAAATTAAAAAATGAGAAAAACTTAAGAAAAAGAAAGAAAGATGAGCTATTACAATGAATACCACAAAAATACAAAGGATCATAAGAGAGTACTATGAGCAAGTAGAGGCCAACACCTTGGACAACCTAGAAGAAATGGATAAGTTCCTAACAACAACATAGAAAGACTGAACTGTGAAGGAAAAAAAAATCTGAATAGACTGATCACTAGTAAAAACATTGATTTGATAATCAAATCATCCCAACAAAAACAAGTAGCCCAAGACCAGACTGTTTCACTGAGGAGTTCAACTGGACAGTAGATGAAGAATTAATACCAACCCTGTGTCAAGTTGTTTAAAAAATAGGAGAGAAGGCTGTATGTCCAAACTCATTTTATGAAGGCAGCATTGCTCTGCTGCCAAAACAAGACAAAGACACTACCAGAAAAGGAAAGGCCAATATCCCTCATGAACAGAGATGCAAAAATCCTCAACAAATTAGTGGCAAAATTAACTCAACAATACATCAGGAGAGTCACACAATAGGATCCAGTGGATTTATTTCAGGGATGCAAGGATGATTCCACATCTGCACGTCCACCAATGGGATACACCACCTTAACAAAATAAAAGATAAAAATCCTAGGATTTTTACAGTAGATGCAGAAAGAACACTTGACAAGATTCAATACGCATTTATGATAAAGACTTTAAACCATCTGGGTATTGATTGAACATACCTCAATCAAACAAAGGCCCTATATGAAAAGCCCACAGCTGACATTATACTCGAGGGTGAAATGCTAAAAAGTTTTCTACATGATCAAGAACAAGATAATGATGCCCACTCTTACCACTTTCATTCATCATAGTATTGAAAGCCCTTGCCAAACCATTTAGACAAAAAACAAAACAAAAAAAGATATGAATCTAAATAGGAAAAGAAAATGGTCACTATTTGCAGATGACATGACACCATATGTGGAAGTCCCTAGACTCCACACACACACACACACACACACACACACACACACACACACAGCCTGTTAGAATAAACAAATTCAGTAAAGCTGTAGGATACAGTGTTAATATAGAGAGACCTGTTGCATTTCTTCTTTTAAAAGAATGTATTTATTTGACAGAGATAGAGAGAGAGAACACAAGCAGGGGGAGCAGAGGAGGGCCAGGAAAAAGCAGACTCCCTACTGAGCAGGGAGCCCAATGCTGGACTCATTCCCAGAACCCCAGGATCATGACCTGACCTGAAGCCAGACACTTAACTGACTGAACCACCCAAGTACCCCAACTTGTATTTCTATATACAAATACCAAACTTTCACAAAGAGAAATTAAGAAAGCAATGCCACTGACAATTGCATCAAGCAAAGAAAATCTAAGAATAAAAGTAACCAAGAATGAGAAAGACCTGGTATACTGAATGCATGGTGGAGAAGGAAGGAAAAATATGCGTGTGTTGGTGGGTGAATGTATGGACCAAAGATTTGGAAGATGACACAAATAAATGGAAGCATACACCATGCTCATTAACTGAAAGAGTTAATACTGTTAACATGTCCACTGTACCCAAAGCAATCTACAGATGTGATGAAATCCCCATCTGAATTCCAATGGCATGATTCAAAGAAATAGAAGGCAAGGAGTGCCTGGGTGGCTCAGTGGGTTAAAGCCTCTGCCTTCAGCTCAGGTCATGATCCCAGGACCCTGGGATCATGACCCGCGTTGATTTCTCTTCTCAGCAGGGAGCCTGCTTCCCTCTCTCTCTCTGCCTGCCTCTCTGCCTACTTGTGATCTCTCTCTGTCAAATAAATAAAATCTTAAAAAAAAAAAAATAGAAGACAATCCTAAGATTCGTATGGAATCACAAAAGACCTCAAACACCCAAAGCAATCTGGATAAAGACGAAGAGAGAGAGAGCCCAAGATGGCAGAGGAGTAGGAGATCTTAATTTCATCTGGTCCAAGGAATTTAGCTAGATAGCTATTGAACCATTATGAAAACCTGTAAATTCAAGATCAAAGAAAAGAATAGCTGCAACTCTACATACAGAAAAGCAATCACTTTCCACAAGGTAAGAGGTACAGAAAAGTGAGTCTAAGTCTCTAGGCGGGAAGATAAACCATGGTGGGAGGGATCCTCCATCAGCCAGCTACCGCCAAGTGCTAGGGGCAGCAGAGCACAAAATCGGAACTTTTAGAAGTCTGCTCTGGTGAGGGACATTGCTCTGGCGGCAAAGCAAGGGGTGGAACCCTCAATGGGACAGTATGTTCTCAGGATCCTTGGGGTCCCAGGAAGACTAGGGGTGCTTGAGGGCAGCAGAGCCCCCAGGTATTGGAGCAGGGAAGCCAGCTGTATAGAGTGAGCCAAGGAGTGGGCTCTAAGCTGGAGGTTGCCATAAACTGTGATCCACAGCGCAGTCTGGCCACTCTTCTTTGAGAAGGGGCCCAAGAAGTGGCACAACTGGAGAGAACCCCATCTGGAGAGAGCCCCCTTCTTCCCCCAGGAGGAGTGGTGCCTGAGCATGCTGCAGGAATCTGCTGGGTTTGGAGACCCCAAACAGGGTCGTGGGCCAGAGATAAGAGATGTTTGATCACAGGACCAGTTAGCACGGAGTGCACACAGAGACCAGGGAGACACGAAGGATCGACCGCTCTTCTGTGAGGCACACTGAGGAGTGGGGCCCCAAGGTCCCAGCTCCAGGGCCAGAGATTGGAAGGCAGCCATATTCATTCTTGTCCCAAAAGATTGGGATCATTTCTTGCATATTATCAGACCACAATGCTTTGAAAATGGAACTCAATCACAAGAGGAAATTTGGAAAGAACTCAAATACATGGAAGCTGGAGAGCATCCTGCTAAAGAATGAATGGGCCAATTGGTCAATTCAAGATGAACTTAAAAAATTCATGGAAACAAATGAGAATAAAACATAACTGTTCAATATCTTTGGGATGTAGCAAAGGGGGTCCTGAGAGGGAAGTATATAGCACTATAAGCCTTTCTCAAGAACCAAGAAAGGTCTCAAATATATACCCTAATCCTACACCTAAAGGAGCTGGAGAAAGAGCAGCATAGAAAGCCTAAACCCACAAGGAGAAGAGAAATAATAAAGATTAGAGCAGAAGTCAATGAAGTAGAAACCAAAAGAACAGTAGAACAGATCAATGAAATAGGATCTGGTTCTTTGAAAGAATTAATAAGATTGATACACCCCAGATTTCTCCAGAAGAAAAGAGAAAGGACCCAAATCAATAAAATCATGAATGAAGAAGGCGAGATCACACCGAACACCAAAGAAATACAAACAATTATAAGAACATAGGATGGCAACTCTATGTCAACAAATCAGGGAGTCTCGAAGAAATGGATGCATTCCCAGAAACCTAGAAATGACCAAAACTGAACCAGGAAGAAAAGGGAACCTGAAGAGCCCCATAATCAGCAAGGAAATTGAAGCAGTCATCAAAAATCCCCCAGGAAACAAAAGCCCAGCACCAGCCAGATGGCTTCTCAGGGGTATTCTACCAAACATTTAAAAAAGATTTAATACCAATTCTTCTAAAACTTTACAAAAACAAAACAAAACAAAAAAACAAAAACAAAAACAAAAACAAAAACAAAAAAACCTGGAAGGAAAACTTCCAAACACTTTTGATGAGGCCAGGATTACCTTGATCCCAAACAAGACAAAGACCCCACCCAAAAGGAGAATCACGGACCAATATCCCTGATGAATATGGATGCAAAAATTCTCACCAACATATAGCCAAAAGGATCCAACAGTACATTAAAAGGATGGTTCACCACGACCGAATCAAATTTATCTTACACATCTGCATGACTTAATGTAGTTCTCCATAGGACTCTACTAGTGTAAGTTATGAAAAGAAAATCTGAAATAGATTCCTGGAATCTTATCACGTAAATTATGAACAGCAATGACACTTGGCTGGCCCCTGTGATGGTTGCTGAGTTACAATTACAAAGTCATGATTATTTGGAAGAACAATGGATATTTTTGTTTCTTCACTCAGGCTTGTGACTCTATCCACTACATGACTCTTCTACTTTGGCATTTTTTATACATAACCTATTGTTTATTTTTCAGATTATAGTAGGCAATTGTGCTCATTGGACAAATCTATAAACTCCAGAAAGAAAGTCAAATTGCCCATACCAATACCTAGAGATATCTATTGCTCACTTTACCATATTTTATAAACAGGTACACACTGTTTGGTGGTATGTTATTTTCCACTTTCATATTGTGACGTTTTTCTATCTCTTTAAATAATCTTCCATGTACTTTTTAAATGACTGCATGGTGCTTTATCATGGGCTATCTCATAACTTAGTTAACCATTATCCTACTTTTGAGGATTCAGGTTGTTCCAAAGTTTTTCAATTATAAATAAATAGTATAATAAAAATTTTGGTGCTGTTCTTCTTTCCACGTTTGTTCTTGGGAAACACCTCCAGAATGGAATTGCTGGGTCAAAGGGCATGTACTTTTTATTCTCTAGAAAACTTGTATAAATTTATACCTCCTGCACCCTTGCCAAGATATTGGGTATTGGTAATTGAAAAAGAATCTTACTCAAAAAGATGAAAAATGATATCTTGATTTAATTTGGATTCTTTTCCATTCCACTTGCAAATGATCCCAAAGATGAATTAGAGGGTAGAGAACAGAAGTAAGACATGTATGAAAGGATAATGTGTTATTTTGACAAGCTTTTTAAATTCTACCTCTGCCCCTATTAGCCTACCAGGAATAAGACAAACAAATCCAGACCTGTAATAGCTTGTTCTATAATTTATTGACAAATAGTACAGAATAATTTATTTTCAAGAGGTATTCTTGGTAATGCCCTGTCCTGCCTTTGACTGTGCGCGGCACACCTCAGAGCCTGGATGGGGCTAAGGAGGCACTTCCTAGTCACGGTGGAGACCCATCTAAACTCAGGCCCAGAGGCACATTAGCAGTGATGGTTCATGACCTTCACTTGGAGGCAGCGGCAGGATTAGCCCGTTTTTTGCTCCCACGTTTGTGTGAGCTGGAAGGAATTGGCCTTATTGTTACTGTGGAGTGTCTGCCACTGTTCTCACTCGGTTTTGTGGATCTGACAACTGTATGCTTTTAGGTAAGCTTTAGTCAAGTGTCTTTACTCAATTAGGGGGAAGTTATTGGTCTCTAACAGGCAGTTGCTTATGAAAGAAATGGCAAATGTAAAAACCCTTATTACCAGTAGCTGGCAACTTCTCACAAGAGATGAAAATACCATTTTTTTACTCTGTTTTGTTGAAATATCGGAGACAGTTCAATTTACAATTAGGAAACCAGTCCCTACCCCTGAAAAACAAACAAGCCAACCCAGGCAAACGAAGTGAATGGATTTCTTCTTCCCTGAAACTGGGCAGGCTGGCCCTAAGGAGAGAGATCACATGCTTCTCGTTGGGCAGATGCTCTCACTGACTTCAGTTCATCCCTCCAGAGCACCACACAAATGTGAGGCATTTTCTGTGAATAAGGAAGGACCCTTGACAACACAAGCAGGCTATCAAGCCCCAAATGCTGAAAGCCTCAGTTTAGCAATTTACAGAAGAAATTATTGTATATAGTTTTACCACGAGAGACTATTGTCATTCTTTGTAAAGATACACCTTTTTCTTATTAGGCAATCTCTTTGGGCATCAAAATTTTTCCTTTTAAATGGCAGTGTAATTCTACCAAATTGTTGATATTTCTACTCATCCATGCAGATTGACTTACCTCCTAGTTTGTATATAACATGGCAGCCACAGACATGAGTGAGAGTGGATTCCAGCATGTGCAGACAGTGGAAATGGGTAGGGACATGTGGGCAGCAAAAACACACGGATTCCACCGGTAATATGTATAGAACGTGATTTTAACAGAAATACAGAACCGCTAACCTAACATTGTAGGCATTCATAGCCCTTCCAAACAATGGCTCATGAAATCTCTAGATACCTATGATAGAGATGTTTATTGTTTTTTAAATTTTTTATTTAAATTCTAATTAGTTAGCACACAGTGTAATTAATATTGGTTTCAGGAGTAGAATTCAGTGACTCATCACTTGGCTGTTTATTCTTAGTAGAGCAGATTGGCTATATAATCCTTAGACACTAGATGGCGCCATAAGATATTCCTATGTTAGTATATCTGCGCTCTGGAGTGATACTGGTTCAAACCCAAGCTTGTGGTTGAAAATTTCTATTAAGGAAAAGGCAGTGTTTATAAAGTCAACATTTTCTTTTTACTTTCATGAAGTCTTCATATAATCTTCAAAAATGGACTAGAGACATACATGTTACATAGGCATTTTACATGTCCCATACACTGGGCTGTGAAAGTGTCCTTAAGGGATAGGTTCATATTTGCCTGGGCAAGTCTGTGCCACATCTGATCCCACACTCTTATGGGGCGGAGGTGTGATGTCTGATTCCTTAGGACCGAGTCTTCTTCTACCAAAAGACCTTTCATGCTGTGTCCCTGAGCCCGAAAATGTGAGTGGGTCAGTTTCTAAGCTAAAATTAGAACTTGAAAGACTCCCAGTCTTGGGACGGGGTGGCCTTTTGCGACTCCTGGATTTGCACGGAAAAATCTCTCAGTTGAGCACCCCATCCCCTCCATATTGAGGGGACTATCATCTCACAGAAGCTCAAAGCTCACATCCAACCTGAGTCTCTAGTTCAGCTCAAAGATCCAGAGGCCTCTCTGGCTTTGCTTCTGCTCACTGCCCTGGCTGCCGCTTCTGGCTTTGATTAAAATGTGCCCGAGAAGTGTTTCACACCCTTTGCACTCAGGCGTGTATTCTAAACATTTCCTTCTTATAAGATCTCCAGAATTTTCATGTTTTCAGAAGAGTGATTCCGGTCCCCTCCCCCATTATCTCAGTCCACCATTTAGACTGGAAGTCCTTTTTTGCCATTTGAAAAAGAAACACCCTTGAGATAGATAAATGAGAAGGAGGTAAAGGAAATGATGGTGTTCTCAGGTGGCGTGAGCTTTGGTTTCCAGGCCTCTCCAGCCTGGGTTATCCCAATCAGGAGGTTGTCAGCTGTGAGGGATGGCCCTGCAGCACTTTCTTTTCTTGAAGGTGAAACAATTTTCCCGAAATTCCCACCTTGTCTAAGGTTACACGTTGGCAGAAAATGCAAGTTTTATGCTTTCCTCAAACACTCTCCTCTTATGATTCTGCCTCCCATCCATACTGATATGACCACTTAGGTTAAGCAGTCTCACTTGTGAGTCCTCAGAGTGTGTGCTCTTTGTGGCTGTCAAGCCAGACAGAGGCTTACATAGAATGTGTTCCAGACAATGCCAACATATTCTCCATTATTGCCACTTGCTCAGGGACCCATGGCAAGGCGCCACCAGTACCCTCTTTTGAATAGTCTCTCCTTTCACCAACCCAGTCCCCACATTCCACCTCACATCAATCTGATCCCCATGCCCTGACCTCCTGGTCTCCAAAAGTTACAATAT
The DNA here is from genome assembly GCF_002288905.1 of Enhydra lutris kenyoni. Lineage (NCBI taxonomy): Eukaryota > Metazoa > Chordata > Mammalia > Carnivora > Mustelidae > Enhydra > Enhydra lutris. The sequence continues at coordinate 49,905,406 of NW_019154098.1, forward strand.
GAGATTGAAATTGTTTTATGAGAAAAGAGAGAGGAAAGAAAACTTCTAGAGATGATGCTTATGTTTATGGTAGTGTTTATGATGGTGGTTTCACAGGTGTATACTTGGGCTCAATACATTAAATGTGGACAGTTTCTTTTGCCTGTCAAGGATAACCTAAATTTAAAAAAAAAAAAAAAAAGGAGTGTTCTTTGGGAATTCACTAGTAGGAGAGTCATTTTAATGAAGATATCTTTAATCCAATGACATCAATTTGTATTTTAAAACTATCCCTTAGAAACAGTCTCCCCTCTCTCAGTTCATGTAGACATCTACAGGATGCTATCATCAGCAGCAGATTAACCAAAGCTTGAATTGAAAGCTGCTGAGAGGGGCGCCTGGGTGGCTCAGGGGGTTAAAGCCTCTGCCTTTGGCTCGGGTCATGATCCCGGCGTCCTGGGATCAAGCCCCGCATCGGGCTCTCTGCTCAGCGGGGAGCCTGCTTCCTCCTCTCTCTCTGCCTGCCTCTCTGCCTACTTGTGATCTCTGTCTGTCAAATAAATAAATAAAACCTTTAAAAAAAGAAAGAAAGAAAGCTGCTAAGAGCAGGCATTTCCGATAATTCAGTGGTAGAGTCTTTCTGGTCGTGTGTGTATCTGTTTTTGTATTGAACTTACTCCTCGTCCTGCTTTGGTGGTTTTTTTTTTTTTTTTTTTTAAAGATTTTATTTATTTATTTGACAGAGAGAGATGGCAAGTAGACAGAGAGGCAGGCAGAGGGAGAGGGGGAAGCAGGTTACCGGCTGAGCAGAGAGCCTGATGTGGGGCTTGATCCCATGACCCTGAGATCATGACCTGAGCCGAAGGCAGAGGCTTTACCCCACTGAGCCACCCAAGCATCCCTGGAATAAAAATTTTTTTGAGCCCAAGTTAGGACAGCTGCCCAGAATACACAATCTTCAGAGAGAAGAGGATGCTCCAGGGAAGGAACATTTGGTGCAGGACTAAATACTTTTTTTTTTTTTTTTTTTTAAACATAAAGAGTTACATATTGTTATAACACAGGACACTCCAGAAAGTTAAAGACTTTCTCTTATGTTTACAGTGTGCATAAGAATGTTTGACTTCAATCTTATGGGAACCAGAGAGGGTCTTTCTTTTTTTCTTTTTTCTTTCCTTCATGCTTGGAATGCTCCTTCTTGGTTATTTTTTTCAATGAAGCAGATATACAGTGTATGCCCAGGGCAGAAATTGAACCCATGCTTTGACATTTTGGGGAATCTTTTTTACCTTGGTAAAAGTATAGTTTCCCTGGGAGGCCCGGAGCAGGGCCCGCAATATGAAAAGTTGAAAATCAGGATGCCTAGGCGGTTCAGTAGGTTAAACAACACACTTGATTTCAGCTCAGTTTGTGATCTCAGGGTTGTGAGCTGGAGCTCCGTGTCAGACTCCATGCTGGGTGTGGAGCCTGCTGAAGATTCTCTCTCTCCCTCCGCCCCTCCTTGCTGCTCTCTCTTCCCCCCAAAAATGAAAAGAAAAAAAGTGGAAGATTCTTGTATTTTATCATCTCTGTAGTCTCTTTTCCTATGTTTCTTTCTCACAATCCTTTTATGTGTAACTATCTTTTATCTTGAATAATAATCACCTATTTAAGGAGTGATTAAATGTAACAAATATTTTCTTTATTTTTTTTTAAGATTTTATGTATTTTTTTGACAGACAGAGATCACAAGTAGGCAGAGAGGCAGGCAGAGAGAGAGGAGGAAGCAGGCTCCCTGAGGAGGGAGCCCGATTTGGGGCTCAATCCCAGGACCTTGAGATCATGACCTGAGCCGAAGGCAGAGGCTTAACCCACTGAGCCACCCAGGCGCCCCCAAATATTTTCTTTAAATAAAAATAAAAAAAGTTTTGTTCAGTATCTCTGAAATACCTCTTTGCATTTGCATATCTATACACATAGCTAAATGTATACATAAGCCATGTGTACAGCTGGCATCTTGGACCAATGGCTGGACCCTTTTTGGTGGGACATTCTCTCTGCTCTTGACTGGTTAACGACTGCTCACTGTCCCTGCCTCAATTTAAATGTCCTTTTCCGAGAGACCTGCTGAGAATCCCTGCTGTTGTTTTTCAGAGGACCCATATTACTTGTTACTGTGCTTGCACAATTGGAAATACATGCTTATTTGAGTGATTGCTTATTAAACCTTTCTTTTTCTTTTCCTCTAGACAGTCCACTATGAAGCTCTTGTTTCCCCCGGATCTCATACAATGCTTGGCACATGGCAGACAGTCTAAACATTTATTATGTGAAGGCATTAATGAACTTTACTTTTTTTTTTTTTTATAAATTTTATTTTTCTTAAACATATATTTTTATCCCCAGGGGTACATGTCTATGAATTGCCAGGATTACACATTTCACAGCACTCACCATAGCACATACCCTCCCCAGTGTCCATAACCCCACACCCCGCTCCCAACCCCCCTCCCCCCAGCAACCCTCAGTTTGTGCTTTGAGATTAAGAGTCACTAATGGTTGGTCTCCCTCCTAATCCCATCTTGTTTCATTTACTCTTCTCCTACCCCCTTAACCCGCCATGTTGCATCTCCTCTCCCTCATATCAGGGAGATCATATGATAATTGTCTTTCTCCAATTGACTTATTTCGCTAAGCATGATACCCTCTAGTTCCATCAATGTTGTTGCAAATGGCAAGATTTCATTTCTTTTGATGGCTGCATAGTATTCCATTGTGTATATATACCACATCTTCTTTATCCATTCATCTGTTGATGGACATCTAGGTTCTTTCCATAGTTTGGCTATTGTAGACATTGCTGCTATAAACATTCGGGTGCACGTGCCCCTTTGGATCACCACGTTTGTATCTTTAGGGTAAATACCCAGTAGTGCAATTGCTGGGTCATAGGGTAGTTCTATTTTCAACATTTTGAGGAACCTCCATGCTGTTTTCCAGAGTGGTTGCACCAGCTTGCATTCCCACCAGCAGTGGAGGAGGGTTCCCCTTTCTCCGCATCCTCGCCAGCATCTGTCATTTCCTGACTTGTTAATTTTAGCCATTCTGACTGGTGTGAGGTGATATCTCATTGTGGTTTTGATTTGTATTTCCCTGATGCCGAGTGATATGGAGCACTTTTTCATGGGTCTGTTGGCCACCTGGATGTCTTCTTTGCAGAAATGTCTGTTCATGTCCTCTGCCCATTTCTTGATTGGATTATTTGTTCTTTGGGTGTTGAGTTGGCTAAGTTCTTTATAGATTTTGGACACTAGCCCTTTATCTGATATGTCATTTGCAAATATCTTCTCCCATTCTGTCAGTTGTCTTTGGTTTTGTTAACTGTTTCCTTTGCTGTGCAAAAGCTTTTGATCTTGATGAAATCTCAATAGTTCATTTTTGCCCTTGCTTCCCTTGCCTTTGGCAATGTTCCTAGGAAGATGTTGCTGGGGCTGAGGTCGAAGAGGTTGCTGCCTGTGTTCTTCTCAAGGATTTTGATGGATTCCTTTCTCACATTGAGGTCCTTCATCCATTTTGAGTCTATTTTCGTGTGTGGTGTAAGGAAATGGTCCAATTTCATTTCTCTGCATGTGGCTGTCCAATTTTCCCAACACCATTTATTGAAGAGGCTGTCTCTTTTCCATTGGACATTCTTTCCTGCTTTGTTGAAGATGAGTTGACCATAGAGTTGAGGGTCTATTTCTGGGCTCTCTATTCTGTTCCATTGATCTATGTGTCTGTTTTTGTGCCAGTACCATGCTGTCTTGATGATGACAGCTTTGTAATAGAGCTTGAAGTCCGGGATTGTGATGCCACCAACTTTGGCTTTCTTTTTCAATATTGCTTTGGCTATTCGAGGTCTTTTCTGGTTCCATATAAATTTTAGGATTATTTGTTCCATTTCTTTGAAAACAATGGATGGTACTTTGATAGGAATTGCATTAAATGTGTAGATTGCTTTAGGTAGCATAGACATTTTCACAATATTTATTCTTCCAATCCAGGAGCATGGAACATTTTTCCATTTCTTTGTGTCTTCCTCAATTTCTTTCATGAGTACTTTATAGTTTTCTGAGTATAGATTCTTAGTCTCTTTGGTTAGGTTTATTCCTAGATATCTTATGGTTTTGGGTGCAATTGTAAATGGGATTGACTCCTTAATTTCTCTTTCTTCTGTCTTGTTGTTGGTGTAGAGAAATGCAACTGATTTCTGTGCATTGATTTTATATCCTGACACTTTAATGAATTCCTGTACAAGTTCTAGGAGTTTTGGAGTGGAGTCTTTTGGGTTTTCCACATATAGTATCATATCATCTGCGAAGAGTGATAGTTTGACTTCTTCTTTGCCGATTTGGATGCCTTTAATTTCTTTTTGTTGTCTGATTGCTGAGGCTAGGACTTCTAGTACTATGTTGAATAGCAGTGGTGATAATGGACATCCCTGCTGTGTTCCTGACCTTAGCGGAAAAGCTTTCAGTTTTTCTCCATTGAGAATGATATTTGCGGTGGGGTTTTTCATAGATGGCTTTGATAATATTGAGGTATGTGCCCTCTATCCCTACACTTTGAAGAGTTTTGATCAGGAAGGGATGCTGTACTTTGTCAAATGCTTTTTCAGCATCTATTGAGAGTATCAAATGGTTCTTGTTCTTTCTTTTATTAATGTGTTGTATCACAGTGATTGATTTGTGGATGTTGAACCAACCTTGCAGCCCTGGAATAAATCCCACTTGGTCGTGGTGAATAATCCTTTTAATGTACTGTGGAATGTACTATTGGCTAGTATTTTGGTGAGAATTTTTGCATCTGTGTTCCTCAAGGATATTGGTCTGTAGTTCTCTTTTTTGATGGGATCCTTGTCTGGTTTTGGAATCAAGGTGATGCTGGCTTCATAAAATGAGTTTGGAAGTTTTCCTTCCATTGCTATTTTTTGGAACAGTTTCAGGAGAATAGGAATTAGTTATTCTTTAAATGTTTGGTAGAATTCCCCCGAGAAGCCGTCTGGCCCTGGGCTTTTGTTTGTTTGGAGATTTTTGATGACTGTTTCAATCTCCTTACTGGTTATGGGTCTGTTCAGGCTTTCTATTTCTTCCTGGTTC